>NW_026889758.1:46405000-46567500 GCF_033153115.1 Saccostrea echinata
TAAGTGTGAATTATTGGTGTGTAAATCACACAGACTTGCACGTAGGCATATTTTTCATGAAGCGCTAGCGCGTTTCATGAAATATTCCTACGTGACAAGTCTTGTGATTTACACACCCATAACTCACACTAAACTTAAAAACATTCCTTAATATTCCATATGATCTATGATGTGCATATCTTTGGGTAACGAATCTCATCTTAAAAGACTGAGCGAAAAATATCTTTACAATGCTCAGAATTCATTAAAAAAAATAGACGTAAACTCTAGGTAAAGTTCCATCCTACGAGTGTTGTGTTATTCCCGAGTTAGGTAAGATTGATAATCTATATACAGTGTATAGACTTTGTGATAGAGTGACAGATACAGTGTGAAAAAAATACAGTGTATAGATTTACATGTACGTAACTTTGAATTTTATTTAGTATCAAAAGAAATACAGGCATTGAAATCCAGCTTCACTCTTGCACATACACGTTAAAACATTCTTTATATACACGATATTGTGAAATAATGTGTTATTAGTAATTTTCGACTAAATCCATGGTTAGAAGTGAATTATACGTCCCTATAAAGACAAAAGGATGGTGAATACAATTGATGCCATAAGTGTTGCTGATGTTGCGCTGCTGGCTTCAGATGTTGGTTTGTAAACTTCTTTACAAGTTTCCATACAATTACCCTGACATTTTTCTCGAGCAATCTCCGCGTTACACGAGTCAAGAGCTGTAAACATAGCAAAGCGTTCTGGCCAGTTAATTCTCACTACTACTTCTCGATAATAAGCACCAACACTGCCATTTACACATGGGTTTTTCATTGCTTCTGCTAAAAAGGTACGGCATTCTGAGGTACATCCTGTGAGCATTTTACAATTTTCGAAAACGCCCTTTAGAAAAGCGGCCGTTTCAGGATGCTCATTATCATTAAATGCCGTGGTATTACAGCCATTTATAACTATAACTTTATCTCCATAACTATATAAAGCGTTTTCGCTTATGTCTCGCCACTGGGTGCAGGTTGTCAGTTTGAGATTTTCCTTAGGGTGGTAGGTGAGAAATCCGAAACACATTTCGTCATTAGTTGCGTCACCTTTGTACACAGTTTTGTTCCTGTTCATAGAGGAAAACACACAAGTCGAGATTATTTCGTCCCCGGGTCTGAACTCGATAGGTGTTGGGAATCTACAATATAAAGAATGAATCTTTAGATCAATCTTATAGAGGTATCTACTCTGTGGGGAATTGACTTTTCTGTACGCCTGATGTAGTACCCCGGACATCCATCGCTTATACGAGGATCGTTCAATAAATAATGCAACATACAGTATATAATAATAAATATAGAAGTATTTGATTTTATTCTTATACAGTTGAAAATTTTTATTAAAGAGCTTCTAAATAAAGAAAACCCCATGATTTTTCCTACTGTCCTCGCAAATAAATTTACTTTTAAAGTAAGCATGGTCACTACACTGAGCTTAAACTGTTTAACAATGACCTCTGCCAAGAAGACAGAAATGAGAGCGTATGTGAAAACTGCTTCTTTACTAAAATCTCCGAAGAACTCATAGTAAAGATATGATTTTTATATGTGGAAAGAATAGCCTTTAACGCTGTGTAGCTAAAATATAGCAGTCAAACTGGTCGATTGAAATCTGTAGGGACACCAAAAAATATAGATGTTGTGTGCAACATGATATCTGAAAATGCCAGATTTACATTGAAAGACATTGCTAAGACACTAAACATTTCATCAATTCTACTAAAATTGTAAAATTCATGACTATAATTTACAATTAAATATCCAACAAAAACTGTGAAATAGTACTCCGATTAGGAGTATACATCATGGTAGAACTTAGATGGTCATAATTGAAATAAAAATCCATAAGGTCCTTTAAAAGTATTTGCGTGGTAATAATGATTAGTGATCTCTTTGTAAAGTATAAAATTTTTGCATTTGGGGATCAAGATTCAGGCCTTGGTTGGGTCGTAGTTTGTAATATATTGAAAATTCATACCTAGTCTCTATGTAATTCTTTTTTATTCATGGGCATCTTTGCATGGTTATAATAAGCAGTCAGTGCTCTTCCAAAATTGTGGAGTTCAGGTCATTCATAGATTATGTGAAGTCCGTTCAGTTGTTCTAACTGAATGGTTTAAGTTAACGATTACTAAATCACTCTGTAGAGCAAATTATTCAACTGGATTATAAATCCTTTCTTTTACACATATTTTACCCATAGAATTTCTTAGTAAGGGGTGTGCAATAACATTGTAAAAAGACACCTTTAAATATCAATGTAAATTTTCTTGTGGATTGCATTTTCTCTTTGCAAATCTTGCCTTAGTTTTGCATTGATATGTAATTTGGGTTTCTTTTTTTTCTTTTTCAAAAGAATTGAAAACACAGGTTTTCAGATTTACAACTATGGAAATGGGTGAAACTTAATTAAGATCATTTATTACAATCTAGTGTCACATTTCTGTTGTTCATTAAAATGTGACAGCACTTTTACGTCATAAGCCTTAGTTTAATAAAAAAAAATAAAAAATTATATTAATCTGGCAGACATATTTGCAAAATTATTTAAAAATCAACCTTATCAATTTCATATGCAGGTCATATTACACTTTATTATGAAGACATATAATATGTTATGTGGTAAATATCAATAGCCTATATCTGCGCTAAAGGATCTATGGTCTAGAGAGGCTTGCTTGCTAACAAGTCATTCCCCAATTCAAAGGTTTGGGTCATATTATCTTGCTGTCCCACCTGTTAAGCCTGTCAAACCTAGTTTAAAATATAAAAAAAATAGATTCCTGGGCACAATACTACTCATCTAGGTCGTAATTTCTTTTTCATAGCAAATTGACATAAAATCAAAATATATGAAAATCAGTATTGTGCTTATCAACTTATGATTTTAAAAACGCATGCATATGATTTTAACACTTTCATGATAATGTTTCTCTTAATTTTTCTATCAGATTCACAAATAGTAGTCTTTTACTATTCTGAATGTTTATTTCTGCGTGAACTTGGAGGAGTGATTTAAGTAAACTTGACAATGAGTGAGAATTGCATATAAACGACGAACACCCGGTTCTAGAAAGGAGTTTTATTTATATAATCCCATGTTGATTACCACTGTTGTTTTACAAACATGGGACAGCCACAGATTTTCAGAAGAATTAAGGCAATGAAGCGTTGAATACTACTGTCTTCTAAACTTTTATGTTAAAACAATATTGTGATACATACAGAAAGGAAGCAATCAATGTGAACGTAATTTGCTCTTTATAAATTAAGAAATGCCATTAAGTGGAAAATTGTCTTACGCGATAAGATATACCATTAAATGAAAAATTTCTCTTACTCGAATGTTTTTGGACTATCATAACTGTAGTCGGTTTCATAAGATAGGTCCCGCAATTTCTTTCCATCCCTGTAGTGTTCTAACTTCATTTCTCTTCCTGTAATACATATAACTCCAATAAAATGTAACAGTAGGAAAATATTTGCCTCGATGATATCTGTTTAAACGCTGATCTGGAAAATTTCCATGTTTGCAATTCATATTAAAAGTTTCACTCCAGAAAAAAAGATATTCAGTAAGTTTTTATTTTTTTATATATTTATTTTAAGCTCAGAAAAGAGTTAATATTAACGAGCGAAAGAACATCAATAAAAATTGATAGTAGGAAGAAAGATGAAAGTTTGAAAGTACTTAATGTGCAAATTAACATTGGTTAGTTATTTCACATGTCTATTAAAAGAAAAAGTTTGTATGAATTAAAGGATGCTGTGTTTTTGACAAAAAATGACGTCCCTTCCTAACTCTGTCAAACCCTTCTCATCTTTAGTAGACCTTGAAGATAAAACCGTGACGAATGTTTTTGCGCCAAAAACATGACGCACACTCAGGTCATCACCAACAACACGCAAGTTTTGATTCATTACAATGAAGGATTCCAAGTTATGGCTAAGATTTCAGTACCTTATCTCATTGCTCAATATGACATTATCTTTTGAGATGTAAACTAGATTCAGGGTCTTGGCACAGTTTTTTTCTTCTTTTTTTTGTTTTTGGTCAGAGACAAATACTAAAGTTTGAAAGCACTATAGTAAATGGTTTGAGATATACAGCTCGATTTTGTGATAGACAGATAAACAGATAAACTGACAAACAGACATGCCATAATAAAACTTCTTATAGGTAATTAACAAGGTGGATGTTCTGAGCAACTTTGATTTCTTAGCATATTAAAAAGTCATGTCTGACGTCCTACGGGATGTTAATTATTGGTTTTAGCTTGGTTGTCTTCTATCACAGAGTTGTTTTCGGGTCAAACCCCTCAAATCTCTCATTGGAATGTGTTCAAGCTTTACATGTATTACGTTCTTGCCTATGACATAAGAGCGTGTCATAATCTTGACTCAACATCATATGTCCAAGATCATAGTCAATACGTAATGAGAAAATGAAATGGTGTATGGACTATAATTCTTGAACCTCATAGATGTGTTATTATCTCGACTAAAGGTCAATATGAGTTCTCATAAGTTAATGTCATCTAGAAATGAAATGTTGAAAAAGTCTACCAGCCGTAAGTTTGAAACTGTTGTTCGAAATAAACAAGTATAATTATGATATATAATGTATGAAATAAAAAGAATACCCAGGTAGTGCATATGATTCAGTGCACGGGTAAAATAAACTGGTCCATTTACAATAAATCGTGAAGTGTCGGTATGGGAACAGTTCGCTGTCACCACAACTCGAGGAGAACGTGGGGGGATCCGAATGTAGTTCTGTCCAACCATCAAAATGCCTGCGTCATGGATTCTTCTTGTTTTTGTTAGGAATATGTACATGCCAGATCCGTCCATATAATCTGTCCTTTTCTCCGGATTATTCCAATGAACCTAAGGAAAGCAGTAATGTTTACATGTGCATTATAGTTGAGAGTGCAGTGATTTTTCAGCATGCAATAATAAGATATAAGCATCAGAAATAAATTATCACCAGCATTCTTGTTTTAAAAAATAAATGACAAGATGCGCATGGACCTTATTGCTCACCCGAGTGTCACTATTTTTTCTAAGCTTCATTATGTGTTCTTTTTCTCTTATCAATTTTATTTTCAAAGTTGAAAGATCTAACGCATTTCTCTTAAAGTCTAGTTCAGAGGAGGAATATGTAGACAAAATGAATGTAGATAAGAATGTTTTCATTAAAAAAAATGACATTGTGCAGCCTTTGTTTCTTGCAAGGTTTTCAATAAAAAATATCAAAACAAAAAATGAAATGAACGGATCATCTACCTCTTCGAAACTTTAATGTTTATTGCAAAATGACGATAACAAGAATTTTTATATTCTTATTCCAGTACTATTCCAGAATTAAGGGACTTGAGAGGGTCTTCCATATATCCTCTTGTCAAAAAAAAAAAAAAAAAAAAAAAAAAAAAAAAAAAGATTGGTCCATACATGTATTATATATTTATCAATCTAGAATATACATAACATAAACAAATCTACAATAAAATATAACAAACAAACAAAAACTCTTTTAGATACATGTGTAATAAAAAAAAACCCTGAAACTGTGTTGTTACCCAGTCCATATTCAAGAAACATTAAATTCTTTAATATGATTTTAATTTGTACTATTCTAAAGAAGATGAGTTTGTGTAAATTTAACAAATTTAAAGCCTTGTGGTTCTTTAGAAGATTATTAAAATATTTTCCCTATGCATTTTCAATAAAAAAAAATTGAATCCCCGCTTTGGTAAAATAGTTTCTGGAGGAGTCCCAAAATTTATGTGAACTGACGGAAATAACGGACGACGATGGGCAAAAAACAGAAAGTAGAAGGTCACCTGAGCCATTCAGGTTTACCTAAGAAAATATTTATTGAGAATATGAAGAAAGAAAAATTTTGATATAGGAAGAAGAGTAAAACTCGTACATCAAGTATTTCTAGAGATTTTATTTCTTACACAACTTGTTTCGTTATACGGTCTCTTTTTAATATAAAATGTTTTTGATACATGGTTGTTCCCCATTAATAGTAAAATAAAGTAAGATAAAAAAAAATTGACTTTTTTATATACTTGCACTGAGTGTCAGTGCAATGCAACTCATTACATGATTTAATAAACCTAAACCACATTTGAAATAGTGCTTGTATGGAAAATAACATACTATACTGATAACACATTCTTAGCTTGAATTTTCTCTCTGCATTTTATTACGTATCAATATCAAGAAATATTTTTACATTTCATACAAACATAAGCCCCATGAGTACCAGATTTATTTATAAACAAATTTTATTTCAAGAGTAAGGTACAAAAAAGGGATCCCTTTTCTACTGAATCGTGTATTTTCTTTTTTTTAAAAAATTTTCTCATAAATAATAATATAATTTTTGAAATTTGCAGCTTTGAATTTTTGTTGACTAACCCTGCCGTTTACTACTGTGGCAACAACAATTCACAGGGTTTAAATATGAGTAAAAGCATTTTATACTTTTAATGTTTTTACATTCATTCCTGATTGAATCACATTCTTCTTGTTGAAAGATAATCAACATAATTGAAAAAAAATGTCCAGTTGAAAGGGTTATATCATCAAAATATCTTTGATATAGGGATCAAATAATTAGATTTAAACATTTGACGCTAAAATACTTATATTTGCTCTTCTGGTTTGAATATTCTATGAATATTCTAGTAAAAAAATGATCAAGATATCAAGAACATAATATGCATATTGTTGCTGAAGTACCTCTAATATAGCTTTCTTGTATCCATTCACTCCAACCCTAAAACCAGAGTCTTTATGAAGGCATTCGCCCTTAAAACCTACAGCCCAAAGCGCTATCATATCAATGCAATCTTCCTTTGCCATGCCACAGCTCTGAGGAGTCGTTGTCGCGCTCGCTGCAAGGAAGTATATACATATTTTTGAGATTGATTATATATATATATATATATATATATATATATATATATATATATATATATATATATATATAGATAGATAGATAGATAGATAGATAGATAGATAGATATGAGTGAAAAATCACCAACCTGTGTCTTTACAGCCGTATAGAATCATGTGATGTAACACATCGGCATTGTCAATCAAAGGCTGTGAACCAATAAGATGGTAATCTCCATCTGTTAGGAGGTCAAAGGTCATGCAGTAATAATTTGTTTCCCTCGGGGGCACCATGGTACTTGGAAATTTCAATGTTTGGTTAATAGTATCTGAATATAGAGAAATATGTTACAGGAAAAATATAACAACACTTTTAAGTACGTTAACTTCATTGATTGAAGTTGTAAACTTTTTTCGGAAGATATATGCATTTCTTTATAATTATATAATATCACAAACCATCTTCCATGTCACACGTAAATTTTGGAGGGTTGTTACATTGCAGAAAATCGTTCTTTCCAGTGCATTTTGGGTCATCAAGAGGTTCACATACACCTGAAAAATATTGAAATGTACAACAGTTAGTTAATTTATGATGCATATGTCTATACTAGATTTCCATTCCCACTGCTTTTTCCACCTTAAAATGGGTATTGCATTTATCTTGCATCTTTACTATCCGATTATTTAATGTGTTTCGTCTAGGAGAGTACCCTGCAGTTTTTTTTATTATAAAAAGGTTCTTGAATAGGTTTTATTTCCAGTGTACTACGATGGGATACTTCCAGTATATTGATTTGAATGTACTGATAGCATCCAGTTTTAATAATAGCCTCTTTTTCACTTATTGCATTAACGTGATAATTCCTTTTTAATCAAAGAAATCAACATGATGCAAATCAATGAGAAATACTCCCGTCTTACCAGGATGGGACAGTCCAACGATATTTTTTGGTATTTTATTTGGTGTCCACTCGCAATCTGGATCTCCTAATTCTTGCCCATTGGTCTTACCATCTCCATCCGAATCCTTTTGACAAAGTGCAGAAGTCCATGTCTTGAGGACAAAAAGAGAGAGAGAGAGAAAAAAGATGTGTCACTTCTAAATTTGAACTGGCGGAAATATTTTTCTCTTTTTACATTTATAGCATAGAGTCGTCTACAGACGCTGCCAAAGGGATGACCACATTGAGAAAAAATCTGTCAATATTACTTCGTTGTAGCAAAAAAAAAAAAAAAAAAAAAAAAAAAAAAAAAAAAAAACAAACAAACAAACAAAAAAACCTATGTCATCTTTTCTAACAGGATGCATGAAATCAAATTAAAAGAAACTTCGCAATTTTCCAATTCATTTGAAAACATTGTGTTTGTGTGTGTCAAACTATGTTAGTCATCACTACTTCGCACTAGTCTTCGGGTCAACAACGCTGTGCCAATGATGCATGTATAATGTTTGCAGCAAGGTTATCGATGTTTCTCTGTAACTTTCATGTCTCAATATTATCACCAGATTATGGATTATTTGGCAGAAAAAAAGAATGCATAAGCTATAGAACTTAATCGTTTTAGTGTTCTAAAGTCTCATATATATATATATATACTAGGGATGGCAATTTGTAATCGGTTAACCGGTTACTCGGTCGGAACAATGGTAATCGGTTAGTCGGAGAAAATTATTATATGTGTAAATCTGAACACAATTTCATAGAAAAAATCAATTAAAAAGATACAAATAAAAATATCTGAACTGTTTTCATTTTCACCTTTCTATTTAAGTTGATTCGGAGATAATTAAGGCTCTCCAGATGGACACCGTGGGGGTAATTAGTCAGTTTTCGAGATGTTAATTGCTGTGTAAACACCATGTCGTTACCCATCCGTCTTGTGTTTCTTTAATGACTTTAATTAAATGATTGTTGAGTACTGCGAACTGATTATAATGTGTACCTTACCTTTTGTTCAACTATCCTTTGCACTTGTCAAATTGTATAATTAAACAAACATTGTAAATTAAGCGATAGCCAAGTTTTAGTTTTGATTATAGTGACAAATTGAATGCACGGCATCTCTTGTGAATTTTTTTATGTAACTGATACTTCAGGCATACCCGTTTTTTTTTTTGGGGGGGGGGGGGGGGGGGGGCCTTATCAAAATTGAAATTTTGTATAATGAAATAATGTAAAAAATCTGATACATTATAACATACCGGTATATTTATTTACTATATGTAACATTTTTATTGTCTTGTTTATGTAAATAATAGCTTACAATGAAGAAATTGTTTTGATACGATTAACCGATTAATCGGTCGGAACGTCTTGCGGTTAACCGATTGGCAATTCTGTACTCGATTGCCATCCCTAATATATATATACATATATATATTAAATTTCTCCTTTTGTTCCTTTTTTATTTAAACTATAGGACTTTCATATGTGAATTGTTGAATACATAATCAACTAATCCAATGCTTGTTTACCTAATAGTTTAGAGCTAATGTGGTCATCAAAATTCAACATAATTGAGGCCGAAAATTCCTTACATTTCTGAGATATTTTTAGTAAAAGTATTATCACATTGAAATTTTACCTTGCCTTCTCTGAAGAAGTCCAGTCCGAATGGATTTCTTTGGCCTCCTCCACCTTGTGCCTCGTGTCCAACACCTTCCCATATGGTTGTCGGATCACAAGGATGTGGTACTTTTCGACCATTTGGGATTTTATCTCGAAACGTACCATAACCATCAGCAGAGTTGGCAACCAACAAAACGACAAAGAAACTGAAAAAATATCAAAAAAAGCAAGAAGCTAAATATATTCATTGAATTTGAATTCAATGTTTAAAACATGTCTCATTTAGAAAATCAAAATATAAAGTTTTGATTCGGCCCTGATATTAGCCCGAGTTGTTTCAGCCCGAACCTGAATTGCCGATACCAGGGCCGAGATCGAAATTGCAACATCATATTATTTATATCATACACTGTATGCCTAAAACATAAAATAATACAGATATAAAATTTTTTTTATTCTGTTATTCTATTCTATATTCCTATTTGATATACGTACGTTGAGTTTGATTAATAAACCTTATTTTCTACTACGAAAAGTTAATACGTATTTAGTCAAAAGATATAATATAATTTATTGATGCATAGCATCAAATCGACCAAAAACTTTCCACGTGTTGTTCATGTCGCAGTTTTGCTTTACCGAATATCAATATTTCATTACCGAATTTTTTTCTTATCGATACCAAAAAGTATTAATATATCATTACCGAATACTTTATTTTTCACGTTCTGAAAAAATGCATAGAATTTTCTAAAATTATACGTTTATGCCAGGTTGTCTTTCTGGGTGCAGTAGCGAACTTTTTCTACCACACTTGAAGCCTCAACCCTCTTTTTGAATTTTTGGTAATGATGTCTAATATTCTTCCGGAAATGAAAGAAGATAATTTTCGGCAATTATATTCGACTAGTTTAAGACAATTTACGACAGTCCAATGCAGATGTTCATGTTACCATGGATCTATGTCACGTGATGGTGCCGATGATTTCTGCAGATGATGCTGCCATTGATGAACATCACAATAAATTTGAAGTGTGGAAAGAATTTCGGTGTGTCATTTGCCTCGGTATCATATTCAAAGCATAATTAATTCACTAATTTTTCTCTCATATTTTGGTAATATATTGTCCAGAAATTCGTAATATATAGAAAATATATAGAAAATATAACGTCAAGTATCTGTGATTTCGATAGAAAAAATGCTCGGCATGTGTTGCATTTTTTTCCTTTAGTCAAAAGTTTGGTAATTTTAGTGATAAATTAACGCATCTGAAACCTAGATCTCCAGTGACGAAGAGAAATTGAATTACTAAGTACAATTGTACCTAAATGCAGCAATCTCTACCTTTATAAGGGATAACAGAAAACCATTTAAAGATAATAAATTCATGCGTGAAGAGAACTTTAAAATGGAACAGGAGGTGGTCCTTCACCAATTTTCACTTATTTATCCTTCCATGCCACAAGAGGTTACTGGGGTATTTCGATAATTAATATTAAAAAAAATTGCCAATATTCTCCCACAATGCATATTATCTTGTAGTACACTGTTCATGCCAAAATCAATGGAAAGGTCATCAAAAAAGTCGTATTTTCATCTTGAATCTCAACATCAAAAATGCGCATAATAATTTACTACATCACCTTAAAACGTGTATTTATAAATTTTTTGTGAAGGACAACATTATAATAACGTTTACAAGTTTTAAAATATCTTTTAGGTCATATATTTCGAAATGAACACAAGTTCAATATTTGGCATGAAATACGAGACCAAATAGCTGTATGTCGTAATATTTATTGGAGGGGAAAATTTCGAAATAGGTTATTATATCAAGGTACGATGATATAGTTTACTACTTATTCCATAAAAAAGAAATCTGTTGTGAGAGGTGAACAACCTTTTGACATAATTATAGCTGACTGTTTCAGCAAAGCGCTAAATGTTTTATAGTTTTGTATTTAATAAAAATATAGTACTGATTTAATTTAAAAAAAAAAACACCAGCTGGCCAAGTGATCATCGTGGCTGACTTTTTGTTAGTCAAAACCATTCACTTTTTGTGTGCGAAAAAAAAAAAAACACGATGTAGAAGTAAAAACTACTTACCTTACGGTCCACATTTTATGTAACCGTTCTGTATTTGGGAGCCCTGTATTTGTACCCTGCTAAGGTTATATATTTTTCAGTTAGGATGCGGGTCAATGATTCTTTACAGAAAGGATTCAGTGATCTAGATCTTATTGCCAGGAAATTTTACTCAATATACAGCCTTACCACTGGCATTTGTTTACTATAAACTCAAAAAAATAAATAAATAAGTAACGCTGTAGTAAAATTATTTGAAACAGTGTATAAAGATATGCATTAAAAATCATAGAAAATGGATTATGTTTAAAAACAAATACAACTTCAAAATAAAAGATTCAACAAGTGTGTAAACTGGAGAAAATAACGACATGGACAACTCTTAAGACATTTTGAATGAAATTTTTATTCAGAATCAAAATATCTTGAAGTTAATGTTCGACAAATCAATTTTATAAACGAAATACATGTTCCTACAAATGTGTTAACGGTAGTTACATGCATTTACTAACAAGGTCGATGTGTGAAGGAATTGAAGTTGGAAAAGAGAGATTTCTCACTAGAAAAAAAATGAATTTTAAAACGTAGTTTCAAAGACACTGGAAAAGACAATCATTTCTAACACGCAATGAAACAAGAAGAAAAAAATTAAATTTTCTTTGCAAATTAATAATTTTACAAACAATCATTTGAAAGCATATTGACGAATATTACCACTGTGGATTTCATCACTAGAAAAAAAAAAACTTAGGATACCAAATTTTTTTTTACGTTGGTAAGTGTTCTGAATTTTCACAGTATATTAAACATGCTGGTAGGAATGTCATTGTTTGGTCTGTTCTGGATTCACAGCCATTTAAATCTCTCCACAAATAAAATGGGTTCTGATAATTATAGGGAATTCGTGACTATACACTTTTTTTCACGATAAAGGTCTTTAACGGTTCGTTTTCCCTTTTCAAAAGATGCTTTTTAAAGTAAGACATGCATTGAACCAATGATATTGGATATGGTTATATGATGTTACTTATTCGTTTGATTCAAAGGCTTTATTCCCGGTGTCTTCCCACTTAGCCAACATTTTGAGCAAAATACAGGTAAGCACAGGTATATCTGTGTTGGATAATTGGGAATGGGTTGCAGGTAGAGAACAAAAGAATTCAATTACTGGTAGGCTATAGTCTGTTTAAAGATAAAAGCTGAATAAAATCTTTTGTAGCATAGATATATTATGAATTAAATATTTTTGTGATATATTGAGTTCCTATTATAGTACAAAATTATCTTTTTTATAATTAAAAAATATTCCCTTATTATATTTAAACAAAGATATTTAGCCTTAAAAAATAAATTAAAGCTCAACTTTAATCAAGCCTAAAATATGTTTACTTTTCAAAGTTTTAATTGAAAAACACATAATACGCTGCACAGAGGTTGTATGTAGACAACGCTAGAAATCCACCGGGACTTGGTTATATTAAAAGGTCAATTTTGCTGAAAGCATAGAACACAAAATATATATTATGATGCATTGGTAAAATACAGGTTATTCCAGGTAAATCCCAGAGGGAGATCAGACTATAATTGCTACCAAAACATATTTCACTCCTATTGTTCTATACCTAATTATCAAATGTGTGCAAAACGGGAACACACCGAGAAACTTCTTTTCCTCCCATGCGTATATCGGTCTTTGAATTTCAATTCCTATCGTGTATTCACGGTGTATTCGCTTTTTGCACACATTTGATAATTAGGGATAGAACAAGAGGTGTGAAATGTGTTTTGATAACAATTATAGTCCGATCTCCGTATGAGAGTTACCTGGAATTAACTGGAATGGAATTGATAATTTAGACAATATCCTTATCGCAGCTCACCTGTTTTTTTTTTTTCATTAATATAAAATGAGTGAGAAAATGAATTCAATCTTAATTAATTAAAAAAAAAAAATAACTTGCCCATTTAGTATAGTATGAATATTATTAGTTTGGATTAGTATTTATGATTTTTTTTAATGTTTAATAACAGTTTTTTTTAATTATAAAATTAAAGAAATAAATCAAAATATCAAAAAAAAAAATTTTTTTTCGTCCTATTCTTCCGGTAGATAATCTTTCGCAAACTCTCAATTTTGATATAGACTATAGCAATTAAGTTATTATCTTACCTGAACAAATTCCCGTTTTGCACACATCTTTTTAATACCTGAAATTCAAATGTGTGCAAAACGGAAACAAACCGTATTCACAACCTTTTCTAAATATAACTTTTTTTCACATACGTGTATTTTAAAACTCACAACTCACATGAATTCATTGTGCATATGTTAAATTAGTAGTTCTTTTTATGTTGCAATATTGTATAATTTTTATTGTATTGTATAATTTTCCATTTGTATTGTATATTTTTGATTTGTATTGTATAATTCTTATTTGTATTCTATGATTTTCCATTTGTATTGTATAATTTTCAATTTGTTTTGTATAATTTCTCATTTGTATTGTATAATTTTCCTTTTGTATTGTATACTTTTCCATTTGTATTGTAAAATTTTACAATGCAAATGGAAAATTAAACAATACAAATGAAAAATTATACAATACAAATGGAAATACAATACAAATAAACATTATACAGTACAAATGGAAAATTTTACAATTAATGCAAATGGACGATTATAAAATATAAATGAAATATTATACAATACAAATGGAAAAGATATACTATTGCAACGTTTGACATGCCATAGTGTTTTACCAGTGCACTGCGATCATAAATGATAAAAAAATAGGTGGGAAATCTTGTCAATCAACAGCAAACCGTTATGCATATTTCATATTAATTTTCCACATTTATTGTTCTAAGTATTGAAATATTTATCTAACAGTAGGTCAGTGGACCTAGACGATCATTGAATACGAGTTTTTCAGGTTATCATCTAACTAACTCAGTCCTCCTATGACTGACACTCTAAACTCCTGAGTACATAATCTTATCATTTTGTGAAAACTTAATGTTAAATTATGTCCATTTTTACATTGCATGAAGCTAGTCTCCTAGATGCTCAGGAGTAAAGATTTGAAATTACACGGCATTTTAAATATATGATCAATTTCCCTATATTCTGGGTCTGAGTCCCTCGGACATGAATTGTATAATTTGGTAAAGAATTAATGATTACATGTCGTCGTGCATAAAGATTGATCATTAAATGCTCAGGAATAAGTATATTTATAAGAGATTTTCAATATATGACCAACTAATTTGCACCCTGGAGCTTGAAGTTAGGGACAAGAATTTCAGTATTTTATTAGAAGGCTACTTACTGACTTATCATAATCAAGTAAATAGTTAGCCAGCTAGACACAATTGAGCAAAGGGGAAGAATTATAACAAGAGGCTATTGGGCCCACAACGCTCACCTGAGTATTTATGGCCCTTCTGTTCTTCATCATCAGATTCTTTTTCCGACATATTCTTATGTAAAACTTTGATCACATATTATGACCCCACCCTAGGGGGATTTAAACAAACTTCAATGTGCTTCCATATTAATATGACTAATCATGGATTTGTTGTTCTTGAGAAGAAGACCGTTAAAGATTTTGCCTATGTATTCCTATGTAATACTTTTATGAACCCGCCCTACTCCTGTGGGGTCGTGATTTGAACAAATTTGAATCTACGCTACCTGCAGATGCTTCATATAAATATGACTAATCATGGCTTTGTTCCTGGGTAAACGATTTTTAAAAACTTCTCCTATATATTCCTATGTTAAACTTTGATCCCCTATTTCTGCCACACCCTACATCCTGGGGTCATGATTTGAACAAATTTCAATCAGCACTACCCGAGGATGTAAATATATATAAATACAGTGTATGACTGAAGATATTTAAAATATTTCCCATATGTTCTCATTTAAAACTTTGACCCCTGTTGTGGCCCCGCCCTACCCCTGGAGGTCATGATTTGAAGAAACTTGAATCTACACTACCTAAGGATGCTTCTATATTAATATGACTAATAATGACTAAGCTGTTCTTGAGAAGGTGATTTCTAAAGATATTTCCTAAATATTATGATGAAAATTTTTGACCCCCTGTCGTGGCCACGCCTACCCCTGGTGGTCAAGATATGAACAAATGTATATCTACTGTATGTAATGAAGCTTTCACATTAATTTCAACTTTTCTGACCAAGTAGTTTTTTCAAAGATACCACCAAATTTTCAGTAATTCTTAATTATCTAACCTTGAAAGAGGGCATGGCCCTTCTTGTGAAGAAACTTAAATCCCCTTCACCCAAGGATGCTTTGTGGCAAGTTGATATTGGTGCAGTGGTTCTTGAGAAGAAGTTGAAAATGTGAAAAGTTTACAGACAGACGCTGGACACCCTTCGATCAGAAAAGCTTACTTGATCTTGATCCTTTGGCTCAGGTGAGCTTAAAAATAGAATGTTTTTCGATATACTGTAAAATCACAAATTTCGTGGGGGTTTAATTTTCGCTGTTTTCATAGTATAAAGAGACCCACGAATTCATATCCCCCACGAAATGTGAAAATTACATAGTGTTTTATAATGTTTCTCCTTTAATCACATAATCAAATCCCCTTGAACCAGTAATTTCTCCTCAAACCATGAAATTTGAACCCACGAAATTAAGTGATTTTACAGTAGAAAATAATTTTTGTTTTATCCTGGAGCACTTATCCCTGGGGTCAAAGTTCATTATAATCATGCAAAGTTTGTTTGCTAAATAGCTTAACCTATCCCCAATCATTGAACCTGAAAACTTGATAACATGAAATGAATTTCAAAGTTTTGATAGTTGTTCATGACATCATAATTATGCAAATATTACTTAATACAAAAAAAAAATTAAAAAAAAATAAATTGTGTTTTACAATCAAATGTTTTGTACAAGCGTAAATATACTTTATTACCAGGAAATTACATATCTGTTCATACCTAAATGTTAAACATTTCTATGGCGTCATTGTTGAATTCTAAGAGAGGCCAATATTTAAGCATTTAATATTTTGACATTAGAATGATTAAAAAGATGTTTTTGGCCATTTCACTATAACATGTATGTTTCAAATTAATTTTCACTAATATTTGGGAATATTTTTTTTAATTTACATTGTACAATAATTATTTGAATCTATAACTTAAACGATGGATAAAACTAGTTTCACACGAATAATACATGAATTCGGCATTAATAATACACACCGGTAAATGCTAATCATGTTTGGCAAGATAGAAAACCACAAAAATCACCGCAAGGATCAAAAGTGATTCATCAAAAGTGTTGATTGTTGAGGAAGATGTTGAGTGATTATCCGAGAGAAAGCTTATTCCTCGATCAAATTCATATTCACCAAAACATTTTAATTTCAGTTTTTGGAACAAACCACCTGATTGATCATCGAAACGAGCTTCACAGTCATGACTAAAAATCAAGGACAACCTGCCAGCAAAGTTCATACGAAATGTCGAATTCTCAAAAAACAAAAGAGTCAAATTTCCCTCGCCAATAGAATTGACTTTAAAGAGAAGCTCTTTGCTTAAAGAATTATCACCAATCACAACATCACCATAGACACGATGCCCATAATTTCCTAGACATGGGGTAACATCATAATCGTCCGTCGAAATGCTGTCCTCGGTTTCATTCTTGGATTCTTGCTTTTCTTCCCAGGGTTCAGGAAATGAGCAAACCGTGGAGCTGTTTAACCACGGCTCTTCTTGAAGAAGGATATCTGATAGTATATATGACAACGGTTCTAAATCCGTTTTGAATTTTACTGGCCAGGGACCATTCGCTGTCATGAAGAAACCACTATTAGCTTGTGGGTATAGGGATGCGATTGTAGAATAAGCATGGAGGGATCCCGTATGAAATAAAGACCTATGTCCTATAAGCAAAGGAGTCTAGCATAAAGATTTGAATACCACGATATTTTTTTTTGTTTTAAACAATCATTCATTTTAAAATCCAGATATATAATTTACCTCTATAATATCTCCCGAACCAGGCATAACCATACCAGGAAGCAATTGAATGCACTGGATAAGGATTTGTTAAACTGTAACGATCCATGCGTGCCTCTGTAATTGATATATGAGGTTTAAACATTTCTTCGAACACTTCCTTTTCAATAAGGGTGAGACCATCTGCAGATGTACCATTTCCTAACAAAAACGACAGCCATTTTGACAAGTCTCGTGGTGAGGAGCAAAGGCCACCCGCTGGGGAAAGGTCCCGTAGTCTACAAATAAATCCGAAGAGAAAACTATGTTTAACAAGGAGAATTTATTCTATAGCTGCAAGAGGAAGTCATGCATTTGAGTAATTACTACACTAATATCACTATTTTTGTTACGTTTCATATAGAAAATAGTGTTTTAATGAAAGTTCATAAATATACATACCTATACAGAAGAAAGTCTTCATCTTTGAAACTTAGTGTTTTATTTACTAAAAAGTAAGGATATGCGAAATGTTCATCTCTTGAAGACACATCATCTAGAAAAATAGAAGCATTCATGCCAAGTGGATCCCATATTTTCTCCTTGATTAATGTCTCAAATGATTTCCCGCCAATTACTTCTGCCACGTGACCTGCCATCATGTACATAAAGTTGTTGTAACTCATCTCGTCTCGAAATTTTTGCATCTGAGGTAAATATTTTAAACGACTGGAATTTAACAGAAAAAAAAAATAAGTGCAAGCACAAACTATGAATGAAACAAAAGTATTTACTGTTTGAATACATGTATATCTCTAAGTAACATTTTTTTTTATAAATCAATGTAAATAATTTAATGTAAAATTTATATTGGTTATTCTGTAAAGAAATTATGTTAAATAATATTTTTGTCGCTATATGCAGAGAAGTTGATGATCAGAGGTTGTCTTGACCTGGAATCAAGGTCTGTTGTACGAGGGTCATTCACAAATTACGTGGAAAATGTCGCTCTTCGTTGAAATATTTTTAAGAAATCTAAATTCAACAAATTACCGGTATCATATGTAAAACATTTATTTTGTTGATGTGTGCAATTTCATTTTTTAATCAAATGGGACTCATGTTACATTATTTAAAAATCAACATGTTTTAGCACTACGGATCACTCTTATCAACGTGACGTCAAAAACATAACGCATAACAGTTTCTCATTTCACACTCAGTCTGTGGTGGCGCCTTACCCATTTATGTTTTTTGTATTTTTTTTTTAAAATTCTATACCAATTTACACTTAGTTTGCTAACAATTATTCCATTATCGAGACAATTGTCAATGTCTTCATTTTTTTTACCGCATTTCTCTTCGCTCTCAAGTCCAGCAACTGTGAATCACACATTTCTTCCCATGACGTTACTAACGGTTTTGACCAGATAATTTCTATGGAGGCCGTTCATCGTCCAATACAGAGTCTCTTAAACTAATTAAAATCCTGTGACATTAATACACACTTGCACGGCTAACTTTTGATATATTTTCTGCTTCTCCCAGCTTTTTCTGAGTTTGTTATGAAAATTTCTCGAGTGCAACACAAAATTGTATTACTACTCGCTGCTCCATTACGACATCTTCTTGTAAAATACACTTTTCAATGAGGACTACTTGTCTTTCATGATTGATTTCTATTCAGCTGAAGAATATTTAACATCTCAATTTGGCATATGAAATAACGTAACCATACTCAATATGAATTTTTGATTTCATTTTGTTTAATGCCATTTTAATTTTTATTTTTCTTAAATAACCCATGTGATTGTCACAAGGAAAGCTTATGATAAGAACGTGTAAACTTATATTAAAGGTAAAAACCTTGTCCATGAGAATAGTTGTGGCAAAATATTATTAAAAACTCGACTGATTTTAAATTGTTTATTGTTAAACTCCCACTTCAAAATATACTCGTCTACACATACATTTTGCCGAGGGTCCAGACGGACACATTGTTGTTGGCTTTTTTAAAAAAAAATTGTTTTTGTTTTGTTTATTTTTCAGCAAATTGCCGAGTTCTTTATGCATGTGAGAGGAATGCCTCTGTTTTCAATTTCCCTCTTGTTGACTTTTTCTCCTCGGATTTCAAGAAAATAAGCCTTTCGTAACGGTATAAGGGAACTGTGCTAGTATTGGAACACATTTCTGTGTCAAACTCTTAGGCCTGCATGTACCGGTGGATTACCTCTTCACGGATTGATTCCATGGTTTAGAGCCCTGCAGAACTGTCGTCTTCTTACATTTCCAGCGGGTTGATACACATCAGGTAGCGGTTTGGAAAATCAGAATTTAAAGCTTATATTGCTCCGTGGCTATTTTTGTAGTGTTAGTTTCCTGTATTTGCAAGCAATCTGAAAAGTGGTTTAGGTCCAAACACTGACTTTAAATAAAGTGTGGTTTAGGTCCAAACACTGACTTTAAATAAAGTGCAAGTGTGACCAAAACTGACTAAGCATCCATTCCACATTGAAAGCACCTGTAAATCCAATGTCATGAACACATACTTCGACCTTGCCGACCAGATGAAATTCATTCAAAATGTCTTGAAAATTTGAGTGTAAGTTCGAATACACAGAACATTGCACTCTATTTCAATCATCTGTTTTATTATGTTCTGTAAAAGTCCATGAGTTAATATAGTGTTAATAGTGATAGCCACTGAATCTTTTAAAATCTGTAGCTCACTTTTTCTTTGATCGAACTTGATCATATCGAATTCTATAACTTTAGGTAGCAGTCCAAAGAATTCCTTAAAGCCTTTAGGTCTGAACTTAGGCGTTTTGCGAAAGAAATAACGAGAATATTTCGACCAGTTTGCAAACGTCGGCCTTTGATATGATATAGTAAATTTGTCTTTCCAGCCTAGAATGCCAGCTCAGCTTCACATAGCGTACATTTTAATGTTTCCATCGTGAGATCTTTTAAATTATAAGCTAAAAAGGAATTTATGACGAAATTTGACATGCAATTGAGTTCCTTTCAACAATAAAACAAGATCGTTTCAGCTTAACCTTAGCTGATTTTTTTACTCATGAAAACACTTGTGTGTTTAGAAATAAATAAGGCGAATCGAAAATGTGATAACTTGATTAAAAAGAGTAATCGAGTGAAAAAAGGTGATCATTGGTATGACAGAGCGATAGTAGAGTAATCGAAAACTCGATGAAATCCCTGTTTTTTCCAAAAATACTTTTTAGTTTGTCTGTGCTCAACAGAAAGCATAACTGAAGAGAAGAAAATTAGTCCGACTTACAACTGCACCAATGTTAGGGGCAGAAGTTTTTTACAACAAAATCTTGTTTTAAGATAACCTATGCTAATTTTAAACCTTAATGTATACCGGTACTTTGAAATTTAATACCATGATGACATTTATTTATTTTGTTACAAAAGAATAATTTAATTCTGGTTGTAACGCAATATTTGATTGGATAAAAAATTTACTTTATATTGTATAAATCGGGTTGTCTACGTCACAATGACTTGCGTCAAAAACGTATCAATCTGCCTGACGTTACATTCAAAATATTGTACAAAATGAAGTCATTTTTTGAGGACAATCATTATAATTTTTCTTACATTAAATGAATGAAAATTAAATTATAAGTATACCGTATAAAAAGGGAAGCTATTAAATTCATTTCTTAAATATTTCATTTAAGTAGACTTTGTATGCTGAACCTGACATAAGCGGCCCTGGTGATATTTGGAGTCACTGTAATCAAGGGAAAGTCCGTGCTCTGCGCTCCTGTCCGATGGGTCAAGAGGTCTTTAATGGTCATCTCAATTGTAACACAATCTGTACTCATCTGAAACTCGGGTCCTAGTATGTCTCCTACCTTAGATTCCCATCCAAGGCTATTTGTCCGTCAAAAAAAAAACAAAAAAAACAAAAAAAAAACAAGAAACAGTGATTTTGAGGACCAAAACTAATAAATTTATGTAGACATTCAGAAAATGTTCAAAGCGTCTGTGCTATAGCTAGTATCTTTTATTAGATTTATTAACCTTTCCCCTTTCTTCTTGGATTCAGTGATGAGGATACCAAGGAGAGCCGCTGTAAAAGCCTTTCCTGTAGATCCTATGTTTGATACTGTGAACTCATCAAAAGGCACGGGCGGATCTAGTTTGGCGTGGCCATATCCTTTGTAGAAAACACTTCCATTTCTAATTAGAGATATCCCGAGTCCTATTTAAAAGAATTAAAAGTACCACCTGTAGATTTCCGTCCATTTTAGATAATGAAAGTATGGTTTAGTTTTAAAAGATATTTTAAATCCAAATCAAAATTCTGATTATTTATTACTAGTATGTTTACTTATTTTTTTTTTTAAATGCAAAGAACAGATGAAAAATTTCTTTTTGAAAATCAACATAATTGTAAGTATTACTCATAGTTAAAGAAAATTCAATTTGTCTTTTGACCTACATTTGGTTAACCCTTCGCCTACCTGGTATAGTCTTACATGTTATCAGTGAATCAACGGTATTGTCAATAAGTTGTATTTCCTCATCTGTAAAGTGTTGACTGCATACCGAGATGATTTGGGTCCAAATTAGGAAGAATATCCCAAAGAAAATCATATTTACGAATATGTTAATCATAGATTCACTAATTCACTGACATCGTTGCGCTGGAAAGTGTGATTTAGATCCTTAATTGTGTCACACATGCTTCAGCATACAAATGAATTCTAAATGACAATGTTTCAATGAAAATGGTGTTTTCTTTCAAAATACCTGAATGATTACATTACGAGGTAGATAAAGGTGTCCTATTTCCATTTACTACCATAAAATGCTGAGTAATAAACAATTGCCCATATCATTCCAGTGTTGGGAATATCGCTGATGAAGGTTTTTTCAAGTGACTATAAAGGTATTCGAAAGCCCTGTAAATAATTTATGATCTAATCTTGTCGAGAAATAAGTACCCTCTTTCGGCAGTGTTCAAACAGACATTTTGTCATTACTTGGACTGAAACGTACCACATTATGAAATCTCTAGATACACAACTGTCGACTTTTTCCTTAATGAGAAGGATATATTATGCAGACTTGTGTTACCTTCGTAAATGAAAGTTTGACACATTTTAAGTCTGTTTTTTTTATTTTAATGAAAATCAATCACAGAAGATTTAAAATATACTTTACATATGTATTATCTTAAACATGGCATCAAGTATCATTTCATAAAAAGTTACGTTTGTTGCCTCATTTTCTTACGGGGTAAATTCATTCCTATGCATATACAATATAAAGTAAGGGCAAATGGAAAACTGGCAAGAGGTAATTCTAAGACATGTTATCGTTAGATAATGGTTAAAAAAAATTAATGTTTATTTTACCATGCTGTATGACTCTCTTCAAAGTTCCTGAGTATTTTTCGACTTTCCTCATCGCTCTATTAAAAGTAATTAAACCGCATGGATTCTGAGATTAGATTTTAAATGTAAATAGATAACACTTTTATAACGTTACTGATTAATATGACAGAATAGGAAATATTTTATATAGTAACAGTAACTGTGTTGTTTTGGCAATTTTAAACCATTCCAGAGTTTCATCACATTTTTTGTTTCAGTTTATGTAGTTGACGTATTCTATTTTTGTCCACACTTCAGTCTCTACTTAATTCGGCCTTTCATTTTTAGAATCTTCACCTCAATAACATTATATACTAGTAGTTCATCACAAATCCGTCTCAACAAAGAACCAGCAAAGGCATATTGAAGAAGAGTCTAACACAATTTACTTCGTTTTTCCTTGTAAGAAGTATTTGAATTCAAAGTTGTTCACAAAGTCTGTTTAGTGATTACATAAGAACATTTTACAAAGTGCTGCAAGAAGGGATTAACAATTAAAATATACCGTGGAAATTTTTGAATTCGTGGAGATCAATGTTTGTGGGCAACCAAAATTTCAGTGGTTCGTTGGGACGTAATTTTGTGGGTAATTCGTCGATGCGGACGATGCTTTGTCTTTCGTAGGGTAAATTCTTGGGTAAGATGACCTACAAACGGTCCCCCACAAACAATGAGGATTTTACAGTATCGGCTTGGGTAAAACACACGATTGTGTGGAAAAGATATTAGATGCCCTCTATACACTAATGAAAAATTATTTCGAAAAAGTTGAATCACTTTAAGGTGAAAACATCGAGTTTATCTATAAAATTAGTTTTCAACCTAAGATCCCTGCAATTTATCTATTGATGAAAAGACACTGTTGATTACTAGTACTTGAAAGAAAAAAAATACATGCTAATAAAGTGCTCAATTAATTTATCTAAATGCATAAAATACTACAGATCTTTCCTGTACAGTGTATAGATGGTTCTTAAGTCATGCGATTTCAAGGTGACTTACTGACAACAGTGCCCAACAATCAATGGTCGATTTTGGGGTGATTGTTGGTCAGTTACGTTACAAGGAAGGCTATTAACCTGTGTCATAACGAAGAAATATGGTTATTTTTTTAAAACAATGATAAATTAATTTTCCACAGCATCAGTAATGCAAACCGGTAAAAGTTATCTCTGTTTGGTAAAGATGGAAAATATATAAATCACTGAAACAGTCATAAGCGATTTTGTAAAGGCGTTGATTTTTGCGGAAGAGGCTGAGTTATTCTCCGAGAGAGAGCTAATTCCTCGATCATATTCAAATTCGCCGAGACATTTCAATTTCAGTTTTTGGAACAAACCACCTGACTGAGCAACGAAACGAGCTTCACATCCACTACCAAAAATTAACGGAAATCTTCCAGCAAAGTTCATACGAAATGTCGAGTTTTCAGAAAACAAGAGAATTAAATTCCCTTCTCCAACTGTATTGACTTTAAATTGAAGCTCTTTACTGGAGATATTATTACTAATCACAACATCTCCATAGATACGATGTCCATAACTTCCTAAACATGGGGTAACGTCATAATCATCTGTCGAAATGTTAGCCTCAGCTGAGATTTTTGATTTTGGCTTTTCCACCCAGGGTTCAGGAAATGAGCAAACCGTGGAGCTGTTTAACCATGGCATTTCTTGAAGAAGGATATCTGATAGCATATATGACAACGGTTCTAAATCTGTTCTGAAATTTACTGGCCAGGGACCATTCGTTGTCATGAAGAAACCACTGCTAGCTTGCGGGTAGAGAGAGGCCAATGAGGAATAGGCATGAAAGGATCCCGTATGGAATAAAGATTTATGACCTGTAAGTAAATCATCCTCGTGTAAAGAATTAAATAGCACGATTTTTACTTATGTCATAAAATCAATAACTTACAAATCAAGACCCACTGTACTTAGTATAGTATATTTTTACCTCTATAATATCTTCCGAACCAAGCATAACCATACCAAAAAGGTATTGAACGCACTGGATACGGGGTTGTTAAAGTGAAACGACCCATGACTGGCAGGCCTAATGGTATGTGAGGGTCAAACATTTCTTCGAATACTTTTTTGTCAATGAGGGTAAGACCATTTTCAGATGTGCCATTTCCCAACAGAAACAACAGCCACTTTGACAAGTCTCGAGGTGAGGAGCAAAGGCCAACCGTTGGGTATAAGTCATGTAATCTAAAAATAAAAATACTTGTTCAATAAAATATGCCTTAAAGATATGTGGGTTTTTTTAAAGTAAATGCTACTGTTTATTACATTTCAAACATAAATAGCAATATTTCCATATCATTTCATGTATGCATACCTAAATCTTTATACATACCCATTTATAACTAATATGTAATAGCTATACTTACATACAGATACCTATATACATACCTATACAGAAGAAAATCACCATTATTGAAACTTAATGTTCCGTTCAATAAAAAGTACGGAAATGCAAAATGTTCATTTCTCCAAGACGCATCATCCATAAAAATAGAAGCATTCATGCCAAGCGGATCAAATATTTTCTCCTTGATCAACGCCTCAAATGATTTCCCGCCAATTACTTCTGCAACGTGACCTGCTATCACGTACATTAAATTGTTGTAGCTCCATTCGTCTCGAAAAATTTTCGTCAGAGGTAAATATTTTAAACGGCTGGAATTTACAAAACATCTTTAGATGCAAACACATACCAGTATACTACCAGTGAAATTTCTGTTCATTAATCATTAGTTATGTAATTTTTAAATTAATTTCTATTACTTTTGTAAGAAATTGTGCTAACTTGTATTAATATCATTTGCAGAGCGTATCAGAGGGTACCGTTGCATTGACAAGATCATAGAGGTTGGAATTAAGAACGTATTTAAAGACAGAATTGTGTAATCGCTATATAGAAGGACGATCCAACACTGTTTAGACGTTAAAATAATTTACTGAATTAACACTCTGATCTTTACTGAAGAAGTTGTAGAAAAAGATTTCATCAATTAATATGTGTACGTATGCAGTAGGGAACTGTTTATGTTCTATACCTGACGTAGGCAGCCCTTGTGATATTTGGAAGAGCTGTAACCAAGGCGAAGTCCACGTTTTGCGCACCTGTCCGATGGGTCAAGAGGTCTTTAATAGTCATCTCAGATGTAACACAATCTGTACTCATCTGAAACTCGGGTCCTAGTATGTCTCCTACTTTAGATTGCCATCCAAGGCTATTTGTCAAGATTTAGAATAAAAAACGAAGAAATTTTGAGGCCAAAAAATTGAAATGCATAAATAAAAAAAGTAATATATAAATCGAAGGATATTTTGAGATATTATGCAAAGTACAAGTTAGTATTTATATTAGATCCGCTTACCTTCCCCCTTTTCTTCTGGATTCTGTGATCAAGATACCGAGTAGAGCCGCTGTAAAGGCCTTCACTGTAGATGCTATGTTTGAAACTGTGAACTCGTCAAAGCTCACTGGCGGATCCAGTTTGGCGTTTCCGTAACCTTTGGACCAAATATTTCCATTTCTCACCAGAGATATTCCGAGTCCTGTTAAAAGGAATTAAAAGTTTTGCTACGCTTGGGTTTTTATATACACAATACATGTATATTCAATTTTAGACATGATTAAATAATAAATATAGATCTATTTTAATTTTAATTGATGCTCATATAAAAAAAAATTAACAGCATAAATAGATTTTTGTCTAGTTTTCAAATTCAGGTATAACAAATAAATAAATATATAATTATAAGTATATAATTAAAATAAATAACTTAATTACTGTTCTATAAAAATCAGTATCTTTTTTGCTGTCTGACTCTCCACGTCTGTTCCATATTTGTTTATTTTACTGACTATAGATGATATGGGCCAACTAACAGCTAAATTGTATGACAAACGAGATGACTTCAGCTTTTCTTTCGTCGACTTTCCTTATTTATACAGTAATATTCCGCTATTACCTGCATATGGTTTTTACGTCTCCCAACTTATTCGATACTCAAGACCATGCTCTGAGTTCAACCAATATTTAAACCGGTCAGGCTACTAACATTTAAGTTGATATTACAGGGATTTCAACAACCTTGTTTAAAGTCAGTTTTTCGCAAATTCGATGGTCGTTATAATGACCTTGTTAGCAATTATAACTTATCATTGGATCCTATTTTGGCTGACATGTTCCCTACCAATTGTTAGGCCTTTGTTTTTGCACTATTTGACTACGGAATGTTCCGTCTACCTGATCATTACATAGGGCTCAGGGCGGGTGTGACCGGTGAACAGGGGATGCTTACTCTTCCTAGGCACCAGATCCCACCTCTGGAATTTCCAGGAGTTCGTGTTTTATGCCCTGTTCACAGATTCGTTTTGTTTGTAGATTTTTTTTTTTTTTAGATCGATCAGTGTTCATAGTTTCACCTTTTTCATTCTCTTGAATTCAAGGCGGCAAAGAGTATGTTACAGGGATAGAAGTTTTTGTGCCACTGCAGTAAGATAAGAATCTTCAATTCCAATATCACCTTTATTGCTCTTTGGATCAGAAACCTCGTGAACAACAAAAGCCTCAAATATTCTTTAACAATTTAATTTGAAAATATGAAAATAATTGATTTCTTTTTTCTTTGATTATCCAGAAATAAAAAGTTAAAATAATAAATATTCCATTTCTGTTTAAGCACCTTATCATCACTTATCACTGTTCTTTGTCTTTATCTTTGCGAGTGTTTTAAAAATAAGAATACCGAATTTTAGCTCTGTTGGTTTTATTTTTTCTAATATATTTTTACAGTAATTTTGACCCCCCCTCTCTCTCTCTCTCTCGGAAAAAAATTATATGTATCTTTCAATCAATGACATTTAAATTTCTGATGTCCAATATTTTGTTAATTAACCCTACACATACATGGTATATTTTTACATTCTCTCAGCGCTGCAACAGTATCATCAATGATACGTATTTCTTCATCTGTGAAGTTTTGACCATATGCTGTGATAAATTGGATACAAATTACGAAAAGTTTCCAATTCACAATCATATTTCAAAATGTGTGTAATGTATTGCAGCTTAAATGCCGACGTTGTGTTTAACAGTGTATTGGATGTAAAGATCCTCCATTGTGTCACATACATTAATACAGTTTACTATTTCCGGGTGATGGTATTTCAGTGAGATTTGTTTAGGCTACAGTATGTGTTATGTTCTATCATAAAATTTGTATTAAACAATTGTTCATAAGTTCATAAACAAAAGTTTTGTACAAGAGACTATGAAGGTGTAAGAAAGTACGAATCGATCAAAATTTGTAAAGAATCCGTGCACTGCTCAAGCAGAGCCGACGCATTGCAACCACAGGATTCAATCTGAAGCTACAGATAAGTCAACATTTCTCATTCTGAAAGTATTCATTATGCAAACATTTGTCACCTTCTTAATTAAATTTTGCCACACTATGACTTTATTAAAATAATACTCTTTTAAAAATGACTGTATCTTCACGGCCAGGAACATGTTAAGTTCCTAGACAGTACCGTTGTCGGAAACCTTTAAAGTTAAGCACTGAAACTGATTCGTTGTCATGAACATACAGGTGAGGTTATGATAAAATCCGTCCGGTGTCATGCAAAAGATACAAGAATTTACACAAGATGCCTAAATTTTAACGTTTTTGACAAATTCCAAGAATAAATTTGAATTTTGGGAAACAGATACAACATTCAGTATTCCATACAAATATTTATGTATTTGATATCCACAATACATTTTGAGGAGTTTTGGTTGGCGATCACATGCCCATGTGTGAAGCCATGATCGTGAGCTGGAAAATTATATATTTCTTATATTTAATTCATGGAAATGGTTCTTTTATTTTAAAATATGAAGAGAAACTTCATTTTCAATGTATTAGGCAACTGACAGCCTTTTGTAGCTAACATGTTATAAGAAATAGCAATTTATAAGCAAAAAGTCCGTTGTTAGTACATGTTAAGTTTATCTGGTCCGGTGTCATTTTTCTTAACATGTAAGTAAATCAATAAAAAGCAACAGAAATGATCAAATATATGCTTAATTTAAAAGAATACAAAGCATATTACAAATATATTTGAATCTCGGGGTCGTCTTAAAGCAGCTCACACTAACGTGCAAACTATTCTGCGATGTTTTTATTTTCAATTCATTTTCTCTTAGGAACCTGCATCCTAGCTAGTATGCAAACATATACAATTCCCTCTATTACTATATAATCAATATAACAAAATTAAAATGTTATGCTTAGGTCACATTTAAGCCGATGGTCGGGCGACCAAATTATTTTTGTATCGTCGGCTAAAAAACATGATCTGGCGACGCAGAGTAGTCATATTAATTCCCAGGAACACCGATACCTTTAAAAGTAAAAATATTTATAAGTTGGTCAACCGTCACCAGATCATCGTTCGCTAGGCCGCAGTTTGATTTTCATCTTCGGCCGACAGTTGTACGAAAACCCAATTCCTAAATGTCGACCGACTGACGACCGACTTTAAAAACTGTATGCCGATGGTCGGCCTATGATCGAAGGTTGGTGGACGGACTATTCAATCAATGAGTGCTTCAATTGAATGGGCCACAGACGCAAAAAAAATAATAACTTGAACCGACTGACAAGCATAAAATTGGTCGCCCGACGAAAAAAAAGAGATAAAATTCGGGCAAGACAACGGCCAATAATATGAAACTTATGTGGAAGCATCCTCAGGTAATCCCCCCCCCCCTTTAATATTTTTAACTTTTAACTTTTGAATACCTAACTGATTTGTGCTATTTCCGAACCAAAGTGCTCAGGTGAGCGATGTGGCCCATGGGCCTCTTGTTTTTGGCGTATTTGTGAATGTAATTGGTGTGTAAATCACATTGACGTATCTCGTATGCTATTTCATGCAGCGTGATTGTGACGGTACATTTTGTCGTCCTGTTCATATTGTCGCCGGCGACAATGTGTACATACACTCACTGAGCATATTGTCGTCCATCAGTACATGTCGCATGACAATGCATGGCAATGTTTCCATATAGATATGACTAATCATTGCTTTGCCGTTGTTGAGAAGAAAAAGTTTAAAGAATTTTCCTATATATTCCTGTGTAAAACTTTGATCGCCCTTAAAAATGTGGCCCCAACCTAGGCCTGGGGTCATGATTAAAAGAAACTTGAATCTACACTACCTGAGGATGCTTCCATATAAACGAGCGGCCTACTTCTTTTCTCAATATTTGATCCAAAAATTTCAGAACGGGGAAAGGGGAGGTGTGGTTCAAATTTTTTTTTTTGACAAACAAAAATTTTTTTTTTTTTTTTTTTTTTTTTTTGACAAACAAAAAAAAAATCGTTTGTGTGTGAAGGAGTGTTACTGTATAAGTTAAATATATTTTATCATGAAATTTTACCTGTGGACAAAATTGAGAGTATATACAGGTTAAAAAAACAGAATTTACAAAAGCAAAGAAAAATGAAAAAAATCAAACGGAGGGGGCAGGGTGGGATAGGGATGGGGGAGGGGGTGGGGTACGCCGGTGCTAGATCCGCCTTTGGTTCTTGAGAAGATTTTTAAAGAGTTTTTGTACACCGTAGATTCTAACGGAAAACTTTTATCACCAATTGTGGTCCCACCATACCTATGGGGGTCATGATTTGAACAAAATTGTTTTTGTTTTTGTTTGTTTGTTTGTTGTTTTAATATTCCTAAAGAGAATTTTTCACTCATAAGGAGACATCACCACTTGCCGGTGGAGGGCCAAAAATTTAGATCTATTCTCGGAACTCAGGGCCATTGAAAAGTGTGGGATCTGATCTTTTTCGTGCCAGAATCTAAAAAAGTAAAAGTACACTTCAAGTATGTACTTTCACGTAAGTATCATCTCTTCTGATCCAGAAGTTCTTGAGAAGAAAATTTTGAAAGAATTATTCTTAAATATTGTATTAAAACTTTGATCGCCTATTGTAGCCCCACCCTTTCCCAAACATGATCTGAATAAAAATGATTCTACACTTTATAATAAAGCTTTCACATAAGTTTTAACTTTTCTGACACAATGGTTCTTGAGAAGATTATTTAAAGATGTCACTAAATTTTCACTAATTCTTAACTATACACGTACTTTCTCGAAAGAGGGCATGACCATTTGATTCCCTTTATCCACGTTTGCTTTCTGGCAATTAACTTTGGTTGAAATTGAAATTGGCCAGTAGTTCCTGAGAAGAAGCTGATAATGTGAAAAGTTTACAGACAGACAGACGGACGACACAAGAAATGTGATCAGAAAAGCTCACTAGAGCTCACTAGAGCTGTCAGCTCAGGTGAGCTAAAAATATGTCAACCCCTATACCAATTATATCGGCACTCGTATGAGAATTAAGCAAAAAAATGAATTCCAGATAACATTTCTACTGAACAAATAACTTTCAATCTCATATCCATGTATATATAACGAGAAAAAAGAATAGACTGATTTTTCAGATATCTCAAGAATTACGGTATTTTGACATATCAAAGTCATGTAAACCAATGCTGGACACAATTTTCTGAGCAACACCATTTCTCCCTACAGTATTGCGAGTAATGCTAAATAAATACAACTTGTTTACTTATTTATCAGCCAAACACTTTGTCTGTCCTTTTGTCTGTCTAGCTCTCTCACTCTCTCTCTCTCTAAATATTCAATACAATACATCGGCGACAAAATGTGCCGATGCTTGACTGTACATTTTGTCTTCCATTACGCAGGAGGAAGAAAAAGGCTTATCTCGGTACAAATTGTCGCCGGCGACAATATGCATGGCCGTAGGAACAGGGGGGGGGGGGGGGGGGCTGCCCCCAATAATTTTGCCGATATATAGATTACTATAGTAAACATAGATACTATATAGATACTATATGTTTGTACCCCCTCAATAAAAACGTCTGATGACCTTTATTTTTTATTTTGCTTGTCGGGAAATTTTTGGTAGTGCTCCTCAACTGTCAACTGAAAAATGTATGGCTGTGCCCCCCCCCCCCCCCCCCACCCCCTAATGAAATTGCTTCCTACAGGCCTGATATGTATCGATGGACGATGATACGTGCAGTCAGGGTACCGGGTAGGTACATTTTGTCGCCGACGACAGTATGTACAAAACGACAGTATGTACCATCACACCTCTAATGGCATGCTTAACGATACCAAAAACAACATAAGATCGTCAGTGTGTACAATACAGTAGTGACAACGGACCGATGACAACGGACTGAATTTTCGTATCTTGTCATGACAACAGACAAAAATTGAAATTAATCAAAATTTTCAGTTTTAATTTGTTCTCAATTTTTCTGTAAAGGCTTACAACATGTCTTGATACTGTCTGCACCAATTAGTGTGTATATTATATTCTATTTACGAAAAATAAAACATCTCAGAAGGAAAATGAATGAAATCCACATGTGTTTTCAACAGGGTTTAATATCACCAACGCAAACTCCTCTTTATACCCGCACTTTCTAAAGAAAGTAAGGGTATATTGTTGTTACTCATGTCTGTCCGTCCGTCCGTCCGTCTGTCACACTCTTATTTCTCAAACTCCTCTTACATTTTACACAGTAGCCTAATCATCTTTTGGGAGGTGTTTGGTGGTGTCATGTAGATGTGCAGTAAAGTTTCGGAATTTTCATGTTCACCCTGGGGGTCAAATGGGGGTCGAAAAATGACGTTTTTTATGCAAAAAGCCCCTGGTTCCCTGAACTCCTCTTACATTTTACACAGTAGCCTAATCATCTTTTGGGAGATGGTTGGTGGTGTCCTGTAGATGTGCAGTAAGGTTTCGGAATTTTCATTTTCACCCTGGGGGTCAAATGGGGGTTGAAAAATGACGTTTTTTATGCAAAAAGCCCCTGGTTCCCTGAACTCCTCTTACATTTTACACAGTAGCCTAATCATCTTTTGGGGGATGGTTAGTGGTGTCCTGCAGATGTGCAGTAAGGTTTCGGAATTTTCATTTTCACCCTGGGGGTCAAATGAGGGTCGAAATATGACGTTTTTTATGCAAAAAACCCCTGGTTCCCAGAACTCCTCTTACATTTTACACAGTAGCCTAATTGTCTTTTGGGAGATGGTTGGTGGTGTCATGTTGATGTGCAGTAAGGTTTCGGAATTTTCATTTTCAAGTTTTTGATGCAGTGGAAGAGCTCTCACTAATTCATATCAGCATATTAGGTTTGATAAAAATATCTTGAATGATTTATTTAAAACTGAGCTTAACACTTATTTGAGAAAAGAGAGGTCAAGGTCAACGGAAAGGTTGAGGTCAAAATGTTGATGCAGTTGAAAAACTTATATCAGTATGTATTTACTATTAGCATAGAAGTTCAACAAAAATATCAGAAATGGTTTATTTAAAATGTAGATAAGGCCAAATAAAAAAAATATGTGTGGTTCGGGTTACCCGACCTTCCCTATTTTATACCCCCTACCCTAAACTTTTTTTTGGCAATTTTCATATTTTTCCGGAATTTCCCCCAATTTCCATCAATGGCTCCAGTTTAAGTTTTAGTTTCAGCAATGACGGCCTCCTTGCAAAACATAGTGCAAGTGTTTAATAGTGTTAAATCCAAAGCAAGCTAGCATGTAGGTGTCCCCTACCAATATTGACTAGTATATTATCACACCACATCTAAATGCCATTTGCAAAGCAGTGATAGGTACTATTTAGAAAAAAAATTAAGAAAATCATTTTGTTAAAAAAAAAAGAAATAAAAAAAAAAAAAATAAAAAATAAAAATCCCTACCTACCTACCCTAATTTTTTTGGAAGTGTAACCGGAACCACACATATTTTTTTGTTTGGCCTAAACACTAATTTAAAAAAGTGAGGTCAAGGTCAAAGGAAAAGTCAAGGTCAAAAAAGTTGATGCAATTGATATCTCTCAGCAGTATAATTATATCAGCATATGAAGTTTGATAAATATATCTTGAATTGTTTATTCAAAACTGATCTAGACACTAATTTAAGAAAAGTAAGGTCAAGGTCAAAGGAAAATTCAAGGTCAAAAATTTTGATGCAGTTGAAAAGCTTACATCACAGGGCTAGACAAATAGCATTGCCCGACGCCCGGGACAACCAATTTTGTTTGGCGGGCAAGTTATTTGATAAGTGGTACCTGCCCGCGGACAAGTGCTTCTCCAGTTAGCAAAAAATCAAATGTTGTTTGTTTTATCGCTGTTGAAATGTAATGAATCACAGTAGAGCACCTGTTTTTCGCTGCTGTTCATCACTACATTGAATACTCGGTCGGAACTCCTCTAGAATTTACCCATTTATGTGTAGTTAAAATACACACAGGACGTAAAACATAGCAGCTATCGATTCCATGTCAAAAAAGTTGAAGAGGATTTTAGACCTTTTTAGGTATTGTAAAAAATAATGTAAAAATTCATGCCGTGAGTACAAACGTGTTATACTGATATTAAAATTGGAGCTGTTGACTGGCGATCACTGAAAGTCACAATCGACATGCAGTGGTGGTTTTCATAATCAAATACTTTATAATATTCAAAAAAAAAAATTTTTCTCTTTCAGTATTTTTGGGATGTTAAAGTAATACAGAGAAAAGTTTAAATTATGCGCACTGCACAAGCTAAGAAATCTCCCTGGAACAAGACTTACCCCTAAATTTTTCCGTGCAAAAAATTAAGCTATTTTATTTCTAGTTTCGTCCCCATGTAGTGTACGTATCAGTTGAGAAATAATTTAATGTTTAACGATAATGCTTTAATTTTATGTTAATTAAGAAAAAAGTAGGACAAGCATATTTTTTGGTAGGACAAGTAATTTTACGATGGTAACCTGTCCGAGGGCAAGTACTGAAAAATTCTATTTGTCTACCCCTGCATCAGTATGTATCAGCATATGACGTTTTATTGAAGTCGGACATGACAAACACTATATGCCTCGGCCATATTCATGGCAGGGCATAAAAAACTTGAATCTACACTATATGAGGATGTTTCCATATCAAAATGACTAACAAGCAAATTCAAAGAATTGTGGTCCCCTGCTTTCCGTGTCCTAGTGGATGGGATGCCATTATTTATGACATATTGTTTCAAATATGCACGCCCTATCATATGTCATTCAAAAGTAATCACCAAAGTTAAAATTTTTGAAAATTAGGTAAAACATCAAGGTCAAGGGGTAAAAAATCATAGCATGCTTGGAAACATCTTGTTACAGGTAATGTACATGTCAAATATAAAAGTCCTATCTCTTCTCAATCAAAAGTTATAAGGAAATATAACATTTTTGAAAAGTAGGTTAAACTTCAAGGTCAATGTCACAGAGTCAAAAGTCATGATATATTTAGAAAGGTCTTGTCACAGGTAATATACATGTATAATATGAACGCCCTATCTTTTCTCTTTCAAAATGATCATTTGAAATAATGTTAAATTTTTTGAAAAGTAGGTCAAACTTCAAGGTCAAGGTCATGGGTTCAAAAATCATGGTATGTTTAGAAAGTTCTTGTAGGTAATGTACATGTGAAATATGAAATCCCTATCTCTTATTATTCAGAAGTTATGACCAAGGTTAAATTTATTGTGACAGACGGACAGACTGACAAACGGACAGACTGACAGACAAATGAGATTTAATGTCCCCTAGGTCCCTTTTGTGAAAACGGACGACAATAATGCCCTTGCTATTCATGAGAAGAAGATTTATGATGGAAAAAATCCCCTGCATTTTTCTATGGATCCCCATATGTGGCCCCATCCTACCCCAATGGGTCATAATTTTAACAAATTTGAAGCTACACTGTCTATGTAAAGAAAGTTTCAACTTTTTGGGCCCAGTCAGTGGTTCTTGATAAGACTTTTTTAAAATGATACCACCAAATTTTCACTAATTCTTGATTATCCCCCCTTGAAAGAGGGTGTGACCCTTCACTTGAACAAACTTGAATCCCCTTTACCCAAAGATGCTTTGTGGCTGGGTTGGTTGAAATTGGCCCGGCGGTTCTAGTGAAGAAGACAAAAATGTGAAAAGTTTACAGACGGACAGATGAATGACAAACAAAATGTGATCAGAAAACCAGAAAAACTCAAGTGAGCTAAAAACTGATGATCACAAGTACTTGGAAAGAGTTACAGTATTTGAAAAGCAGTTTTTTTTTTCATGCATTAATTGTTTTCAGAAGCTGAAAAGGTATTACTTGTATCCATGTTGAAAAAACTTCACATTTCAGAAAACAGTATGATTAAAAAAAGTTAATCAAGGTGCTTTGAGTAGCAAAATAAGCTAAACTGGTATAGCTAATTCAACCACAGAGCTTAGTGAATTTTAAAATGCACAACCTTTTCAACTCTTAATCATTCTTAAAATATTTATATCATCATTTCTGATTCAAGGGAGAACTACCCATGGCAAAGTGGAAGGCAGTTCTTTGGCAGTTTCTAAGCCTTAACAGTTTGAACTTTTTAGCAGTTCTGGAGCAGTTACTTAACCTTCCCTAGACTGCTAATGGATAAATAAATTGCTTTCAATCCTTTTGTAATCTGTAAGCAGTTTTCTTAGCCTTAACAGTTCGTAACCAGTTCGCAAGCAGTTCACAGGCAGTTTCTTAGCAGTTCACAGGCAGTTTCTTAGCAGTTCATAGGCAGTTATTTAGGCAGTTTTTGCTAACTGCTAGTGGACTTCCAGTAAACTATTATATACTGCTTATCCATTTCCCTTTTACAACATATTTAAATATTAATTAGTCAAGAGGACATTTCCTATTATCCAGCCTGAAATAATATGCAATTATAATAGATCTACCTATATCAGAAATGCTTGTTACATTTTAGTTTATTGTATGTTGTACAATTGTCTAACACAGTCAAACAATTAGAGATTGCTAAGATGAATGTTTAAAAAGTATCAAACAATGTTTTAGGCATCTGTTATTATAATCAGTGTAACTAATAATTAATACATGTACCTTATTTACATACAAATGTACAACCATGCAATTATACTCACTGACTAGTAAGAAATCTTATATATCCCAGGGCATATAAATAATGTTCAACAAGATTCAACACTGAAGGAAAAAGTCAAAAGTACAGCAAATATTCACTTCATCCAAAAACCACAAGGCCACAAATTAATAAATATATTGTACTTACCAATTGTTAAATGTCTATATCATTATTTCAATAAATCTAAAGCTTTGTGGCCAGCAGGCTCCCTCTTCATGATGCTTTATAGCCTTTGTCCAACAATACAACATGGCAGCCAAAATTGAATTTTGGCGGTCTGTTGTTCAGGGTTCCTGTTGTTTATATTTGTTGATCATTGAGCCCAACATTAAAATTTCTCTTGAACCCAATCAAATTGTACAAGGAAACTGCTTACGAAACTGCTTAAAAAACTGTCTTCTCCTCAAGCATAGGCGACCAAGATATAACTGCTAGGGAAACTGATTACTGCTTAAAAACTGCTAAGGAAAACTGTTTACTCCAAAGGCACTAGCAGTCACAAAAGAACAGAAAAAGCCAAACTGCCTGAAACTGTTTGAAAACTGCTTAAAATTTGGAAAACTGCTAAAGAACTGCCTAATAACTGCCTATATAGGCAGTTCACTTTTCCATGGGTAGAGATATGATCAGAAGTATATCCATTGACTAATAAACATGTACATGTATATTGTGTTTTTTAAGTCATTAATGTTTGTTTGTTGTTAAATGTCCCTCTTGGGAATTTTTCACTCATACGGAGACACCACCACTTAAAAATAATGAAGACGTACAAGTCGGATTTAAGGTTAACATTCATTTTAGGAATTTTCAACAATTAATTAAGACGTAAAGAGATAACTCCTTTCCCTTGCCCCTTCCCCTTCCCAGACCCCAGTTTGTTCATGTATGCAAACTAGTCTAATACTTTGGTTTGACATAAAAAAAATGTGAATACATACAAATAGTTTAATGGTCCATCTCTTTGAATGATTTTCATTCCTAATTCTAGGTTGACCCAAATTCATGAATGAAATGTCAAGTAATCTTATCATTGATGCACTTCTATTTAATTTGATGTAGTCATATTATGAACAAGAGAGTGGGGATGACCTCAAGGGTTCATAACCTTAAACCATTAGATGTACATAACATAATAACACAAGAAACAAAATTATGTCTAGTCAAATGGAAAAATTTTCTACTATTTAGGAGTCGCATGATCATTTGTCATTTCAGGGACAGGGAGCGGCTAGGGAGATTGGAACCCCCCCCCCCCCCTGGAATTTGCAGAGTTATTTAAATAGGACTATATACTGATTTACAGAAGCAAATAAAAAATGACTTTGGATGCCCTCCCCCTTTAAAAACATGGACCCCACCATCATTGTTTTTATTTTGTTTGTTTGTTTGTTTTTTTTTTATTTTGCTCCTCAGGAAATTCTGGGCTGGAATTTTTTTGGACCGAGGTGTGGACCCCCCTCCCTCCCCCCCCCCCCCGGAAAAAAAATTCCCGGATCTATGCCTGTAACTGAATGTAATGTCGACAACGGGAGATAACTCTTCAGAATGTGAAATTCGTCGATGATCCACTCTCTACGATCGGCTCATACATTCAGTGTCTGAGAGAGAAACGAACGACAACTCTGCATAGGAGATTGCCGATGATCTTTGATCCTTTTTAAACTTTAACCTAACCATTTGCATTTTGGTTTATTTTACCCCAATCTATACTTAAACTTGTACTTACCGACTGTCATAGGTCCTGTCAACTTCATGAAATATAATCCAATTAAAACACAAAATGAATTAATTTCCACTGATATACATGTAACACTGCACCATGTCACATGGCATGTGCAATCTAAAAATGATAATGGTAAAACTAGTACTAGTACTGGTAGGGTGACGCAAGCCCAATGTGATGTAGAAATTTTCAAAAAGGTGTTCACATACATGTACAGTACAAGAACAAATTTTAAATTATCATAACAAACGATGTTTTAACATAACTTCGCCATCTAGGCCTATTTCCAAAAACAGGCAAATTGTGTGTGTGTGTATTGGGGGGGGGGGGGGGGGAACACATATAAATTGATTGGGTATGGCTTTTCAAGGAGGTTTTTGCCTAATCAAATAAAAAAGTTTGCACATTTTGATAAATTCATCAAAAACGCTTTGTACTAAAATAATATTATTTGTTGTTGAGAAGATAAATTTAATTTAAAAAGTTCCAATTATGGGCCAAAAATTTATATCCCCCCCCTTTTTTATTAAAACCTAATTTACAACATTAATTAAATTCTGATATTTCAGACTGGTAATGAATTAAGTATATGAAATGCGTATAAGAGGTTCATGGGTCACATGGTCACCTGAGCATTTTATGCTCGATTTGACGAATACATGTACTGTGTAAATTATAGAATTATTTGGACTTTTTCCTTGGTAAGCCCAATATGAAGGAGTGTGCATTTAGAGGCAAACACCTTAGTGCGGGTATTACTGTCTCATGACAGCATCTAGTTTATTACTTGTTTTTAACGGCTGAAATTCATACAGCACCAAATAGGGTGTCAGCCCGGTTTCCCATTGCAATTTCAGACATTGTTGTAGATAATTTAACTTGAAAAGTGAAAAACTTCTCACAGCCTGACTTCTCAAGTCATGACAACGGACGGATTTTATCATAACCTCACCTGTATGTTCATGACAACGAACCAGTTTTAGTGCTTAACTTTAAAGGTTTCTGACAACGGTACTGTCTAGGAACTTAACATGTTCCTGGCCATGATCTTGTTTTATGTCCCATTCGAGAATTTTTCACTCATATAGAGACATCTATTAATAAAGAACTTAAATATTCTATTTTTTAGGCAATAGTTTTATTTTTTGTTTTATCTATAAGTATTTCTACCAATATCAACAAGTCCTTAAAAAATCATTTGTATGCATGTTTTATGTCTATAATGAGCAAAACACTTCCATTTCTCACCAGAGATTTTCCCAATCCTGTTAAAAGAAATTAAGAAATTAAACGTGGGCTTTAAAATTCAGATATACTTGTAGTTAAATAAATTTTAATTGATATAAAGCACAAGGAATTTCACTTTTATAAGGATACCTACTTCCGCCCCAACCTGGGGTTGAACTCTCGACCTACGGAATCTGTCACCTAGCAGTAAAGGAACAGCGCGCTAAACCGCTCGGCCATCTATAGGCAAGTTAAAAAACGATGGAATTCTCGCGCCGCTGTCCTACACTACACGGTCATTGAGAATGGAAGTGAGGTACAGTTATTTGGACATTAGTTTTATTAGAGGATCGTTACCGATACACATTGTAATGAACTAATTTTAAATATATATATAATAATATATTTTTAAAAACATGTTTTTTTTATATTAGAATCAAGATATTCAAAATCATAATTTTGATTCAAGTCTATTCCCACTTTATGATCTTGGGGCATGGTATATATTTTACATTTTCTCAGCGCTGCAAGAGTATTATCAATGATACGTATTCCTTCATCAGTAAAGTTTTGATCGTATTCTTTGATGATTTGGATGAAAATTACGAAAAATTTCCAGTTTACAATGAATTTTACATACATGTGCATTGCAGTTTCGCTGTCATCTTATTCATAAACAGGGCAAGGATATGAAGATACTCCATTGTATCAGTGGCATATAATACTGACAGTTTAATGATGTGTGATATGGAACGCCATAGCTGCCTTATGTGGTTATTTCATGAGAAGATGGTGCTTTATCATGTTATGCTGTGGTTATTTCATGTGAAGATGGTGCTTTATTATGTTATGCTGTGGATATTTCATGTGAAGGTGGTGCTTTACTATGTTATGCTGTGGATATTTCATGTGAAGGTGGTGCTTTATTATGTTATGCTGTGGTTATTTCATGTGAAGGTGGTGCTTTATTATGTTATGCTGTGGTTATTTCATGTGAAGGTGGTGCTTTATTATGTTATGCTGTGGTTATTTCATGTGAAGATGGTGCTTTATTATGTTATGCTGTGGTTATTTCATGTGAAGGTGGTTTTTTATGTGAAGGTGGTTTTTCATGTGAAGGTGGTTTTTTATGTGATGGTGGTTTTTCATGTGAAGGTGGTTTTTCATGTGAAGGTGGTTTTTTATGTGAAGGTGGTTTTTCATGTGATGGTGAATTTTCATGTGAAGGTGGTTTTTCATGTGAAGACGGTTTTTCAAGTGTTGGTGTTTTTTTTTTTTAATGTGATGGTGGTTTTTTATATTTAATGTGATGGTGGTCACTCGGAACTCTAAATACTTTTGAAGACTGAGTTTAACACTGAGTTTAACTGCTATTATCTTGAAATTTTGAAAGTGAAACAAATAGTCAATGTAATTAAAATCATTTTAATGCACCATTGCTAGTTCCTCTTTTTTCCATCTAGGCACTTGGGTTCAAAATGGTGTATTTTGTGTATTATGAATTTTTTGTAGGTGTGTCTGAATACACTCAAAAACATAAAAATAAAAAAAAAATCACTGAAATTAGCACGTTTAAAAAGTGTCATATTAGTCTATATAGAAAGAGTGTAGGTACAACAGTTGCCATCTTCGGAAAATCTAGGGAAGTCAGAAACCGCGCCAAACTTGTTCTCGTTATTCCGGGACGCCTCTACATTTTACTTGGTTAAAATCGTCACTTCCATTGCTTTCACTTTCAGTTCTAGGTATCAGGACGTTTTTGTTAACTGCATATTTTATACGGCAAGTTCGAACTGGCAGACGATTGAAAGGCGTTATTCAATCATTTTTAAATATAGATTTCATCCGAATTCCTGCCCGAAACTGGTAGGAAAAGTGTAGATATTGATAAATTAAAATCAAGTATGAACTGAGCCGGGCACGACGTAAAATCGAAGATTGCAACATTACCTCCACTCTTTTTTATATAAAGTAATATGACATTTTTAAAACTTGCTAATTTCAGTGATTTTTTTATTCTTAGGTTATCGAGTTAATGCAGACAAAGCTAGGAAAAAACATAATACACAAAATACACCATCCTGAAACCAAGCGCCTATGGAAAAAAGAGGAACTAGCAATGGCGTATTAAAATGATTTAAATTATATTGACTATTTGTTTCACTTTCAAAATTTCAAGATAATAGCAGTTAAACTCAGTGTTAAACTCAGTCTTCAAAAGTATTTAGAGTTCCGAGTGACCACCATCACATTAAATATAAAAAAAAAAACCACCTTCACATAAAAAAACACCATCACATGAAAAACCACCTTCACATGAAAATTCACCATCACATAAAAAACCACTTTCACATGAAAAACCACCATCACATGAAAAACCACCTTCACATAAAAAACCACCATCACATAAAAAACCACCTTCACATGAAAAACCACCTTCACATGAAATAACCACAGCATAACATAATAAAGCACCATCTTCACATGAAATAAACACAGCATAACATAATAAAGCACCATCTTCACATAAAATAACCACAGCATAACATAATAAAGCACCATCTTCACATGAAATAACCACAGCATAACATAATAAAGCACCATCTTCTCATGAAATAACCACATAAAGCAGCTATGGCGTTCCATAGTGTGACATATAATACAGTTTAATGATGGTATCTCAATAAAGTTTCTTTGGGCTTTAGTCTACATTTTGTACTACCGTAAAATTCTGAGTATTATCAGTTGTTCTTGTATAGTTATCACTAATGAAGTTTTGTAAATGAGACTATGAAGGTACACAAAAACTCTCTTGTCAAGAAATAAGGACCATCTATCTGCTCATTTCAAGCAATGAAACCACATGATTCAATCTGTAGAAACGAATCTTTCATTAAGAAGTGTTCATTTTGCAAACTTTATTATATTGAATTATGTAAGTTAAACAAAATACAATTTATCATACATCAAAACGTCAATATATTTAATTTTTTTTATCATATGACAATTTAAAAGAGTATATAATTCAAGAAATTATCTTTCTATTCAATGTACTACAGTATATAAACGTACATTACTTTAGAAAAGAAATACATAACTGGTGGTAGGTAAAGAAGCCGATTGCATTTTTCAAGATATTTTTTAAATCAAAATTTAAAGTAAGAATCTGCAGAAAGAAAAATGTTGATAATCATGAAGATGACTTGTGTTTACGTTGAATGTTTACAAGATCTAAACCTTGATTGAGCTTCCTCTCTTCAGAATGTGGAGAAAAAAAAATTGGCTTTTTGATTGAAATTTTACATTGTCTCAATTCTGGTTTGAAAAGTTTTAATTTGAAAGAAATTTGATAAAATAAATCCCTCCAACATTACATTTTTGTCCACTTGAGTCAATATTTTAAATTTAAGCCAGAAAAGGAATTCGATTCACAAGTTTTCTTACAAAAATACTAGATTTTGAAGAGATCCTGTTTTACTTCATTTTGTTACACTCCTGACATCTGGTATGTTTTTGTTTTAACATCATTTTAAATTATCACACAGAATAACTCATTCATAGTTGGTAAAGTGCTTTGTCGTTGTGATATTTTTTAACATTTACGGCTAGTTTTTCTTATTTTCTTGGCTTCAAAATATGATTATTTGCTTACGTTATATATATATTTAAAATTTATGTTTAATAATGAAAACTTTTCTCTGAATTGACTGTAAAATGACTGTAATTTGTTGACAGACCTGATTTCAAATAAAAATAGTATCAAGCATTTTCTTCAATTTATTTTTTAGTAAAAATAGATGAACTTCACTGATTATTATCAAACAAATTTGCACTCCTCACTGCAGTAAAATTTAGAATTAACGAGGCCGAGTCTAATTCGAATGCGCGTGACTTTGCGCAGCTTTTGAATTTCATGCAGTCGTAGGTACGACAAACACGTTTCCTAGTTTTTGTGATTTTAATACAAAAATAACATTATCTATAACGTCTGTTGGTCTGAAAATGTGCTTTCAAGACTATAATTAGGAATATTTCCATTTCTATTTGTTTTCTCTGTGATAACTCTTTGAAAGTTAGTTGAGTTGATTTCTTGATCATTCTACCGGAATGCAAATTTCGCCAAGCGAAAGGTCAGGAGCTAAGGAGGCCTAATATGCGTAATTCTCGTGCGTCTGTCTTTGTGTTTGACGTCAGTGGGCGAGGACTTTTGAAATTGACATGTGAGGCCTCGTGTAATTTAAATCTATTAGTCTACATTTTTAAAATCTAAATTTACAATTTTATTTCACAATGAAATGGAAATATAAGGAATCACTGTCTAGTTAGTAGAGTATGCCAGGGACGTCAACGATAGTTGGAAACGTGGGATAATTTATGCTTCGCCCGTTATGCAGATTATCCCACGTTTCCAACTATCGTTGATGCCCTGGCATACTCCACTAACTAGACAGTGATTCCTTAAATAAACGCTGAAATGGCTCTAAGGACATCAAGAAAAGATAAAAACAAATCTGGATTCATCAAATTGAAAAAGAGACAAAGGATCATTCTCTATAAGGCCGTTTTGAGGCCCACAATGACTTCAAATTTTCAAATAGTATTTTTTCCCTTAAAAACTGCATGAGTCAGTAGGCTAATGTTCCAATTTAATGATAAATGTTGATTGGTTAATGATACAAAAGTATTTGTTATGATATAGGGTCACAAAGTAAGGTACTACCGGTCCGTATTAGCATTAGGGTAATGGGAAAACTCAAATGGGTTGGTGTGTTAGGTAACTCCTACACATGTCATAACCACCTTTAACCAACACCAAAATTTGCACGTAAACTTCTTATGAACATAAAAAGTGACTACCAAATTATCAACTTGGTTAAAGGTGGTTATGACATGTAAATAAAAACTTTTCGTTTCATTTTTACGATATTTGCAGGAAAAGCTAACTACTCACAATGAAGGATATCAACTTAATATGTAGATTATTTCTTATTATAAACTTTCACTTAGAGTACATGTTTCTATTGATTTACTAAGAATTAATATAAGCCATGCATGTTTACTCAAAAAAGGTAAACTTTTTACTTAAAAAATCTAAAATCAAAGGACTGAAATGACTGGTTGTTATGAAATTACGTGAAGACAAGTCTCATTGAACTATCTGCTAGAAATAAAGAAATTTTTTTATAGACTATAAGGCATGAATATAAGTTACTTATTATAATTATTATTATTTATAAGGATAGTTTAGTTTATCTATGCTAGTTCTTTGTATTTGTATTTCCTTAGGAGGACTGCATATTTGTTATTAGTTCTAGAAATGATAAAAGCTATTTTTGTTGTTGCGGGAAGATGCATTTGCTATTTGTGTTATAAACTTAATTTTTCTATGGGTACACATGTAACTTTTATAGATAGAGAATTATTGATGGGATGGTTTCATAATGGAAATTCTCGCCTCGACCTTTTAGAAGGACACTTTTCCGTATGAGTGACATAGGATCCATGTATTTTGTTAACTGGGTATTGAGAGGACTCAATCTATTCATCACACTTCTTTGGTAGCATCAATATAAGTTATGAGAACAGTAATTCTGTCTTAGAAAATAAAACGCCAAGGAGGTAAGGGGTTCCTAAATGTCACATGATTGATAATTGAATGTTGCTTTACGTCATTTTAGAATTTTTCACCCAGATAAAGAGATCATCCACTTAAGGTGAAGTGTCACAATTTTGATTTATGCATGGTTTCAGTATTGACCAACACCTACCGTGGGACAGGACCTCCTTTTTTAAGATAATATCCAAAAGACCCATGACTTTTACTTTCAATGCTGAGGACTTAGCAAAGGAACGTCACTACCCGTGTTAAACACCTTAGTTCTTGACGCAGCACGGAAAGAGAATTTAATCCTCAGGTTTCAACAGTGCGAAAGGAGTGTCATCTCTTACGGTCCATTCTGTACCTGGGATGTTGTAGAATTCTGTTAGTCCATGGATATACTAAAACTTCTGATATGCGTTGTGGAAGGAACTGTTGAAAATCTACTCCATTTTATGGAGTGCCGTGGGGGGGGGGGGGGACTCGACTGTTATACATACATTTGTGTATTATAGTTTAGATAGCATTTTAAATTAAATATATTGTTTTACTTATGCGTAATTAAATTGAATCAAAGCAACTCTTACGATGTTATTTCATTTTACGTCGATATATATATTTTTAATACAACCGTTCTTAGTTTTATGTACTGACTATAAACATGTACATGTACTTGCATTAATATTTTCATCCTGTAAATTAATGAATTCTTTATTTTTTTTGCAAATGTAGACTATATTTTATAAATTACAACTTAATTTTGATTTAATCACAAACAAAATTCATTCAATGCTTTAAACATTTGATACACAACTTTTATAGTTCTATAGAAACTTAGAAATCTCATTTCTTGCATGGGCATTTTATGCGTAAAATAGGTACCACGTCTATAGAAACAATACACAGTTACAATATAAACATATATGAAACAATACTTTTAATTAAATGCTAATTAAACATTTTTCAACATCATACGAGGTGCATTTTGTAAAGATTTACATTCAAAATATGAAAAATGTGAATGCATCAAAATTCTTGCCATAAAAAAAAATATATTTAGCCTTAAATTAAACAATCTTTGCACTTATTACTTAAGTCTGATATGTTTCCGACATAAATAAACAATGTTTGATCATTTACATCTAGAAACATGCATAGAAACTTGAGGTAAATAGACCTACCCTCAACTTTTCTTTACTTGATGGCCGTTTGTGATCTTTAAATCACGCGACTTAGGTGATCGATGTTGAAAAACAAACATCAAAATCATGAAATACAATGATTAAAGTTACATAAAATCACATTTTTAAGTGATTTTATCGTAGGCCGGAAAATGGCCTTATAGAGAATCATCCTTTCAATCATGAAACTGTCTATAATTCAGTATTAAAATATTCGAATAAATCTTTATTGCTCAAAAAATACTTATTAGTATGAATAGAAGTCATTTCATCATTGAACTTGGATTTTTTAAATAAAATGTGTCGAACTTCTTTATGTTGAAATATGGATCTGAAACACAGACAGATCCTGTAATTGATAGCTTTATTTTGTAAAAATGTTCTTTGTGTCTTTATTTTCCTAAATAGAAAACAAAGAATTATATACTGATAAAAGTGTTTTCCATGTTGGGGAGCAAAACATCAAATGTTGCACTCCTGACATAAAAGGGTATGCACACTTGCTTGACTCTCATTAATGCTTCTTGTGATCGATATATCATTTCTAACTTTTAAAGGGGATATCAGTTGTTTTACATCTTGAAAAATCTTTTTTCACTTAATTGTCATACAGACCTTTAAAATCAATGTTTTTGCATCATTATTTTTTTTCTGTTACACCCCTGACATGGTATAACATTTTTTTTTTCAGCATCAGCCATGACCATAACTTGGTCAAACAAAACTTACTATAGTTTTATAAATTTGAAGCTCAATACATTGAATTCTATCAAGAAAGTCCATTTCCATCACAAAACATTATTATTTTTCTAATAGATCTTCAAAATTATCAAATTTTCAAAAAGTCACAAAAAGGTGTTGCACTCCTGACATTTTTTGCATCATTTTTGGGCATAACTTCTTTTGTGACTTAAGCTGTTAAGATGTCAAAGAGTTAATAGCTTTACTCACATTGGTTGTATTTTTGGTACAGATGGATAAATATGCGTCCAGTCATTTTTTTTAAATTTCAGCCATATACTTTTAAAAGACCCAAGTGAATCAAAGGAATGACAAAGGATCATAGTTTTTTTTTAAATGGCTTGCTAAATATATGTACATGTAGCTCAACAGAGTACGTATACAGATTGGTCTACCGATCGAGTAGCACATACGTTAAGTTCTTAATCATGAGGTTACTCCCGTTTCTCTCTGAGAATATTATTTAACCTCATTTTTCAATTTGCTTTAAGGGAACTGTCGCCCCACCTTTTTCACCCATGCCCATTTCCTGCCATGCTCTTATTTGTGCCTTACAGTTGCCTTTCCAAATAAGTTTCAGTTCGTTAGCAGTTATTCCGTGACTGGTGATTACAATGCTAGACCTATAAAGACAAGGATGTGGGTAAACCTTATAGGAATGAAACGGCATCATGTTATGAACATTAAAACCTAATTGTTGCAAACAAAGAGCAATGTAGATATCCTCCAAGGGGAAAAAAGGAATGTTAGGTGACAGTTTTACGATATCTCTAATGAGATTCATGTGAGTTAGATACCCTGTTCCCGAACAATACGGTGGGTATGTGGACTCAGGGTACATTGAGTATGGCACATAGTATTTGTGGCTCGACTCTCTGAAAGGTCGAGCATTTTTTGAGCAACTTCCAAACAGTTTATTAGTTGATAAGCCCATCGGTGTTGTTACGAATTCCTGCAACGCTTCCAAATTCACCCACATGTCGTCATCTACTTTCATTACATAATTTACATGGCTGCAATAAGAAACTGCCCATTTAAATGCAGATATTGTCTTTAGAGTGAGATTTCTGTAATTTTCGGTAAAATTGATTAAAAGAATGTCATTATACAGTCTTTGTTCATCTGCGATGTTATAATTTAGTTCCGCCATCTCGCTCTTACCAAACACAAATATGTAGGTAATATTTCCCTTTGCTTTTGAAAGCCATGTCCTCCGTAAAGCTTTTCGCTGATTCACATTTTCATGCTTCGAGAAAACCAGCAATAGAATACTAACGTTTTCTTCTGTGTGGTTTCTGTTGCATACATCACTTTGTAAAATGTATTCAAAATCTGTATGAAAACAGTTATCACATATTTTAGGTCTTGTTGCATTTTCCACACGATTACTAGGTCCTGTAACATTTTCCTTACGAGTTGATGACTTTGTCATCTTCTGCGGTATATTTTCACGTCCAACCAAAATAATGTCTCCATCAACCTTAGCGAAGTAAACGTGAATTTGCTTCGGCGACCGCGCCTCCATTATCCAATAAAATGACAGCAGATTCCATATCACTGTAGCACAAATACTGAACAACAAAACACGCACCACTGCTTTCCTTGAAACAGCATACATGATTCACAATATCATAGTTTCAAATAAACCGACACTAAAATAATGTTGACATATTCCACAAACTTCCACTGTACTACCACTGTACAAAATCTCTGTATCAGTTATCAGTCTCTGGGCGTACTGAAAAAGACCATTATCTTTTTATCAAGAGATAAACATTGTTTACAAAGGCACATCCTAACTGAGGCAAATGTTGACCGATTCACAAATTTGAACTGGATCCTCACGTGTTGATACCGAGAGAAGAAAACATTTCACAACAGACTTAATTTTGTATACATTCAAGTTCTACCTCCTTTAAATATGGTACCAGTCAAGAGGAAAATCGAGTCTTTCCTTTTTTTATGCACATTCCATCTATTAAAAAAGTTGAACTTTTGTTCTTTTAGACTTTTTTATTTGACATTTTATACCTATAAGTGGATGTTATATAAAAAAGAAAACAATCACAATTTTTGCCATGGATGACGTCATAAATGTGGTGTTCCATCTCTACACTTTGCAATAAACATTTAAACAACACTCACAGAGCCTCTATGTTTGTCTTATGAAACAAAGACATAGGATAAATAAAACACAATATAACAGCAGACTGTTTAGTAAGAATTCTGTGCATGCAAAATCAAAATCACATGATACTATTGCTTTTATTTATTAAGAACATTTTTTTTTATTTTTTATGCTTTGCTGGAACATAGATAAGTTGCAAATCTGTATTAGTATATTGCCACAAACCAAAATTGTGAAAGTGATTTTTTAAAAACATTGTGGGAAGGGGACAGTGGTAATAGTGGTGGGGGAGGGGGGTTTAAGTAACATATTACTCCAAAACTTAAGAACAGAAGTGTAAAAGGATTAAAAATATGATGCAGCAGCATCCTGAATAATATAAAATTTCTAATTAAAATAGATATGCAACAAGCTACAGAACACTCTGTAAGAAACTTCGTAAAGGTCTCTCTATAACAAAACAATATCATAAATATGTACACACAGCACAAGTTAATGAACGTGTCAACTACTATAGTATCTCTGATGCACTTTTAAGTGTTTGAAACTGACAGACTTCCACACAAAACAAATATGTGTATATAACAATAAACATGAAACATATCACTTACATTTAACAAGTAGAACTCTACCTTTATTATCACTGATCATATGTTGAGGGGAGGGGCAGGGAAATGGAGAGAAATGAGAGAATTAAACTTAGAGAAGATAAATCTTACTCTTTCATCTTTCAAGCAAAATTGGTTTCATTCATTCAAGAGAGAGAGAAAACACCTCTTTAAATGGATAATTCTCTTTTTTTGACACAATTTCTCAATTCTCATGTTGATTCCAACACAATAAAAAAATTTAGTATTTTTTTTTTTTTTACTGACAATCAATAATTTATAAAATAAAGTTACCTTTTATCTTGACCCACTACCTAAACAAATGGTTTTTATAAAAGCACTGAGGCATAATACAGAAACATTTACAAACGTATGTCAAAAATGTGGCGGTCGATTAATAATTGTGTTAAATGTTAACACTTACTAAAAGGCAAGCAAGGTAAAAAATAAAATGGTATGAGGTATTCAGTAACTTATGTACAATTAAGCAAACAAAGCAAAAACAGGCTGCAAACACAGCTTGAAATAATGCCTTCACAAATACATAAATAAAAATGAACTGAAGGTTACTTGGACTTCAGTTATAGGGAGTGTGACCTTTCTGTTATCACCATAGGAAAATATTCCAAAGTACTGTGCAGGTCCATACCCTTGCAAAGTAAAATGTTTCTTAATTTTAAATTTTCAACTAAAAATTAAAACTTTCATAAAAGTAACTTTTTCAGATGTTGTAATGCAATGTCTTTTAGTTATAGTTTTTTTTTATGATGATCAACACATTTCCATTTTTTTTTAAAAAAAAAAAAAAGGAAAAGAAAGAGGAAAGAAATAAATTTTCACCTAGAGCTCAATAAAGTAAAGCTATTGCACAAGCTTCCATCAATTTTAAATCCAAACATGAAGATTTACAATACTTTCATTATTTCAAAAACAGAAAAATTCAAAGTTATGTAAATCATTAAACTTGACTCAAGTTATGAAATTTTAAAGGCCTTTTTTCCAACAAAAAAATTAATAAATCCAGAGATCTTAACACTCCCCCTTTTCCAAATATTCCAGTATATACTCCACATTGACATTATCAACTATACACGAAACTGGCCAGGAATAAGGTGGCATTCTTCTCTCTTTTTTCAAGATAAAACATAAATTTTTTTTTAAATATCCTACATAATGAACTCATAAAAAATAATCTACATGAGTTTTGTGTTATGAACTACTGAGCAAAAAGTAAGTTCAGTTGGTGGTGAATGCTGCATTAAACATGGAAGCACAGTCAGATCAGCTTGTTATGTCTTGATTCAAGGGACTTAAATCGTTCTGTAATCATATTGAAGTAAAAGCAAACAGCAGCAGCACCTTAGACACATTTGTTGAGCATACAAATTTCAGTTGTGGTTTTTTTAAAATCTTTTTTAAAACAATCTAGATATGACAAAACTGGCCTCAGATCATCTCAACCTTTCTCCATCATATGAATGATTTTTTTCCCCTTAACACTGGTACAATCATTGTTTTCCCTAATTATCCAAATCCTTGTTGAATAAAATGAAACTTTGATCATGTTATTAATTGGTGTAAATTAAATGTATATCTTGATTGGAAAAAATTGTCAAATTAAAGACATATAACTTGGTACAAGAAATGTATACAGTAACTGCAGGAATGAACCTTTTTATCACCTGCTGTGAAATGCAGGAATGAAACTTTATATCACCTGCTGTGAAAATATTGTAAATAAATTCAGTTAGAAACTTTGTAAATCTTGTATGATATTAGAGATTAATCTGTGGAGATTCACAACCAGTATATCTTACTTTTTAAGCTATCTAAAAAAAAATGCACAAATTTCAAGTCCAACAGACTGAAAAACCATCTTACTTGACAAGCAAAAAAGATATTTAAAAAAAAATGAACCCTGCTCAAAAAAAAATGCTTAAGACGAGCAGACAGTTTTTTAAACATATGTATCATTCTATTTTCTTCTTTGGTCACAGTCACTTCATAAATAAATAACAAATATATATATATTCAGGTGTGACATACATTGTACATATAGCACACACCACATTAGGAACAACATTGTGAGAGTTTTCACTGACGTGAGCTTTGGCCTCATTTTGGTGGATACAAACACTGACACAGATTTGACACAACTCAGTTGACCCGCAAGGTGTGCGTTTCCATAGGAGCAGCAGAATCATAGAGTGTGTCCGTATCCTGTGTGGGTTCTCCCTGTAACTGACAACAGTTGTTAAGAGTCCCCGCTCCACAGTCACAGAAGAATCTATCATGCCGAATGAATTCCACAACATGTCCAGCATGGCAGTTTTTGATACAGTTCACACAAATGGCATTTCTTTCTGTTGTGTTGCAAGTCTGACACCTGAAATGTATTGGTTTATTTAAATATTTTTATATAGTAGTTAATAATTCTGCAGATAAATTCATATACATTTTCTTTTTACATGTATGTTAGAATACAAGAAAATAATTTTTTATTAGTTTTCTCTAACAGACCCCCAAGGTTTTGTTACATTAATCCCAAATCATCAAATTTTGTAGTCATTAAGTGATTTTACACAAAGTTCCACAGCTATGGGGGGGGGGGGGGGGGTTAATACATACATGTGACATATTCATATATATTCACATTAACTCAATGGGAAAGTTTGGAAAAAATAACTTCTATTTACTAAGAAAAAAAAAACACCTTGTGCTTGGCAGCAATTTTATGAATGAAATCTCGGTAAGTAAACCCTTTACATTTCCAATTTCATTTGCACATTAGCATAACACTTACCTGTAGAAGTCATGCATGGGAAAGCTGGTGTAACTAGAGATTTTGTAGAGACACTGGCCTGTGGACACAGCCTTCTGTACCATGTTATGATTGCCCGTAATAATGTTTTCTACAAGCACAAGTTCCAAAATGCAGGTTATAAATAATTCTGTATTTAATTTGATACTTTATTATGTTATATGGAGAAAATTTAAGACATCAGAGATTTTTTCATAATACTTTAAGTTAATTAATCTTTGCTTTTTCACAGGGAAGTAGTAATAGCTTTCTACATTCCAGTGTACATATCAATCATTAACAATACTTTTCATTTAATATAAATTTTGAAAACACAAGTTATTCTATCAAAAACCTTATGTTTTATAGATTATCTCATATTTTTGGTAAATGCCCAAATATTTAGACTTATGTTCCCTGTAAGAAATCCTTGAAATACAAGGATGTACATGTATCTCCTGAAGCATAAAATGTGACCAGAAAATGTGACAAACTCTGCAATTTTTACATTTGATGTAAAAGAATGTGGTCATTTAAGCCGAAATTAAGGTAAGCAAAGAAAATAATATCTCCAAGCAATCATTACCATCCCAGATCAGACAGACATTACATTTAATCAAAAGCATGTTTTGTAATGCTGTGTGAACTGCACCAAACATTTATTTCTTGAATGCTAAACATCATATCAGGCATTCAAAACTTCAAATGTACCTTTTTGTTTGGGATGAACCCCACTTGCTAAACATAATCCACCAAACTTATTGTTGAAGATCTTGTTCCCCTCTAATGTTGCTGTAGCGTTGTTTGTGATTTCTACTCCTGCTGCGTTTCCATCAAAAATTCTATTGCGTCGTAACATGGGATGACTACTTGTGCTAATAAGTACACCTGCCTGGGCATTCCTGAATATATCATTCTCTTCTAAGATCCCTGTTATCAATACAATCGTGGCAAATTAATATCATTTAAAGATTCAAATGAAAAAAATTCAAAAAAGAACATTAACTATCCAGATAAAGTGTACAATGATGTCCACAAGCATTAACAGTCAGTGCACACCTTCAACAGAAATGTGATCAAAAATGTATTCATTTAAATGCAACAGCAAATTAAAATCTTAAATTTAACCATCAAGCTGAAGGCTAATGGACATTTTTCTGGAGACCTACCCTTTCCCCCACTAAAAATACAAACTCCACCATCACGGCCATCGTGAATTTTATTGCCTCTCAGCAAGGGATTGCTGTCTGTCTTGATCCAGACACCAGCCATTGCGTTGTCAAAGATTTCATTACGTTCAATCATTCCAAGGCCACTGTTGTAAACCAGAATTCCTCCATTCTGGCCTCCCCAGATCTTGTTCCTCCTTATCAAGGGATTACTGCCCGTTCTGGGAGGAAAACAGCATTATAAACTGACAATCACATACTAAGAAATTATGGTTTGATACAAAACAAATTCCAGCTCAGGATAATCATATCATATTATGACTCGAGATAAATTCTGGAAATGAACAGAAATTTCACACTGGTAGAAGGAAAAAAATATTTTAATTTTAATGATCTACTTGTAGTATGTATAATAATTTTTTGACAAAGAAACAGTAGTCAGGACTACTCTACTTACCTAATCTGCACTCCAGAGTACAAATGGTTAAAAATATCATTATCCTCTAGAACTCCATGTCCATTGTCATAAAAGTAAACCCCAACCTAAAACACAGGATGCTGAACTTATAAATATGTTAAAACTTAGCCTTCAACAACTTATGTATGTAGTATTTTATTTTCAAATCATATGCTGATTTTGCTTTAAATGCCCTCACTTCTATACAAACCTGTTTTCCGCTGTGAATGCGGTTTTTGCGTAGCACTGGTGTACTTCCTGTTGTGATCCATACTCCAGCTAATGTGTTTGAGTATACTTCATTCTCTTCTATTAAACCTTGGCCTTTTTCATGCTATTAATTAAATGATTTTGTTATTAGTAAACATCGAAAGATATCATGATAGGCTCAGTTTCCCTGATCTAACTACAATATTTCAGATATACAGTAAATAGGTGGTAAAAATATCATCAATTTCTATGGCATAAACTATGGAAGTATGGATAGAGTATAGAGTATTTTCTAGACTTCTCCCTAATTTGCTGTGAAGGAGAAGTGAGTCTCTTTAACTTTTGAATCTAAGTCAGTCCTGGTATAAAAAAAGATAACTCATAAAATGTGGGATTATTTTTTACTCACCACATATATTCCTCCATGTTGGCCATGGTGAATCTTATTATGTCTTACTATAGGGTTACTATTGGTACGGATCTGGATTCCAGCTAAGGCATTCCCTAAAAAAAATAATGCTCACCAGATTAAATATCAAGGGTAAGTGTTTAGGTGCACCTATTTTATATAAGGAGAAAAAAAGCTTCCATCTCATAATTTTACTTTAACAAAAACAATATTAACCAATATTGAAAATCACAGCCATATCAATTTTTAGACAACTTTAACAATTGATTTATAAATGCTTCTTAAAGAATTACCATATATATTATTATGCTCTATCAAGCCCCTCCCTTCACCAAAGATGTACACCCCTCCTTGATGTCCATTGAAAATTTCATTCTTCCTGAAAAATGAAATCAAGATATACACTGGTAATTAAGTTTTATATACAGGTAAGTTGTATGTATGATTACATTCATATGACATCTTGTTTTACATGTACATGTGAAACACTAACATGATTATGAAAGTATTACCTTATGGTGGGATCACTATTTGATGTTATCCATACTCCAGCAAAATTGTTAGAGTGGATTTTGTTCTCAATAAACTGGCCCCGCCCATTCTCATGGACATACACCCCTCCTGTCTGGCCATGGTGAATTTCACACCTCACAACGGTGGGGTTTGCTCCAGCTTTCACTTCAAATCCTGCTATTCTGTTGTTGTGGATGTCATTTTCCTCAAAGTAACCCTAAAAATAGTTCACATCTTTATAATTTGATCACCATTATTAATTTCAATGTATGTAAATTCTTTTATGAGTATATTTGTATGAAAATTTTGAATTTTTATAAGGATATTTATAATAAGTCTCTGAAAACTTTGCAACTTACAAGGCCATTATCAAATGTGAAGATTCCTACATCTCTACCATGGTGAATATGATTCCGCCTCATTATGGGGTTGGAGTGATTCTTGACCCAAATTCCAGCCAGGGCATTCCCACTTATCTCATTATCTTCATACTGTCCCTACAGAAAAATAGGAAAATAAGTATGATAAAAATGTCTCATTTTTGTTTACAATCATATGTACATTACCAAAAATATATATAGGCTAATAAGATTTTTCTGAATTTGACTTAGAAATTCTATGATTATTTATATCATCAAATACTTTCAGATATTTGCTAGACACTGATTATCATTTGAAAACAACATTATTTAAGAGAGCTTCAAGAGAGACAACTCCATTTAAACATTGATATGAAACAATGACAATCTCATGACAATTTTGGATCCTTTCAAATCTTTTTGTACAAGTTTAATAAACACAACTACAATTTTTCTTGCACATGTGACCTTACTGACCTGATGTTCCAAAAGGGAAACTCTCCAGTTAAATTAAACATGGAGTTTGCCATACTATAAATTTATTAAATATACTCTATTATGGTTAAATATATAATTTTACCCAGTTGAGGACCACTGACACAAAATACAGCTTAACATTCAGTATTTACAAAATCTAATTACCATCCATTGGTTAATATTATAGCTTAAAAACATTAAATTTTCACACTTAAGAGAACTAACACATTACATAATGATACCTAAATTGCACATAGGCTTTCAATAATTTTGATGTGAAGAGTGACTTTATCCATTTGAAGAGGCTGTTTTAGAATTATTTCCAATACTCACTGAGTTTGGAGTGATGAATTCTGATCATTGAAACTGTGATAAATCACATCCTGCCACCCTTACTGAAAACCTGTCATCAAATAATCATCCCAATATCCACTTGTTTGGCATACAATGTGCCATCAATATAACACACTAAAATTGTGTACTACAAACCTGTGCATAATCTGTCACAAAGAGTCCCACATTTTCACAGTCTTTGATCTTGCAGTGTTTTATGATGGGGTCTGCTCCTACTCCTGATACACAAACTGCAGATCCCACTGCAAGCAGAAAAGTCAATATCAAATGGTAAGATCATTTTGAAATGAAATGAATTTCCTATTCTAGATCCAGGGCCAAAAAAAGATGAATTTAAGAGGGAATAGAATGCAAATCTCTAATAAACCACTTTGAATTTAATTATGTCAATATAAATGTACATGTATGTCTTCATTGTAAAAAACAAATGGTAATTTTTTGTGATTTATTTTTTTATACACCCTAGTTTTTTCAGTGAAATGGAACTTATCTGATATAATGAAAACTAGAAATATGTCCATAGGACATGAATGCCCCGCCAAGGGTATATTAGTAATGCAACATGAAAATTTGTATAAGTGTATGAAATTTGATGAGAATATCTTGAATAGTTTCTTTAAAATTGAAATTGAAATCTAAAAAGTTGGATAGAGATGATAAATTCTCACCAAATTATGTATAAGGGCATAAACTTGCATAAATATATCTTAAATGGTTTCTTTAAAATTAAGCAAAATGCAAATCTAAGAAAAGTGAGGTGAAGGTCACAAGAAAGTTCAAGGTCAAATCTTTTTGATGCAGTTGAATACTTCTCACAAATACATATCAACATATTTAAGTTTGATAAAAATATTTTGATTGGTTTATTTAACACTGAGCTAAACACTAATTCAAAATAAATGAAGTTAAGGTCAAAGGAAAGGTCTAGGTCAAAAAATGTTGATGCAGTTGAAAAGGTTACATCAGTATGCATTAGCATATGAAGTTTGATAAAAATATTATGTTTTCTTTAAAACTGAGTTAAACACAAATTGAGAAAAGTGAGGTCAAGGTCAAAGGAAAGGTCAAGGTCAAAAAATATTGATGATATTGAATAGCTTACATAAGTATGTATCAGCATATGAAGTTTGACACTAATCTAAGAAAAGTGAGGTCAAGGTCAAAGGAATGGTCAAGGAAAAAATGTTGATGCAGTTGAATAGCTCTCATCAGTATGTATTAACATATGAAGTTTGATAACACTGTATTGAATGGTATCTTTAAAACTGAGCTAAACACTAATTTAAGAAAAGTGAGGTCAAGGTCAAATGAAAGGTCAAGGTCAAAAAATGTTGATGCAGTTGCATAGCTCTCATCAATATCTATCAGCATATGAAGTTTGATAAAAATGTCTTGGATAGTTTCTTTGAAACTGAGCTTTGAACAGAGCTAAACGCAAAGTATGACAGAAGGACAGACAGAAGGACGGAAGACAGACATGACAAATATTATATGCCCCAGCCATATTCATGGCGGGCATAAAAATTTGCAATAAAATTCAACTTAAATTTTCTAACTTAAAAGGCTCTAACTGCATAAGCAAAGTTAACAGGAGCTTACTGGGTTCATCAATCACAATTGTCTCAACCGCAGCTTCTAAGAGTACTCTGGCCTTACACAGAGCAAATAATTATTTAAAAATTTTGATATATGGTACATTCTGATGCTTCCGATTCTAATATTTAACTAAAAATTACTAAATGTCTTCTTATTTTTAAACAGAATTTCTTGACATTTGTTGAGGAGTTGTTCCATTGATTTCTGAGTATGTTTTAACTTCTCCATCTTGGTCCCTTCGAAGAACATAAAAATGTGTTATGTCAGACTTACCAACAGAGGTACTTTTGATTCTACAGTGATCTATTGTAGGAGAACAATTTTCTGTCACTTCCAAGGCATAATGCTTATGATGCGTCATAGCCATTGTTAAGTCAGGCGTGAACTGAAAAAAAAACCCAGTAAAACAATAACAATATGCTTTAGAACCACAAGTACATGTGAATCATTACAGATAAAGGGTATCAACCTTTTTATCATATACACGTTGAAGTTTAATAAACACACAAAGTTAAGCATGGTTTCTATAAAAAAAATTTCCAATTTACTTTACAGTTAACAAATTTAGGGCAGAAATCTACAACATATTTCTAATAAAATTCTTAAGGTAGTCCAATCCTCAGTTTCTGAAAATCAGCAGTTAAGCAATTGAAAATTCACAAAGTAATGGGTATTTACCCATGGTATTTTACATTTAATCATATTATACAAGGAAAGTTATCAAATCTCTATACATTTTCAGGAAATGAAAATAAAAGCACCAGTTGTTCATTTTCTAATTGAAAATTGATCAACAAGTATATTTTAGGACAAAAACCTTTAGTTATCCAGGCATTTGGAGAAAATTGAATGTTTTTAACACTTAACATATGGCATTTTAGTTCTTATTTAACTTCAATTGTTATATCATATATAGTGCTATCAATACAAGGCATCACAGATCACTTCCAATTTCATATCAAACTAAAAAGCATTGTTATCTAAGGCTAGATAATATACAAGAGGCCCAAGGGCCTTGAATCCCTCTTCTGATAAACTGTACAACCTATCACTTCTATTTGCAGCCTCTAAGTATCCTGTATACATGTATTTAGATAAAGTCTTGAAATTCCAAAGGTAGGTCATCATGACCTACATTTTAGATGAAACACTCTAAGAACCCAAGATGATTCTAAGCCAATTAGTACCTGAGAGTAGGTCATGGTGACCTTCTTATCACTTCTCTGAGGACCCAAAATGCATTAACTAAGTTTGATGATTCTAAGCCAATTAATACCTAAAATATTTTTAAAATTATAGCCATAAAATTTCAAAAGTAGGTCACAGTGACCTACTTTTCAGATGACATACTTTGAGGACCCACGATGCATCGACTGACAAAGTTTGATGATTCTCAGCCAATAAGTACCTGATATATTTAAATAAAGCCAAAAAATTTCAAAAGTAGGTCACAGTGACCTACATTTCAGTCAACTTACTTCGAGGACCCAAGATGCATCAACTGACAAAGTTTGATGATTCTAAGCTAATTAGTACCCGAAATATTTCATTATAGTCATATAAATTGAAAAGTAGGTTACGGTGACCTACTTTTCAGTAGACGTACTCCAAGGACCCAAGATGCATCAACTGACAAAGTCTGATGATTCAAGTCAAATAGTCCCCAAAAAATATTAAATACAGCCATAAATTTCAAAAGTAGGTCATGATGACCTACTTTTCAGTTGTCATACTCCAAGGACCCAAGATGCATCAATTGACAAAGTTTGATGATTCTAAGCCAATTAGTACCTGAAATATTTAATTAAAACCATAAATTTTCAAAAGTAGGTCACAGTGACCTACTATTCAGTTGTTGTACTCCGAGGACCCAAGATGCTTCAACTGATAGAGTTTGATGATTCTAAGCTCATTAGTGCCCAAAATATTTAATTATAGTCATATAAATTGAAAAGTAGGTCACGGTGACCTACTTTTCAGTCGACCTACTCCGAGGACCCAAGATACATAAACTGACAAAATTTGATGACTCTAAGCAAAATAGTACCTGAAAAAAAATTAAATACAGCCATAAATTTCAAAAGTAGGTCAAGGTGACCTACTTTCCAGTTGTCATACTCCAAGGACCCAAGATGCATCAACTGACAAAGTTTGATGATTTTAAGCCAATTAGTACCTGAAATATTTAATTAAAGCCATAAATTTTCAAAAGTAGGTCGCGGTGACCTACTTTTTAGTCGGCTTACTCCGAAGACCCAAGATGCTCAATTGACAAAGTTTGATGATTCTAAGCCAATTAGTACCCGAAATATTTAATCAGAGTCATATAAATTGAAAAGTAGGTCACAGTGACCTACTTTTCAGTCAACCTACTCTAAGACCTAAGATACATCAACTGACAAATTTTGATGATTCTAAGCCAAATAGTATCCTAAATATTTAAATATAGCCATAAAATTTCAAAAGTAGGTCATGGTGACCTACTTTTCAGTTGACGTTTTTTGAGGACCCAAGATGCATCAACTTACAAAGTTTTATAATCATAGGCCTTAAAATGTTCAAGATATGCCTCTAAAACGCTTTGAAAATGAATGCCTGCAAAGTTCAAAAAGTAGGTCACTGTGACCTACTTTTTAATAAATATGTTTTATGGCCCCAAGATGCATCATCTTACAAGATTTAATGATTCTAAAACTCTTAGTATTTGAATTAATGACCTTAGTTGTTTTGAAAAAGATTAGCCATAAAATTCAAAAAGTAGTTCAAGGTGACCTACTCTTTAGTTGACGTACTCCGAGGACCCAAGATGCATCAACTGACAAAGTTTGATGATCATAGGCCTTAAATTGTTCAAAATATGCCTCTGAATCATTTTGAAAAAGAATGGCGGCAAAATTTAAAAAATAGGTCACCATGACCTACTTTTGAGTCAACATGATATGAGATCCTTAGATGCATCAGCTGACAAGATTTGATGATCCTAGTCCTTATAGTAAGCAAAATATCAACATTTTAATAAAATGTAATTTTTGGTGACCTTGAGACCACACCCTTTGCCCCAGGGTGATCCCTTGAACAATTTTAATCTACAACATATCCTCATCCTTTTGTGTAAGTTTGGTGATAATCTGCCCAGTGGTTCTTGAGAAGAAGATTTTTTAGCAACCAGTACTTTTGTTTCTATTTTCCTAATTATCTCCCCTTGTTTAATGGTCACAACCCTAGTTTTAGTATAAATGGGAGCCCTTGGGCCAAAGATACCCTGTGACAAATTTGACAATAATTGGCCAAGGGGTTCTTGAGTTATGGCCCATATTCTAAAAAGTTTATGCACACCGCACAAATGGCCATAGCATTAGCTCTTTGAGCCTTTGGCTCAGAAGAGCTAAAAATGGAAATTTGATTTCCCTAAAAACATATTTATTTTTGTACTTTAAAATGTCAACTTTTTACTGGACCATTTCTAAGACTTCAAAGAGCCTTGAATCATATTGAAGTTGAATGAAATGAAAATTGTTGCACAAAAAGATTTCCATTTCAAACTTCATTTTGAGACCTTTTCAATCAAATTGTAATTTTATGAGTTGTTGTTCCTGGCTGAGGAGCAGATATCCTTAAATATCTAATTCTAAGTAAGTTTACCTTAAGTGTAACATATCCTAGATATGCCTCCTTGGCTCCCTCCACGAATGTAATGGTGGACTCTGTCCCCCGTTCTACAATCACATTGTCTATCACATTACCAGGGGCAGCACCAATCATGGTCACATTAGTGTCCACAAACAAATACTCTGTTAAGTACATTCCAGAGTGAATAAATATAATTGCATTGTCCATTTCCTCTGAATCCACAAAACTGTAGGCTCTCTCAATGGAGTCAAAATACTGCAAACAGAAAATGAAAGAGTTAATTTTCAAACATATGACATAAAACTTAAAAAGTCTGTCGAATTTTCAACATAGCTTTATATTACTTGCTACATGAAGTAATTTTCAAATCATTTTGAATGTTTTTTTCTCTTCCTCTCTGTTCTGCTAAGGAAAAATAACTAAATGCATTCCTGTTTATCATTTATGTTGTGATGTATGACTTCTTGAGTTATAATTTACAGCTAAATCAGGGTATTATCTAGATTGACTACACACTTACAATTATGTCCCTTCCTCTAAGTCTTCTATACTTAGAATTGTAAGTATCTTCAAATCCAGGCCTAACATGGATTCCTTTGTGCTATTGGGTAAGTGAAAAAAAAATGAACTTACGTAAAAATAAGAAACACAATTTGCTGAGAATCATAAAAGCTGTGTCAGTGTAAATTAAACATGATACAATAACTATGAGTTTACATGGCTTATTTTTTCTTTTTAATTTTTTGTTGTTGTTGCAAATGTAACTATGATCATTTTGCTGCCAAAGGAAAATACAGCAAGTTGGATTTTGACAACATACCAGTTGTTTGAAGCTCTCCTTCCATTGATTTTCATACTCATTTTCATCGGGTTGTATGAACTGAAAAACTCTGGGCTCTGGATTCATTAATGGGTAATCATATTCAAACACATCTTGGTAGATCCTCTTCCTAAAAAGCATCAAGTCCAAATATTTAGATTTTCAAGAAGGTTTCAATACTAAAGCATGGATGCAATACAATTAAAAATCTGCATTCTCCCTATAAAGCATCCCCAGGTTCTTAAATAATGATAAGGGAGTGGGGCAGTGTCACTAGGTAGTTCACATTTATGATCTAGCCCTAACCATTAAACAATTATTAATACAATATGTTCCATATTCTATCAAACTGACTCGCACCAGTCACAACACCGATGACATGGTCAATTTCATCAGACATTTCAATTCTTTATCGGTTTTGAAGGTGGTACTTGTGGGAAAAAAACTATTTAATATATCTACCACAGAAAAGAAAAGGAGCAAAAGAATAAGACATACCATAGCCCAGGATCATCAGCAATGGCCTTAAACCTCTTACATACACATGCTGCTCTGCATAAATCATACTCATATAGATAGCTAAAAATCTTTATTAAAACTTCATCTGGCATTTCCTCTTGCAAGTACTGGGCACCAATTGGACATCCTGAGAGAATTAAAGAATCAGTATTATTAAAAATACACAGGAAAAGGGTCATTAAAGGTGGATAGTCAAACATTTCAATGACCAGTATGTACACAATAGGTTTTTCTAGGAAATTCATTTTATGTATGTAACTATTTCTATAAGTACCCCTTCCTTCATATGATATAATAAAGATGAGGACAATATTCCTTGGTATAATGTTATTATCAAATTGCAAGATCATATAAATAGGTTATATATTGTTCACATTCTCAGCACCTCTGCATGATGATGATTTGGAGGGCGACTTCCTCCTTCTTTTGGAATGATTTTCTTCATGTGATGACCCATAATCTGTTTGGCGTTTTCTAAGATAATATCTTGTGCTATAGCTGCTTTCCCCTTGTTCTTCATCACTACTCCTTGAACTTGTGCTCTCTACAACCAGTAAGTTACATTAGAAATCATTCCTAGCAATTGTAAAGGCAAATATAACATTTTTTGCAATCATTATTGCCTCCTTCTTGTCAGTAGTTTTATCTAATCGATGACTTTTTATGCCAGACTATATCCGGTCAATATTTTCCCGACAAATGTTTTTGCGAACACTTTTGTCGCTATGCACGATTCTCTGTCTGCATCCATGCAAACGTATAGTCCGAACAAAAAAATCTTTATTTCATCGTACAATAATACACTATCATTTGTCTACAACTATAACTTAACAGCTATTATCATTTATCCTTCACCCCTTATGCACAGTGTGCACATTCCACACAATGACCCAGCCACTCACCACTATTGTGTCGTCCTGAATCGGTATGTTTCAAATTTGATCGCTTTCGTAACTTTCTGGTACTACTTCTGGTAGACCGGCTTGTATAGCTAGGCATCATGGGTTAATTAAAACCAAAAACTTGCCCTAAAATACTAACTATCAAATATAAACATAATTTGCGCAGCCATGTTGAATTTTATTCCAGTCTGAATGGCTGTTAATTACATTTGTCACGTGACGAGATTGACCAATCACAGTTTACTTCCGCGATAACGGGATCCAAACAAGCCAATGTGACTAGACAAGACTTGCATATAATTTTGTCTTTGAAAATGCCGCGACAACCAATTATACGTCTTGTATGGAAATGAGTGCTTCCACGGGATTCCACCTTGGTTCGTACGGGTATAGTAAAATAAAGAGGACAATAACAAAGGAAGAAAAACATCTACTCTCAGTTGTAAGATATACATATGACATGTCATAGAACATGATTGATTGTAAATATTTGCCTTCAAGGGAAATGATAATCGGTTTTGTAAAATACCCTGTCGGTAGCTTTAAGTGTTATTTACCCTACAGGTTTTCCATGAAGCTGATGAAGGAAACAAAGGATTTCTGACCAGAGAGGATGTCAAGGTGGCAGTAGCTGAACTGTTTGGGTACAAACCTTCCAAGGTAAAATTTACACCAATGCAATTTGACCTCAGTGTAAATGGAAGGCTAAGAAAGATTAGTGCGAATAAACTTTATGAGAGCATTTAATGCTGCTGAGAAATGCATAAAGCTGGTACTGTAATGTGATGAGTTACACTAATGATGCATGTATTTATACATGTATAATAATGACCGTACTGTTATAATTTTGATAAGGTATGCCGAAACAGTAGTAATGGTTTGACACACTTGTATGTGCCAGAGGCAGGTGCACTAAGTGTCAAACCCTGACTACCATTTTGGCATAGTACATCAAAATCATGTAACACTATTATAATTATTATGCTAACCGTTGTTTGTATGTGACAATTTAATAGACGTTAATAGAAATGAAAATTTTCCTGAACATTCTTTAATCAAGCCGTGGAGTGTTATACCAAAAAGTGTTTTCATGTCTCTGAAGTACTAGTTCATTTAACATTGGTTATTTGGTTAATTCGAGTATTTAAAAATTCAGAGAATTTTTCTGTAAGATCTTTGTCAATGATAACAATATTTTGAAATGATATGAAATTAATTAAATATAATTCTTGTTTTGTGTCAAAACTAAGATATAACATTATGTTTATATTCTTAAAATACAAAGGTTTGTTTCTGTGGCACATTGGACTGACATTCTCAGGATCATGAGTTCGATCCCTAGCATGGGCACTGACATATTTTCTCTAGAAAAAGAAGGAGTCATGAGTGCAATATTTCAGCATACTAGTAGTACGCTTACGGCTTACGTTGCATCAGTTCTTTGTATACTATGCAAAAATAGTTTGCAATTCATTATTTAGAAACAAACTTACAGAAAGCACAATAATCCTTATTATTTTAACAATATGACAATTTACTATACAAAAAAAATTTTTAAAGAAGAAAATTATTGAAATTCATTCAGATATTAAATAATGGCTCTTTAATTTTCTAATAAAATGAAAATTCATTGGTATTAGACTTGAATCACCTAGAATTAGCATTTATTGAGATGAGTTACATAATTTTTTTAAACTCTGGACCTGTTTTTATTAAAGTATGAAGTTGATCAAGTCATGAACAACTATGGAAGCACATGCAGTAATGTTATTGGTAAGTACATGAATGTAATAACAACAACTCATATTGAAATGTATACTAATGAAATTAGACATTAAAGAAAAAACAATGTAGGAATCTTTTAATTACTTGTTAATTGATGATTATTCTCATTTTTTACACAGGGCTTTCACTGGAAAACTACATGATTATAATGTCAGACAAAATAGTGTCAGCAGACGAAGATGAAATCATCCGACACACTTTTATGGCCTTTGACACACAATGTAAGAATAGAGTATATGAAAATTCTAGGAATAATATTATTGTACTTTCATCTTATTATGACAGAATTGAAACATAATTCTATGTGATAAACTAGATGGTCTCCAAATATTTTAAAGATAGTATTAATCAAGCCACAATTAGTGAGTTTCATCATAGAGTTATCTCCCTCTAAATGTGCTGAACAATGGTTGGAATTAAAAGGATAATGCAGCCTTTAGTCAAGTGATTGTCTATTGTGTCTTTTTTTTCAGAATTCTGATCATTTTACAAGCAGGAGTTTAAATGATTGCAACATTATTTAAAAGTTGAATACCTAAAAACAGCTTACAGTAATCATATTTTAACTTCTGTTTAGGTAGAGGATTTCTAGGAGTAGAAGATTTACAAAGAGCATTCAGCCAGGTAGCACCACACATTCCAAACCACACAATACAGTCATGTTTCAGGTATATATCCCCACTTCTTTTGTAATACATATTCAATTGTTAAATTGTCTCTTTTTGGGGGCCACATGAAAAAAAAAATCTTGGTATTACTGGGTATACTTATATAAAATAATAGCCCAGGCATATTAGGTACATTCTCATTTCTATAAATAAATTCTACAGTTGATTTCCGTTTTGATACAAACCACAGGTCTGCATTTCAATTTTCTTGCGTATCAATGGATATGATAAACTGTTTGAGAATATAAATTGTCAAAATGCTATGAAATCACTTATTTTCTTGGGCGTTTAATTTTTGTTGTTTTCATCACAGGAAATTGAGACAATCTTAGCAAAATCGGGTATATACCCGATTTTGCTAAGATTGTCTCAAGTCCCTATGGTTTTCATAGTATGAAGGGACTCACAAATTCATGTTCTCCACCAAATGTTCAAACTTTTAACTACAGAACTATGTTCTTCAGTCATGAAATCAAATCCCCACAAACCAATATATTTTTTTTCTTAAACCACAAAAATTGGACCCCATGAAAATAAGTGGTTTTACAGTAGCTTTTACAATATCAACTGGAGGCAAATAAGTGGTTTTACAGTAGCTTTTACAATATCAACTGGAGGCAATGTAAGTTTGAGTTAATGGTTATATTAATTTTAAAAGTTCTTAAGCACCCTAAGTCTCACAGGCCTAGGTTTGCATATAATTTTTTCCTAATCTTAAAACGAACATTATTCATTTCACATGCAAACCAGTATGATTTACAACAAAATATAATCATTTTGTCTGTCAATGAAAGTTTTTATTCCTATTTACAGAGAGCTTGACCGTGATGGAGATGGCCGTATAAGTTATAAAGACTTTGACTTTATGATGAAATATGACACAAAATCTCATATCTGAGATGTAAAATATAAAACAAATTCTAGTGCGTGTATAACACTAGAATGCAGTGTTTTTTCAAAAGTGAATTTACAATATCTAAAAGAAGTGCTAGTTTTATATCGATGATTTATTTATTCATTGCAGATCTAATAATAAATAAATATCTCCAACCAATTCCACTTAGATTTATCTTTAACATGGATATACATTGAATTGGATGTAAAAAATATATTATGTAATATCAAATGTCCAAGTTACACATTGTTTTGTTACTTCAGAACATAAACAATGATGAAAAGATGACATTTCTTATTCCCATATATGTAGAGAGATTGCTGAAGGAATTGCAAAGGAATTTTTGCTCACAAGTCACAAACCAGCTCAATTTTTCATTAGTAATTGGATGAGATGTTTTCTCTTTTCATGACATTCTCAAGTTGCACCACAGCAGAACACATCTGGGTTGATGATAAGTGAAAATTTCTTCTAAATTCACAGATCAGATCCTGTTTAATTTTGTCACAATGAGAACTCTAACAGTCTGGTCAAAAGCTGTACACACACACAGCCCCTCCTTGTCTGGGCTCCAATCAAAGGAGCTTATGGGCTGAGTGGACAATGTGACATTCTGTAACAGACTGAGGGTACCAGCTACACCCATTTCCTGTTTATTCTCATCCTGTTTAACTCTCTGTGAGGGATAGTTACTAAAATGAAAGATTAATGGTAAATTCAACAAAAATTACTGGTAAATTCAACATTTTCAATAGAAAACAGAATTCCCTCTCTTTGCACTTTGCACAAAGACTGGTCAGTGATAATGAAAAGATCATAAATTGTACACACACAAGTCAGTGTACTTTTTAAGTGACAACTTACTATTTCCAGAGGCACAGTGAACCATTTCCTCCCATTGTCATGAAAACATCCCTATTCTGGGGTAAATGGCGGGCTCCCCAAACTGTAGTTGCTTTGTGGGCCTGTGATACAAAAATGAAAAATTTTATCATTTAAAAACTGAAAATAGCTTTAGTTGAGTTGAACAAATATACCGGTATACAGCAACAAATCTTAAAAAAAAAAAAACAAACAAAAAAACAACAACAACAACAACAACAACTGATGCCTCAATTTATTCGACATTACTATGGCCATACCTTTTCAGAAACTGAAGCAAATCCTTTTGTGGGATGTTGAGTTCTCATGTCAAAACAATGGAATTTTGCTTCTAGTGATGTAGCAACTAGTTTATTCATACTGATGTCTTTTCTGTCAAATTCCAATCCACACACCTACACAAGGAAAATAAAATTAATTTATGTCACTACACTAATTTTCAATGAATAGTAAAAATAATCTTTGTAAAGATCTCACAATTTTCTCTATAAATATAAAATGACTTACTCCATTCTTAATGTTGGTTTCCCATCGTAGAGACATACTTCTCAGATCAAACAATTTAATATCGCCATTGTCATAACCAGCAGCTACACATCTATCGTGTTTGTTGAAGGCATGACCTACAAAGATGAACAGAAGGCCTATGAGCCACAATGCTCACCTGAGTCATTATGGTCCTGCTATTCTTTTTCCTTAGGTACATGTATATTCCTATGTAAAACATTGATCAAATATTGTGGCCTCCTCCTTCCCTAGGGTAGGGGGTGTCAAATTTGAACAAATTTGAATCTATACTACCTGAGGATGCTTCCATATAAAAAATGACTAATCATGTTTTTGCTGTTCTTCAGAAAAAGTTTTTTCCTATGTATTCCTATTTAAAACTTTGATGATAACCCATTGTTGCCCCACACTACCCCCTGGGGGTCCTGATTAGAACAAATTTAAATCTACAATACCTGAGAATGATTCCATATAAATATGATTAAACATTACTCTGCTATTTTTGAGAAGAAAGATTTTTATTTTTCCTGTATATTCATATACCCATTGTGGCTCCACCTTATCTCCCTACCCCCGGGGGTGGTAATTTGAACAGATTTGAATTTACACTACTTGAGGATGCTCCCATATAAATATGACTGAGCATGACTTTGCAGTTCTTGAGAAGATTTTGAAAGTTTTTCCCTATATATTCCTATGTAAAACTTTGATGGCCCATTGTGGCCCAACCCTACCCCTGGTGGTCATGATTTGAACAAATTGAAACTACATTATGTAATGAAGCTTTCACATAAGTTTCAACTTTGATGGCCCAGTGGTTCTTAAGAGTTTTCAGGATGTCAGTAAATTTTTACTAATTCTCAATTATCTCCTCTTGAAAGAGGGTGTGACCCTTCAAACTTGAATCCCCTTCACCAAGGGATGCTTTGTGGCAAGTTTGGTTGACTTTGGCCCACTGGTTCTTGAGAAGATGAAATGTGAAAAGTTTACAGATGGACAATGGACAAAATGTGATCAGAAAAGCTCACTTGAGCTTTCAGCTCAGGTGAGCTAAAAATATATCTGAGAAGAAGATAGTTAAATTCTTGTCAGACATACAGCAGTAAAATGAATGTATTACGTGAATAAAATACATAAATGAGCTTTCTCTTCAACTTTTCCAATATGACTAACCAAATGCTACAGCCCAACAGTCCCGCTTGGTTTCTCCTTCACTTGGCTCCATTGTGGCAACAGGGTCATTCTTTTGACGAGGGTCCCATACCTTCACTGCCCCTAAAAAATTAAACACAGAGTTAATGTCACACTGACTTTCCTATTTTCCTTTCATTAAAAAAATATTCAGATCTGATTTCACTTTTGATAACAGATACAAAGTCCAAACTGTTTTTTGAAGATGATTTTACCATCTCTACTTCCTGTGACGATTTCTGGAGCACCTTCTCCAATTCCAAGGCCCCCAACTCCATCAATACAGTTTATGATTTCTTTGTGGCCTTTCACTGAATACACTGGTAGCTCTGGTGTCTCCAGGTTCCTTTAAATCATATATAATGTTATACAGTAAAAGGCTAACAATCTGCTATAAAAAGTTTGATTTCAAATCAAAGTAAAAATGTTTTACCATATTTGCATTTTGCCCTCAAAATCTCCAGTGGCAAGATATCTTTGCTGCATACTAGATGCACCAAATGTCCCACATTTCAGTGCCTTTGATTTCTCTATCTTTGAAAAAATAATCTTTAAAGTTTTAGTACAGTCTTTTTTAGTCGACAATGGACAGATTGGGGATATAAATAGTACATGTTGTTCATTTAGTGTGCTCTCTATAACTTAACAAGAGGCCCATGGGCCACAACACTCACAAAACATGTAGTTGTTTATGAGTATCATAGGTATTTTTAACTGAATAAGAATTTCTTTTTTTTTTCATCCATCTGTATTCTAAAATGAAAACACCTGTGTTTGTTGAAATAACTTCAAAGGAAAGCCTTTTCAATAACAAAATAAATTTTACAAAGTGATTTGGACCTGGTTATGTTCCAGAGTCTATAACCAAAGTCTGTATATATGTATAGATGTGCAGAACTAGACGTTCATCAAAAAACATCAAAAATCTATAAAAAAAAAAAAAAAAGGATTTACAGAGATAAATTTGTTTTATTATTTTTGCAAAGCATAGTTTACTTTATTACAATGCCAGTCCATTCTATTATCTTACAGTTAAAAAAGGATATTGAAATTATGTTCACAAAATTATTATTTGAAGGAAAAAGAAAATGGTTGATGAGGAAATTAATCTGAAAACAATATACTAAAAAGCTTTTTTTTTACCTCTTTTACGCAATTTAGTTGTCCATGTGACAACTCATAAATTTGTAAAGCACCGGTTCCCCTAGCATAATTACCCAACACAACAAACTTTGCACTACAGGGTATCCATTTGGTATCAAACAGTGTATAATCCAAAGACTTTTCTATATGGGCAATTATCTGTGGTTTGTCCATTTTTCTTCAAATAATTTTTAGCTTAACAACGTGAATAAACAAGCAACGAGATGCTTCTGGAACATGGCCGGAAGTTAACACTCTTTTTACTTTTTAAAATAGGAGAGTGAAAAAACAAGGGAGTTAAAAGGTTAAATGTCTTTTTTTCATTTTCCGGACGTTTATGGGTTCTTTTAAATCTCTAAACAAAGAAATATCATTTTATCACTATATTACTTTGAACATAATCGTCGTCTTAACCGTAAAGATAAAAGATAAAAAGTGATATTGAGAATTATATGGCGCAGAGTTTTCCGGATTCCTTATTAACTAAAATTAGTTTCCCACATCAATATCCTGTTTTGACTTTTCAAGGGAAAACAAACACACGCTTTTTTGGCTATCACTTCTGTCACGTTTTGAAATGGAAAAGGGTAATCTTTTGCCGGAATTTCACGAGAAAAGAGTACATAATAAAAAACAATGCAAAAAGAGGAAATTAAGAAGTAAAGATCACGAAAAGGTAAAGAAAACAAAATTACAAAAATCTGCAGAGTTGGGGGAGGAATTCTTGGAGAAAACTGAAGAATCACTGTCAGAGGATAATATACAAAGTGGAACAAACGGGACAGACAGTGAGGAAGAAGAGGCAGATGAGTTTGTGAGTAATGTTCAAATTTCAACATTGGATAACAAATTCTCTAGAATACATAGCATTTTAGTCTGAGAATTTCCAAAATGCCCATTTATTATTAATTTTATTTAGCATTCATTCTCACAAGTTTCTTTTCTTAGGATAGAGAGTCTTTAATCAGAGACATAAAACACATGTTTTATGTCTTTGCTGTATAAACAAACTAAATTAACCATCATCACCTCGTGGCCATCTTTTCTGTTTTTGTGACCTTCACCTGTGCACCCAGATCCCAATATTTTTAAAATTTGCCTCACAGCCAATTTTTTCAAATGGTCATTTGGACTGCCTTTTTCTTGAAAGTTATCAGTCCAGACAAATTTTTACCGCCCTTGCTAGCAAGACCGATTCTTTTTAACAAGTCTGCTTATGAACTTAAAAATGGAATATGTAAACATATGCAATTTTCGGACTTTACAACAAAAAAAGGGTCAGTGCATAAATTAGGTTCAGTTTGGTAATCGAAAACAAACATGTATTTTTTTTTTCATAAGCCTTATTGTGATATCTTTACATACACTATTGCATAAAATAAATCTTATTTTAAAATTTCATATATTTGATATTTTAACAGGCTGCAATCAAGAAAGGTGAGCTCTTTTAATTTAATGTTAAACTAGTAATAATTTTAAACAGCTGCATTTAAATTCATGAAGTGCAGATATTACATTTCTTGGGGAACCATATTCTTATGGTTTGTAAGCAGTAGTATTATATCTCTTCTGATTTTCTGATGTATTTTTGAAATGTAGTAATAAAGATCTACACATAAAAAAAAAAAAAAAAAAAAAAAAACCACTGCATGATAACACATATCTAAGCCCTCTGTAACTTTATTCATGTTCCAGAGCTGTCAAGCTTGTCCTTTGAAGAATTGAAGAAATTAAAGGAAAAATTAGGACTCAAAGTGTGAGTTTATTTTTTATGATTTTGAACACAGATTATAACTCACGGTTGTAACTGAGGTTTGGAAATCACTTCAGTTCTCTTGTGTCTATTATCATAAATGTTGACCAAGTAAATAAGGCAAATGAAAATCTTGCATATGTGTACAGATTTTGATACTTAGTAATTATTTCGTGTATATCACAACTTTTAAATGTATCTTCTACACAGATTTAATCGAGTTTTACATGGAGACAGGGGTGGAGAAACAACTGAAAAGAAGGTGTTTAAAAGAGCAAACAAAAATAGGTATGTAAAGCAAAAAGAAAACATCTATAGTTTTTCAGGCACCACTACATTGGGTCAAACACAGCTGAACTGAACAGTTTTATTCACCAAAAAAGATAATAAAAGTTAATCCCCTTTTCATCCATATATTTAGAAAAAAACATATTTCTATTAGATATGCAATAAATTGCTTGTTATTACACTTTGTTCTCAAGAAGCTCATAAAAAGTTTTTAATAAGTTTCTTGAGTATCAATTAATACAAGAGATTCACATGTTATCATCATTTGTTTGAAAAAGGAGTCATAACTTTTGCATTAAAAAAACTGCCTTTCACATTTAATTTTGAAATTTTTGGCCTGAGAAACTTAAGATTTATTTTTGGACTCACCCAAGGATCTTTCATGTTAATTTGTTATTTCTATGTAAAAAATAATATGGAGGGAAAAAAAGATAGTTACTTTATAAAGTAAGAATTCATTCATAAAGAACATGAAAACTTAATATTAAACACTTGGCTATTGTAAAGTACAGTTTATTCCCTGAGAAAAATAAACCAGTTTTGTTAAAGAAATGTTTTAAATTGAATTTTGGCTGTTCATTGTTTGCAAAGTCAAATTTTGTTGTATTGAAAGTTAAATTATAGAATAATGGTCTTGAAACCAAAAAAATATTGATTTTGTGAAACATTTTTACCAAGTATATGATAAAAGTAACATTTTGTGAAGAAAAAAAAACTTTATTAGATGATATGAATGTTTCCATTTGACAATAGTCAAGTTGTATAATACTGAATTATTAAAATTCCTATTAATTTAAGACCAATGGAAATCACATCAAAGAGACCTGTTCCACGGTTTAAGACCACAGTTCCTGTAAAGAAAAAGGTAAGATTCTCATTTTAGACAGATTGTCTCTCTTTCTGTTTACATGCACATATATAGCTTGTACAAAATGTTATCAGATTTGTAAATGTTGTGAACTGTCTGTAAAAAAGGAAATTCAAAACAGCTTTGACCACCCCCCCCCTCCCTTTTCCCACCCGGGCCCAAGAGTTATAATGTACATTGTACATGTATGTATTATGTCTAAGAAATAAGTGTCTTGTCATGACAAAATACTGTCCCATTAGACAAGTGTTATATAAGCTCAAATCCTATGTGTTTCATTTTAGCATACAATTTACAATTCAGATGTTTTCTTTCTTCTTTACAAATGGTTTGAGTTATCTTTCTTGCAAGGTTCAGGGATATGTTGTAGTGTTGAGTTTAAAAGCAATGCATCCCTCTATCTATATATATGCTAAATTTGATTTTTTTATGCCCCCGTAATCGAAGATTCGGGGGCATATAGTTTTTGCCCTGTCCATCCGCTGTCTGTCTCTCTATCTGTCTGTCTGTCTGTTTCTCTGCAAAAACTTTAACCTTGCCCATAACTTTTGATTGGTTGAAGATATGGCTTTCATATTTCACATGTGTATTCCTTGTGACAAGACCTCTCTTTTGGGAACCATCATATTTGACCTTGACCTTGGAGTTTGACCCACTTTTGCAAAATTTTATGAGACTTTACCCTTGGCCATAACTTTTGAACACTTGGAGCTTGGGCTTTCAAACTTCACAAGTGTATTTCTTGTGAGAAGGCTTTTCTTTGGATACCAACTTCTTTGACCCTTTGACCTTGACCTTGGAGTTTGACCTATTGTTGAAAAAATTTAACCTTGGCCATAACTTTTGAACAGTTTGAGCTAGGTCTTTCATTGTTCGCATGTATACTCCTTGTCACAGGACCTTTCTTTGCATACCAACAACTTTGACCTTTTGACCTTGACCTTTGAGTTTGACCTACTTCAATTTTGAAAAATTTTAACCTTGACCATAACTTTTGAACAGTTAGTGCTAGGGTTTTCATACTTCACATATGCATTCCTTCCTTTAGGTACCAACAACTCTGACCCTTTAACCTTGATCTTGAAGTTTGACCTACTTTTGAAAAACTTTAATCTTGGCCATAACTTTTGAACAGTTGTGTTAGGGCTTTCATACTTCACATGTATATTCCTTGTGACAAGACCTTCCTTTGGATACCAACAATTTTGGCATTTACCTTGACCTTGGAATTTGACCTACTTTTAAAAATTTTTAACATTGGCCATAACATTTGAACGTTTGGTTCTAGAGCTTTCACAATCATGTGTATCACTTGTGAAAAGAACTTCCCTTGGGCACCATTTGACCTTGATCTTGCCGTTTCACTTACTTTGGAAAAACTTTAACCTTCGTCATTTCTTTTCAACGGTTTGTACTAGGGCTTTCATATTTCACAGGTATATTCCTCAAGATAAGACCATTCTTTGGGTACCAACATTTTTGATTTCTTGACCTGGAGTTTGACGTGCATTTAAGAAACTGTAACCTTCGCCATAAACTGCCATACAGGGGCATCAGTGTTTCACAAACACATCTTGTTTTTTTTTTTTTGAGTTTTTTCTGAGTTCTTCTTTAGGTAAAAGGGATAAGAAATAGAGTAGTAAAGATAAAATGTGAGCTAGACTTTTGAAGACACCCCTCCCCCTCTTTGTATCATACTGAACAAGGAAAGAAAAAATATCTACTAGCAGAGATTTTTTTTAAAAAAAATTTCTCACTTTTTTTAAAGTAATTTTGAAGAGTTATGTGAATATGTGTCTTTATATAAATGAGTGTCTAGATTTAAGTTACAGCAGTTTCAGTTTGCAATTTTATTTTCTAATAAATCTTGTTTTACCATTATTTTTCATGCATCAGCATTAAGTTATTTCAGCATATAGATATAGGTATCTCAAGCTTTGATATCTTGATTACCATGGAAATGTCAAAGTGAGTTGTTTAGCTTGCCTGAGCCAAAGATTCAAGTGAACTTTTCTGATCGCAATTTGTTCATGTCTGTTGTTGTCATTGTTGTTATAAACTTTTCACAATTTCAGCTTCTTCTCCAAAACCACTGGGTCAATTCAAACCAAACTTGCCACTAAGCACAAAACATCCTTGGGTAAAGGGGATTCAAGTTTGTTCAAATGAAGGACCACACCCTCTTCAAAGGAAGATAATCAAAGTGAAATTCAAGTCTGTTCAAATTGTGACCCCCTGGGGTAGGATGGGGCCTCATTAGAAGATCAAAGTTTTACATTTTGTATATATAGGAAGAAATCTTTTAAAGGTATTAATAAAAAAGCATCCTCAAATAGTGTAGATTCAAGTTTGTTCAAATCATGGCCCCTGAGGGTAGGGTGGGGCCACATTAGGCAACCAAAGTTTAAGAAAGGAAAAGATAGAAAAAATCTTTAAAAACCATGATTACCAGTAGTCATATTAATATGGAAGCATCCTCATGTAGTGTAGATTCAAATCATGACCCCCAGGGGTAGTATGGAGCCACTATAGGAGATCAAAGTTAAACATGGGAGTATATCGGAAAAATCTTCCTCTAATTGACAAAAAAGCAATCATTACCCATATTGATAAGGATGTATCCTCAGATAGTTTAAGGTTTGTTCAGATCAGGGCCTCTGGGAATAGATTGAGACTACAATAGGGTATCAGAGTTTTACAAAGGAATATGTAAGGCCATCATTAAAAATATCTTTGTTTCCCCTAACCCGACCTTAAAATTTCAAGTTGAGTAGGTAGGTAGGTAAATAATTTTTTTTTTCTGACAGCAGTTTTGAAAATACATTCTGAAAATTGAATAATATCTCTATAAATAAGAAAGAACAAAAGAAACCGATTTTTAAACCGAATATCAAACAAATGAAATTTAAAAGCAACATGTATGGTAAATTAATTCACATATATTAATATTCATTTGAACTTGAAATATCTCAGGCCAGCATAAATTTATTGAAATTGATTTTTTACAAAAAGACAAGATTCGCAAATACTCAACCATCAGCCCTCCGAGTATATTTTTATCAAACCTACTATCATCTTCGAGTGCCTACACAGATAAAATGTCAAGGACCTTGCGTGGCGCAGTAATTCTAGTGTTTCGTGTTGGAGTCACGACGTAATTCAGAAGCTTATTCTAAGTAACAGGTCCCGACGTGGGACGTGGAGACTGGTCAGTCGAATGAGACCGTAAAAAACGTAGGGCCATGTAGTGTCACAGTATACATGTACATGTAGATGTTGGCACAAAAAAGATCCCTTACTGATGCTTTATGATCAATGGCCATAAGTGCCGAGAAAAAGTCTAAATTAGGAGCCCTCTACCAGGCAGATGTTCAGCAATTTTTAAAGGTATTTTAAAGCAAAGAAACAACCTATTTTCAAGGGCCCAACTAAAGAAAAGAAAAATACACTGGACGTCTCAGGAAGCCGTACCATAAGCCAAATTTAAAGATTTCAACACTATTTGAAAAGTGAATTCCTGTATAAACAATATTTAATTCAACCAAACCATATCTAAAATGATTAAAGTTTCATTTATCTAATGTTTTAGTCACGAAGTTTACCCCATAAATAAAAGGAATGAAGAAAGGACATCCGAACTATATTTATCAAGATGAAATAATTATACTAAGATATATTTACAACTTCTATGGTCCTATATAGTAAAAATAGAATCATACATGAAGTGTTTTTTTTTGAGATCGAAACGAATGAAATGCAGTGAAATTTATTGATATGCATACACAAAGTGGGCCCGTCATCTGCTCATGAGGCAGGCTTTGTCATGCTTACTACGTACGTTAATTTTAGAAGACACATTTGTAAATGCCATCTTAACACTCCTTAGTCATGGTATATTTAATTCACGAAATGTTTCAAGAGTGTAGGATTCTAGTTAAAGATGTATATTAAGATTGATACTTCGCCGTTGTTTTATAACACTAAATAATCCTCTGTGGCCACATGTTGTGGGCGCCAACTGAGAGTAAAACAAAAGCCGCTGTTTAAAAGCGAATTTTGATGAAATTGTATTTTATAAAGTTGATAAACAATAAAAATAAATATTTGAATAATCTTGTTAAAAAAACTTCTCAGTCGGCACAATTTAAGTGGGTCGGTCGCGTTAGGGGAAACAAACCTATTTTTTATTTTGGCCTAAGAAGAAATCTTTTCAAAAGCAGCAAGATTACAGTAAATTATTTCATAAGCAAAACATTCCTAAGTTGTGTGGATACTTTTTTTTTTTTTAATTATGAACCCTGTTGTTAGAGTTGGGCTAAAATAAGATATCCAAGTTCTACATAATGCCTATTTATAGGGAAAAATCTCCAGAACAGCAGGGCCATGTAAGTCATATTGATGCATCCCAATGTTGTGTAGATTCAACTTTGAATAAATCTTAGCCTCTTTGGTTTACAATATGGAGACAAAATTTTTATGAACATAAAGATGGAAATTAAAAAAAATCTGGTGATGAAGAACAGCAGGGCCATAGTGACTCAGGGGAGCATTGTGACCCATGGGCCTCTTGTTCTTTATGTATTTAAACCTCAGTATCTTGAATCCTCACTTCCTCAGACTTGTCAAAATTTTATCAGACCCATAGAGTTCAAGATCATGATGCTTGACTGTATTACCATTTAAAAAAAAAACACATGTACATGTATATGTGTACTTGTATGTATCTGCATTAGGTATTCAATCTTCAGAAATTTCATGTATTGTATATAGGTTACAAGAGACCCAAGATTTGACGATCTCTCTGGCCAGTTTAATGAAGAACTCTTCAGTAGAAGTTATGGATTTCTCGATGATATTAAACACAGAGAAAGAGAGGTAATTCATTCTGATAGCAATTAAATGCGTATGACTGAAGTTAATGGAGACAGCTCTCATTGCAATTTATTTTAATTTTGATTGTTCAGTTTGCTATTTTGTTTTTTCCTATAAGCTAGTTGATAGACATTATATTTTGTGATTTTATCTTTAATGTTTTAAATTCTTTATAGAAAGTTCAGAAAGCACTTGGAAAAGAAAAGGATCCTGACAAGAAAAAAGAACTACAGTTCTTGTTAAACAGAATGGTAAGACCTAAGATCCCCCCCCCCCATTTAGCATGCCATTGCATATTTTGATTATCATACTGTAAAACACATCAACGTCAATTATAATTGGAATTAAACAAGATAGGACAAGGAAATTCATCCCAATCTGATTCATCTACCTAAATACCATCTTTGTATTTCTATGATATTTTCTATGATACATTTAAAGGCTGAATAATTTGTGTATTGTAATTCACAGAAACAACAAGAGCTCACAGCCAGCAGAAAAGATCAACAGAAAACAATAGAAAAAGACTGGAAAAAGAAAGAACAGACTCGAGTCAAGGCAGGCAAAACCCCATTCTACCTGAAGAAGTGTAAGTCATTTTATAATTATCATTTTTATATATAAATACTATATTACAGATAAGTTCTATGACTGGAAATATATGGAATTTATATCTTTAAAAAACATTCAAATGTTGACTTATTTTATTTTCTGCAATTCCATGTTAATGATTATTCTAAAAACTAGCATTTTGAGTGTTTTGCATTACCGGTAATATTTTAATGCAAATTAAGCTACAATTTTCAAAAAATTATACAATCTTAGACGTTTTTTTTTAAGAGATCAGAATTTATAAAACCAGAGTATGCACAGAAAGTATATAATCATGTATGATTTATTACTGTTATTTTTACATATGTAATCATTATTCTATTGTTTCTGTAGCTGAGAAAAGAAAATTGGAGTTGGCTGAAAAGTACAAGGAACTGCAGAAATCGGGAAAAGTAGAGAAATATCTTGGAAAGAAGAGAAAAAAGACTGCCCAGAAAGAGAAGAAAAAGTTACCTGTTCAAGCACATTAATAAAAGTTGTTATATTTTTGTTACTCTAGTGTTTCAAGTGTCTTTTTCTGAAAAGAAGTGCTCAAAATATGTCTTGCAAATCTCTCTTGAACTGAGCTCCAGGGAAACTTCTGAATATGTTACTGTCGTCTGTTGTATGAAGTTAATAGTTGAAATAGATGACTGCTTCTTTCAGGACTAATTTAGAAGAATAAATTAGTGTATTGCATGACTCACCTCTTAAATTGATGGAGTCTGGACTGGGAACTTAAAAAAGATATATCACTTGGTTCCAATCAGTTTATGTATACATTTATACATGTTCAATAAGTTGTATCAATGAACTCATACGCAAAGCTCTTTGTGACCCAAAAATAACTGGAGAAATGAAGATGGAAGACTAGTGAGATGCTGGATGAATGAAAAGGTACAGGAATGATGAGATGTAGGACTGGTGATATGCTAGAGAAATGAAAAGATTGAGGACTTTTGAGATGCGAGAGAAATGAACAGATATTTTAAAGTCAAGGGGAATGAAGACCACATTGCTGTAAGCATCAATTCAGTATAAGCATGTTCGCTATGAGCTTGTTCTGTAATTATGCAAAATGTAATAAAAGATGATTATTAAGTTTTTAGCTCTACTGGTCAGAGACCAGAAGAGCTTATGCGATAGTAAGGTGTCAGTCGTCCGTCCGTCTGGCTGTCTGTATGTCCATCCGTCTGTAAACATTTTTTCAAAATGCTACTCCTCCTACAGTTTTGATCTGATTTCATTATAACTTGGCACACAAGTAGACTATACTAAGATACATTATTCTGTATGTTGGTTTTTAATTTCAATGAACGGTGTTGCAATGGTTACTAAAAATAGAAATTTCTGTGAAAAACATTCAAAACGCTACTCCTCCTACAGTTTTGATCTCTTTTCAATATTACTTGGCACACAAGTAGACTACACAAAGATACATAATTCTTTGTATCTGTTTTTGATTTTGATGAATGGTGTTGCCATGGTTACTAAAAATAGAAATTTCCTTGAAATACTTTCAAAATGCTACTCCTCCAACAGTTTTGATCTCATTTCAGTATAGCTTGGCACACAAGTAGACTACACAAAGATACACAATTCTATGCATTCATTTATGATTTCGATGAACGGTATTGCCATGGTTACCAAAAATAGAAATTTCCTTGAAATACTTTCAAAATGCTACTCCTCCTACAGTTTTGGTCTGATTTTAGTATAACTTTACACACAAGTAGACTACACTGAGATACATAATTCTCTGTACCAGTTTTTGATTTTGATGAACGGTGTTGCCATGGTTACCAAAAATAGAAATTTTTTGAAATACTTTCAAAACGCTACTCCTCCTACATGTTTTGTCTGATTTCAGTATAACTTGGCGTACAAGTAGACTACACTGAGATACATAATTGTCATTATTGCTTTTTGATTTTGTTGAATGATGTTGCCATGGTTACTTAAATCAAAATTTCTGTAAAATTATTTCAAAAGGCTACTCCTCCTACAGTTTTTTCTGATTGCAATAAATCTTGCCACAAAAAGAGACTAAACCAAGGATCATTATTCTATTTATTGCTGTTGCACAGTTCAAGTCCAAGTGCTACTTTTATCTTCCTTTGTAAGTACAACCAGTAGAGCTACAGTCTCATCAGAGACTTCTGGTTTTTAATTACATTAATTTTACTTCAATCAAATGAGAGATTGAAAAATGCAGCAATGTTAGACTGGTTTGAAGCTGAAGAAGTCTGATGTAGGACTGGTAAGAGACTGGAGAACTCTATAAGAAAAGCCACGGCTAGTAAAATGGACTTCAAACTTGAAGTGGCAGCCTACAGAATCTAAAAATAAATTGTTTCTCTGACGGAAACCAGACTCAAAGAAAGAAAACATTTTTTTTTAAATCGGAATAAATTAAATTTTAATGAAAAAATGAAGAAAAAAACTTATGAGGTAATATAAAGTATACGATGTGGAATGGCTTTGAAGATATTGGTTTACTATATTGAAGAAGATTCAATGTAATTTAAATGGAAAAGGACTTAAAGCTTTAGAATGAAGAAGGTGAAGATAACAAACAGTGATCTATCTCAAAAAAATATTTTAAACAAAACATATCTGTGATAAGGCATAAAACACAGACCCCTGGACATTCCAGAGGTGGGATCAGGTGCCTAGGAGGAGTAAGCATCCCCTGTTGACAGGTCACACCTGCTGTGACTCCTATGTATTGATCAGGTAGACGGAACATTCCATAGTCAAATTCGATATAAACACGAAGGCTTAACAATTGGTATGAAATAAGTCAGCCAAAATACTTATTTTTTCTAAGAGATACTTTTTTATATGGGTTAGAAGGGAAAAAAGGGTAGATACTCAGTAGTTAACCTAAAGGAGAGGGACCCCAATTTTGTAAGAAAAGACGGAAAACTTGCTGAAAATACGGGGGTAACAATTTTAAACTTCGACAACAACCAACAAAAATTCAAGAAAAAGAAAGAAAGATGGAGATAGTTCTGCAACTGCGCCCAAATTGGACATGTTTTTATCACGTATAAGTCTTTGGTAATTGAAAAACAAATGTGGTTAATGTAAAGGGAAAGAGTGACTGAATACCCTTCACCGATTGTCTCTATACGGGAAACATAAAAGAGAAGATGTGGTGTTGATGTTTGTTAATGAAGAAGATACAGAGAATTTTTAAAAGAAAATGATGAAATAGGTTTGATTAAATCATACTGGTTCCATAACAGGCTATTGATTTTCATCTCTCTTTAATCTCTTGTTAGAGTGGAAAGAGTGACTGAATACCCTTCACCGGTTGTCTCTATACGGGAAACATAAAAGAGAAGATGTGGTGTTGATGTTTATTAATGAAGAAGATACAGAGAATTTTTAAAAGAAAATGATGAAATAGGTTTGATTAAATCATACTGGTTCCATAACAGGCTATTGATTTTCATCTCTCTTTAATCTCTTGTTATTTTAGAAAGTGTACTTTTAAAGTATATTTAATTCTTGCTACATACAAAGTGTTTTGGTGAAAAATCAATATTAACCCTTTGAAGATATAATTTTAATGCTTCCTGAGGAAGTGTAGATTATAAATTATTCAATTCATGACCACAAGGGGTAAGATGGGTCACAGTAAGGGATCAAAGTTGTTTTACATTGAAATACAGGTGACTCTCGATGGCTCGAACTCCGATCTCTCGAAGTTCTCGATCTCTCGAAGTGAACCTCCGGTCCCGTTTTTTTCCTCTATATAACTAAGCAAATTTACTTCCGATCTCTCGAACTTCCAATCTCTCGAAGTTCTCTATCTCTCGAACCAAGACCTGGGTCCCGTTACACACATTTCATTGTTTTTTACTCTCTATCTCTCGAAGTTTTTATTGCGCTTTGTACACGCCAATCAAGCATGAAATTAATGCAGCTTGGACTTACCTGGATAACAGTGAACGCCTGGGGCTGGCATGGAGGTGTTAATTGGGTGTTTACATAGATGACACTATACCTGTGAGCATCTGAGTGTTGATATAAATAATTGGTTATAATTGGTAAATTATAAACGAATTGCTTCACAACTTATTTTTGACTTGACAGCGCGACGAAAATTTTTAGAAAATAATTTAAGAGGCGTGTCAATAATTTTCCATAGATTATGAAGTTTTTATTAGAAAGTACATAATCTCAGTATGACAAACATTGCACAAGAAATCCTATCTCAAGAATTAAATACCGATTTAATACGAGAAATCTGTTAAAGTACCCGATCAGGCCCGTGGGTTAGCCACACCGACGATTGATATTCAGATTTTATGTAATCATGAAATGGGAACAAATAAATATTGAAATTTAAAGAGATCGTTTTATTTATTCAAAATACGATCATTGTTGTTGAAATCAAGTGAATTATCTGTAAACTACGAATGAAAACGTGCAATGCTATTATCAACATATATTTCCGGTATTTATAATAGTAGAACAATGATGATCGGAACTGAAAATTCCGGATTTTATTCACTTTCTATCTCTCGAACCCCTCGATCTCTCGAACTTTTCTTGCGGTCCCTTGAACTTCGAGAGATCGAGAGTCACCTGTATATAAGAAAAATCTTTAAAAATCTTTTCAAGAACAGCAAGACCATGATAAGTCATATTTGTATGGAATCATTCTCAGGTAGTGTAGATTAAAATTTATTCAAATCATGACCCCCAGTGGTAGAGTAGGGTCACAAAATGTTAACAAAGTTTTACATAGGAATGAACAGCGGGGCCACAGTGACTCAGGTGAGCGTTGTGGCCCATGGGTCTCTTGTTTTATTCCTTGGTGTATGCAGACTAATTTATAGAACATTGAACATTTTTTATAGCAAGTATACATTTATGCTAACCGATCCATTGGAGAAAATGTGGTTGATGTTTAATATTTCACTGCTTATTAGTTCATAAAAGAGTATATTTTTATTGGCTTATTTGCAAATATATGTTTTTAGGTAGAAGAAATCATAGCATATCTACGTGCACTTATTCCTAAGGAAAGAAGTATGGGCCCTGGACGAAATCTGAATTCCTATATAGGTCTGTCTGTTTGTCAAGACAGGTTTTTAGGCAGTCACTAGCAAATAACAAGAAATAGGGCTGTATTTGCATTATTATATTGATTTGTTAAATTTAATGGTTATGTATTAACATTTTTATTCGGTGTTGGGGTATGGTCACACATGTTCATGTTACATGTTATCTATTAATCTTACAAATTAAAAGGTCATGCAATTTCAAAATACCCACCATGCATTGCTGTGGATTTCACATTGTTTCCTCCAATGTAATAATTAACAAGCTTCTATTCTAGAATATTTGCTATGCTTCAAAGCAAATGTATTGATGTTTCTTGTTTTCCTAATAGGAATCCCTTGTTCATTATTCTCTTATGTTGCTTATGCCTTTGTTTTACAGACTCAAGGCGAATGTCGATCACATTCAAAGACGAGAATTAAAGTCGCTTCAAATCAATGAAAAAATGGAAAACGAGGACTAGACAGTACATGTAAGTTCAGTGAACTTGAAAATTCTTCCAATGAAAACTGATCATTGTTTTAATCCCTCAAAATTACAATGAATGCGAAACAATATTGTGATCAAAATTGAAAGGGATATTAATAATTAATAAGGGAATGTAATAACGAAAGGGCGCATTCAACTGTGGAATTATTCATAATCCTTCGGTTGTGGAAGAAAATCATAAATCTCATTGTTCAAAAGAATATTTTTTATTTGCAGTATGATGAAAAACCATTGTCGTAAGGAGAGTGAATTGATTTTTCTCTCTGCTATTAGCTTCAGCATGTAATACAGTAAAGAAAACAAAGGGTAACAACAACTATTTAACATTAATTGATTTTGTATATTTCACAATATCGAAATTTGACATAAAAATACGATTCCTTGTTATAGTTATTGCAATGATTGTTCAGTACTTTAAGAGATGATAAACCTATATGCAATAAGCTTTGTTGCATATATTGAACATTTGAAAAATGTAATCTGTAAAATTTGTTAAATACACCTTCCCAAAACTGTTATTTCAATCAAGTTTTACCTTAAACAATTATACTTTTTAGATGGTGAATATGGTTTGATAAATTGATATTGATTTTAAAAAAGCGATATTGACCGAAACGAATCCTTTTATCGTAAAAATGTATGCTAATAGATAATAGATTAAATTTTTGAATACAGTAAAAGATCAACAATAAAACTAATTCATTAGGAAATCGCGCACAAATTCAAAGGAAGTAGTCACAATTTACTTTTGTGTTTTTGTCCCCTGATAGAAGAAGCTGTGTATTAAAAATCTGGTATTTAGCTTTTTTAATGAAAAAGGAACTCGAAATTTTCTTGTCTTCGTCACCTACAAAATCACTTTGTTGTAAATATTCTGATTCTACACATAAGTTCTCTAAAGTTGATATTAAGAGGATGCTAGAGTTTCTCAATGACAATATCTACAGTGTATGTAGTCTTTGGATACTAGGTCTTCCAACAATCTGTTGGGTATTAATTCTGCCCCTTTATTAAACGACCTGTTTTTGAATTCTTATCGAAACCTTCTACATGAGAAGAAAACTTGCTTTGGCCTTCAATGCGACATTTAGATAAGATATAGTGTATCGACGACCTCTTATCATTAATTATCAATTATAGTTAATAATGAAATCAACAATAGTTATTTTCATTCGTATGTCGACTCGATATATCTCAGTAAACCGATGTAAAAGACATCACAGAGTCTGCCACGTCTGTTTCATATTCGGATGTTTTACTGACGTAAGATCAATGGTCAACTAAAAATTGAAATATATGACGAATGGGAAGATTCAGATTTTTTAATTGTCATCTTCCCTTATCTATGTAGTAACCTTCTATCAAGTGCATATTGTGCTTATGTCTCTCAGCTGATTTGGTCCGCAAGAGTATGCTCTGCGAACGATCAGTTTTTAAACTGAGGCAAGCTACTGACAGATAAGTTGATGTTGCAGGACTTTCAACAATCTCATTTAAACTAGCATTTCAAAAATTCTATGGTTGTTATTATGATTTTGTTTGCAAATACAACTAATCGAATGTTCATATTTTGACCGACATGTTACATTGTTTTTATACCAATCTTGACCAGGGATTACTCCATTTTATTTTACCTGATCAATACAGAGGACTCTCGGCGAATTTGATCGGTCGACAGAGGGGTGTTTTCTCTTCCTAATCCCACTTCTGTTTTTTCCAAGGCTCCATTTTTGCCCTTTTCACAATTTGTAAAAGATGCTTGTGTTTCTGATTGACAATATGTATGTGGTTTTTATAGATCAGGTCTCCCAACAATCTGTTGGAATTCCCATGGGTAACCCATTCCGCCCCGTTATTAGCAGACCTATTTTTGTATTCATATGAAGCAGACTTTATTCAAAATCTTATACATGAGAAAACAAAACTCTTGTTGTGGCTTTTAACTCGATATTTAGATATATCGACGACGTATTATCAATTAACAATAGTTATTTCCATTCATATTCGACACGATATATCCCTGTGAGCTTGAAATAAAAGATACCACAGAATCTGACACATCTGTTTCATATTTGTATATTTTACTAGTAAAAGACCTAAATGGTAATCTAACAACCAAGTTTTATGATAAACGGGATAACTTTAACTTTTCTATCGTCAATTTCTCTTACTTATGCAGCAATATACTCTCATCACCTGCTTATGGGGTTTATATCTCTTAGTTGATTCGATATGCAAGAGCATGCTCTACGTATGAACCATTTCTAAAACGAGGTAAGTTATTTACAAACAATTTGATGAAACAAGAATATCAACATTCTCATTTAAAGTCGTCATTTTGTAAGTTCTATGGTCGATACAATGACCTTGTCAGCAAATACAATCCATCATTAAGTCAAATGCTGACTGACGTTTTTCATACTAATTGTTTGGCCATTATTTACACACTGAATATTGACGGATTTTTCTGTTATTTCCCGATCATGACAAAAAGCACACGGCGGGTGTGACCGGATGGCAGGGGATGTTCACTCCTCCATGGTACTTGATCCCACCTTTGATGTTTTAGAGGTCCTTGTTGACTTTTGAGCTTGAACACTGTTCGTTATCTCCATATGTTTTATTAAATGATTTATGAAAACGATCACTGTTTATTATCCTCACCGTTTTTCATCCACATAATGTATACATGTATATATGCCGTCAGATTATATTAAAATTTTCAGTATCCCCAGATTCAAACATTTTCAAAACGAGGAAAACAGAGATGGATTTACCATGTTCTTTCTATACCATGTTAAGCATATCAACTTCAAAAAAATGCACAAATCAGTGGAAACTTTCAAATTATATTTCCAAATGCATAAAAGCTAAATATATTTTACAGTTAAAAATAAATGGTAAATATAAGTTAAAGTAACAAATAACAAACATTAGACCAACTCTGTCCCAGTGACAGAGAGGTCTGTTGGATCTTCCTATCATACACTAAGATATATCTTTGTTAAACTTCTCACAAAATCAACTACATTGAATATTGAGCAATTGTATTTTTAAATATGACAAGAATAAAAGATTTGGGGGGGGGGGGGTAATTCCATATATATGTATGCATCATCACTTACGCCTGAATATTCCTACATTGTGATATATCATATTCAGACAGTTTTCTAGGGGTAAAAAACGCATTAAAATCGTGCTCTTCTATGGAAAATATAAACACAAAATTTACTTAGTCCATATCGACTTGATTGACGCCTAGCTTATAATTACATTGCACTTTTATTGTATTATTGTACTTTTCCTTAGGAAAATAATAAGCTTGGTTGTATGTTATTTTTCTTTACAATTAAATGTAAAAAGCAGACAAGCAGAGTCTATTATGGAATTGTCAGAACTGTTGTGTGAATCATTACTTCATATTTATAGTGCTTGTGAAATGTGGTAGTGTCTCGTTAATTGCATAATATTTTTCATTTGTATTGTATACTTTCTTTATGAAATGTGTATCTTCCTATATTTTATGCCATTTCAGATTTTAATATATTCTTTCTTTCTGCTTTACTTTTTCACTTGAGAAATATATTTTATATATTCTCCATTTCCATTTGTAATTGTATTCCATAATTTTCAATTTGTATTAATATGTGTATTCTTTTGCATGAAATAAGGAGAAAACAACAGTAATCATGCTAAAAAGTCTATCGAAAAATACAAATCGGGAGCAGAGCAAACACGGATCTCTAAAAGCATCAGAAGTGGGATCGGGTACCATGGAGTAGTAAGAATGCCCTGTCGACCGGTCACACCCACTGTGTGCTCCTTGTTTTGATCAGCTAACAATTAGTATGAAAAATGTCAGTCAGCGTTCGACTTAAAAGTAGATTGTATTTGCTGACAAGGTCATTGGATCGACCATAGAACTTGCGAAATATTGACTTCAAACGAGACTAGTACTGTTGATATCCTTGTTTCATCACACATTTAATCACAGTCAAATCTTAATAGGCATGGTTATATAGGAATGGTAAGGTGTATAACTGGGGAAAGAAGAGTTGTCTGATTTTGTCCAAAAAGGAAAACAGAAATCGGGTTTATAAATACATTGTATTTCAAATTTGCAAATTTTCTTTTACATTTTATGTCTCCCAAAACAAGTAGGCAACAGCAATCAGCCTCCTCCGTCATTGTGTGAAGTATGACAAAATAGTCTTTTGTAGCTCATTTTTAAACACTTCTCTATATCTTTAGTGTAGACATTTTTAACTTATGGTTGAGTTTGAAAGTCTCATAGGGAATGTTTCGATCACCAATATTAGGATTAGAGCATGTTCAAGAATTGGGAAACATTTAATTTTGAGTTTTGCGATCTAGAATGTAATAAGATCTTTTTTGTATGGCATGAAGTATGTTTCCTTGTTTTGGTGATGTTTGATATTCAGCTTACAATTAAATTCAAAATATTGTAAATTGTGAAAAACAAATAAAACAAAGAATATGCTCTAGTTTGACTTTATTAGCATGAAAGAAATTTAAACAATACAACTATAAAATAAAATAAAAGCAAATTTTAAAAAATATGTAAAATATAGTATTAATTATGAAATGTAAGTGAAAAACATTCTATGCAAAATACAAATTGAAAAATATACAAAAAAAAACTACAAATGAGTAATTACATGTATAAAAGAAGCAAGTTTATTCAAAATGTTTCATGTATCAGCGTGAACATGAAAATTGATTTACTTGTAAATCATAACTGAATAAAAATAAGATTTAATCAAACTTTTTAATATACTCATGCAGATGTACCATTTTACAACGTTATCTCATTTCATTTTTATTCGTACCAACAAAAAATGATAGTGATCAATTAATTTAAAAGAGACACTTTTAAATAGGAAGTTTACTTGATAATTGTTGATGCAGACTGATGATTTGGTACTTTAGCATATGCTGATGGTGTATTTCCTGATGCGTTTCAATCTACACTTTATAAAACCATACCTCACGATTAATTAAAAAACTATGTTTTTTGGTATGACAGACAACTGCTTCTACAATAAAACTGGAGCTCGGAAATTTTCATATCTTATTATTGGTCATTAACAAAATTATTTTGTTAAAATCACTCTGATTCTACACACAAGTACTCTGAAGTTGATATTAAAATGATGCTTGTGTTCCTCATTGACAACATGTAGTCTTTGAAGACCAAGTGTTCCAACAAACTGTTGGGATTTCGGTGGGAACTAATTACGCTCCTTTATTGGCCGGCCTGTTTTTATATTCCTATGAAGCAAAATTTATTCAAAAACCTCTACATGAGAAGAAGTCTTTTCTATTGTAGCCTTCAACTCGACATTCAGATATATTGACGACGTTTTATCAATTAACAATAATTACTTCCATTCATATATCGACTCTGTATATTCCGGTGAACTCGAAATAAAAGACACCAGAGTCTGCCACAAGTGTTTCATATATGGATGTTTTACTGACTGTAGACGATAAGGACCAACTAACAACTAAATTGTATGACAAACGAGATGACTTCAGCTTTTCATTGTCAACTTTCCTTATATTTCAGCTGTGACCTGCACGTGGTGTTTACGTCTCCAAACTTATTCGATACTCAAGAGCATGTTCTGAGTACGATCAATTTTTAAACAGAGGAAGGCTACTTAAATTACAGATAAGTTGATGTTACAGGGATTTAGAGTCAGTATTTCGAAAATTGTTTTGTGTTATAATGATCTTGTTAGCAAATGTAAGCTATCATTATGTCGCATTTTCACTGACATATTTTATACTAATTGTTAGTTTTTTTAATGCCTTTTTTTTTTTTTACTACGGAATGTTCCGTCTATCTGATCAGTACATAGTACTTACGGCGGATGTGACCGGTCGACTGGGGTCTGGGGATGCTTACTCCTCCTAGACACCTGATCCCACCCCTGGAATTTCCGGGGTCCGTGTCTTATGCCCTGTATACAGATTTGTATTGTTTGTACTTTTTTTTGAGATCGATCATTGTTCGTTATCATCTTTTTCATTTAATATTTATTTATGGCAATTTATCCTTCTTAGTTTTTTTTTTTAAATATGTTTCAATTTATAATGGTATCATTTGAATTGACATAAAAATCCCAAAATTGTCAGAATGGAAAAACCCTCAGTTTACCATTGAAAAATATGTAATTTGACGTATGGATTGAAATGTAAAAATAAAATTGCTAATGCAGTAAATTCAAATCGATTGACACAAAATTAAGAGTAGTTCAGACACGTAGCCCTGTTAACACAGGAGATGGGATATGGCGCCAAAGGGGAAAAAGCATCCGCTGTCGAAGTTGGACATGGAAAAGTAACGGTTATTGGATGCTGTTCGGTAAATGGTGTCTGTCTGCATGTATCCATACTTCATCACTTAGAATTTTCTATAATAAAATACACTTTGCTTAATATAACTCTCAATGACGATAAATATATATCTGTAAAAGAAACATGTGCGTTTTTTTAAATTCAACTTTTACATTGGTTATATATTTGTTCATTTTCTTTCCATCTTTCTGTCAATTTTGAGTATCACTTTTTCTTTTTTTCGGAGGGGGGGGGGGGGGTGAAGTTAATCAGAAATGCAGAGCAACAATCAGAAATGGCTTTACATAGTGTCTTCTGACTGAATGTCAAACCATATTTTTTTCAAGACAGGAGAGGTGGGAATTAGATAGGTTGCAAATTCCTTGCTTGTCAATAAAGTCTGAAGTCAAAATACTTCGGTTACAAAGAAGTTGACGTATCCTTTGATCATGTTTTGAAGAATATCTTAAAATGTCCATACCGTACAATGTAAGTGGAATTTTAGCGAGACGCAAATTTAGCGATTTGTCCTTAAGAATCAGTATTTAATTTTAGCGAGAAGTAAATTTAACGATTTTATGGTGAACAGAAAGATAATAGTAATTCTAATGCAGAATAAATTGTAAGCGATATTTAATTTTAGCGATCTTAACACCCTCGCTAAAATGCCAAAATTGAATCCTCGCTTAAATTTCTGCTTATACGGTATGAATAACGTATACATGTATACCAAAATATTTATAGAGATCAGAAAGTAGATCAGTGAATTTATTTTTTTTTCTTCAGACCTTTTATTACACAAACAATAAGAAATCGTAAACAGAGAAAAACAAGAGGTGATATCAGGTGCCGAGAAGGAGTAAGCATCCCCTGTCGACCAGTTACACCCGCCGTGAGTTCTCTATATTGATCAAGTAAACAGAGTAATCCATACTCAAAATTAGGATTCAAAAAATAGCTGAACAATTTGGTAAGGAACATGTCAGTTCAAATACGAACGAACAGTAGGTTGTATTTGCAACCATGGTCATTATAACGACCATAGAATTTGCGAAATGCTGACTTAAAACGGGATTGTTGAAAGCTCTTTAACATCTACTTATTTGTCAGTAGCATTCCTTTATCTGATAATTTACTCAAGACATGCTCGTTTGTATCGGATTAGTTGGGAGACATAAAGACCATATGCAGGAGACATTGGAATATAGATCATAATGGGGATTGTAAAGTCGAAGTCATTCCGTTTTTATATGGTTCAGTTGTTGTTGGTCATTATTGTCTAAAGTCAGTAAAAATTCAAACATGAAACAGATATGTTAAACTCTGTGGTGTCTTTTATTTTGAGTTTACTGCAGTATATTGAGTCGGCATATGAATGAAATTAACTAGAGTTAATAGATAAAACGTTGTCGTTATATTAAAATGTCAGACGGGAGGTCACAGCAAGACTTTTCTTCTTATGTAGAAGTGTTTGAAAATATTCTACTTCATATAAAAATAAAGACAATTCAGCTAATAAAGGAGCACGATTTCTTCCCACTCGAATTCCAACAGACTATTGATAGACCTGGTCTCCAAATACTATAATCAAGAGGAACCCCAGCAGCTTTTAATATTAACTTCAGAGTACTTATATGTATAATCAGGCTGGATTTTAATGAAGTAATTTTGTAGAAGACCAATCATAAGATATATGAAAATTTCAAAGTTCCTTTACAATTGAAGAGGCAGTTGTCTATGCCCATCGGAATTCCAGCAGTTTGTTTGAAGACCTGTGGTCCTTTCTACAAAAGGACTATACAACTAAGATCAAAATAAATTTTTGAAAATGATTTTCTTCTTTTTATTAACTTGAAAAGATTTATAATTTTATTTATAATAATTAAGAAAGACGTTTTTAGATGAGCTATTTTAAAGAAAGTTATGAGTTAAGTTAGATTTGAAAAAAAGAAGCTATATATAATTAATTTTTAATATCAACTTCAAAGTACTTGTGTGTAAAATCAGAATGACTTTAACAAAGTAATTTTATAGATGACCAATCACAAGATATGAAAATCTTCGAGTTCCAGTTTTAATGAAGAAGCAATTGCCTCTGATTCCACAGCAAAAGATACAGCTAAGGTACCTTACGTGTGTATTAATATTGGTATTGGTTGGGGGTAAATTTAGTGCTAGTATTAAGCATTTGTATTAATTGTTGCAGTTTTTTAAAAGGAGCCTTAATTTATGAATCAAATTTGTGGACATGATGACCTTGGAATTGGCATTTGCCTATTCTTGAAAAAGTAAATCTGATAATATTTTCGTTTGTGGGTGATATGGTTTGACGTCGAAATTTTCAGAAGCTTTTTCAACACAAAAGATATATTGACAACTTCATGTCCTTGAACTTCAATCTTGTTTTTTTTTAAATAATGAAAATTCTCCATAGTTCAATACTTTCAACAAGCGCTGAGAATTTTTAAAATTGAGCTATAAAACTTTGCCTGCCAGTTGATAGTTCTATGATACTATGACATATATACAAGTAGACATTGCATTCTACTTCGCAATCAACTCAAAACACATTAATTTCTTCATGACATCCTATCCTATAAAGGATGTATTTGCCTGCTACACGTGTGTTTCTTGAAAAAAATCTAGTTCTCTATCAATAAATAAATGTTTAATGACAGTCAGTATGTTAGAATGTTTCCTGTAAGAGAAAAAAACCCAGAGTAATGTACAAGTATATAGTAGATAAAGCGGAAATTATGAAACATAACGAAGTAATCCAATACTGAAATTACAAAGGTTACATGCTGGCAGAACAAATATAGGTAATAATATTTATCGCAACCCATACGTATCTGGTCGTAATTTATTTCCCAACTGAACTAGATCTTGCTTGATGTTACATTATTTCGCCTCGGTTAACACAACTGGAATACACAAAATGTATTGGTCAGTCATCTGTACCGTATAGCAAAGTTACATTATGTGGCGATAACATCAAAGGTATTTCTCTTATTTACCTAACAGGGACGGACACGTCCTACATATGACCTAAATTTCGCTGACGGGCATAAATCTTGTCCACGCAACGATAACAAAATGGACACACTCGCACCTGAAACCTTGTGTCACTTGCGCCATTAAAACTCTGGCGTTCATTAAGAGGTCATTTTTATGATAATTTTATCCGGTCTTTTTTTCTTACAAATACTGTATAATAACAGATTTTTTTTAAAATAAATGTATGTTTAAATGAACCTTCAGCAGCTATTTATTTGTTTATTATTGATCTTAATATATTATCCGTCCAAGTAAAAATGTCAGAATAAATTGCATAACCTATTTACAATTTTGGTGAACTGCATTTGACCCCTTGGATGGATTTTAATTTGATCCACCGAAGAAAGATATTAAAACATAAAAGTAAATAAATTGTATAAATTCTTTCATCTGTTCCACCAGAATTATTATTTGTTAGATGTAATTACCACAACAATCTTTTAGACGAGAAACAGAGTACTTTACATGCATTAATAAAAATCAATATATATATTTCATGTATTAATAAAAAATCAATATATTTTCTAATAATGTGTCTTAAAATATTAACAAATATAGATCTTAATATTTTCTTGAGAATATATTAGCTAACTGTGTAATGTGTTGGTACATGTTAGGTTTTCGAATTGAAATATTTCATAATTCCTGCTTTTGTTCGATTTTAGTTCTTATTCGATTTTCAGTCCTTTTATCGTTTTTAAATTATTTCTGTGTTTAGAAAGATGCAATATTAAGGGTAATATCTTTGATGTCAGAAAAGGGACTTAGAACTATGGGCTAGGTAAAATGATCTAGTCAATGGCAAAATCAGCAGGATTGTTTGGAAAAAAGGTCAACAGTGAGTTATTTCGAATTCTAAACATACATGTATGTGCTCTCTCACGATTTAGTTTTCCATCAATGCCATCATAATTTTTAAGGCAGTTCACCATCCATTGGTTAGGTATCAGTATTTTATCAAGATTCGCATATAAAAGTAATGATGCAAAACCTTTATATGGAAATGTTATGTATTTGCTGTTCACAAATGGATAACTAGAATAAAATATAAAATTGGAAAGTTTACACATGAATGATTTAATTAAGGAACGTGTCAGCATAATTCTAATTTAAGTCTTTAGACCAAATATTTTTAAAATGAGCTTCTTCGAAAAAAAAAAATCGCAACAAATAGAAAAACATTGAAATTTTGGGTAGGGTTCCGAACATATTGACGTACCATCATGAGTGGTCACTAAACTTATCTAGAATATGTTCTCGTTATATATAATATCAGATAATGTTTTAACTTACTACCGGATGTTTTATCTGAAATATGGTCCAATCTTTCTTTTTCACCCTAACTCATAAATAATAAATGTGTATTTATTGATATCTAAACTAAATGCATATGATGGAACTCTCCTGACATTTTATTCGGTACATTGAAAGCTGATGCTTGGTTTTATTAAATTTAAATACGGTACAAACGAATCACATTTAAATAGAAATTATATTTCTGTATTCAAAGGATAGTACACCATATGTTACAAAATTTTACGAGCTACGTATTGGCATTTCGCTATTAATGCACATATAGCAAATTAGAAATACATAGTTGCATATAGATCAATACAAGCTTAATAAAAAGGGGGGGGGGGATAAAACCGTTAAAAAATTGCAACAAAAATATTTTCAGTTCAGTGCTTTTACTAATGCAATAATCATGCTTTAAGATGGGTAGAAATTCAGCATCCGCGCAGTTAGCGTTAGGGTGTATAAATTGTTTCAGCAAAAAAATTTAATTCTACTTTTTTTTTAATGAAATCAATCTACCGAGATTTCTGATTGAACGTGAATAAGATAACATCGGAGAAGTTTATTTCTTAAAAATCAATTATTTTGCTCTCATACCCTTTCCATAAATTGATAAATTTTGAAAGTACACATTTAACCTCTGCTTTTAGACAATACATGATCATTCTTGTAGATAAGTTCTAACTTACAATCTATCGATTTTAAAACAGATTTGCATTTTTTTTTTACACTTGTTTGCCTGTAACATGTGTAATCCTGAGGTTAAACGGCCGAGATCGATCAACAACTGGACGGATGCCAAGCTTTGCACTCCATTTGTATAAATTTTCTTCCCTGTGTGTGCTCTAGGATTATGCATCTGCAAAACCGCTTAGTATTCTCTACAGGCGCAAGGTAACTCCGCCAGGTCGCACTGGCTCAATTTTAGCTTAAATGAAAAAAGCAGATCTTTGGAAGTGTTGGTGGGTCATATGCTGGGCAAAGAGGTGGTTTGAAAGGTTGACCTCTTGACATGACTGAGCCGGTTAATTACAATGATCGTCTGCAACTTAGCTACCTATGGCTTTCAAAATCCATAGTGTTCGGACGAGTGCTCCGTGACCTTTGTGGAACAATTTACACAGGCATTTCAGTCAATGAGATAAGGCAAAGTTCATGAACTTTTTGCAAATAAAACGGGAAAAATTACTGCTGCAATGCTATATTCGTGTGCAAATAATAAAAACTTAAAAGTTCAACAAAACTTTATTCCAAAATATACCAAATTATTGACAAGAAAAAAATAAGACTTGTTAATAAAGGGAATTTTTTTTATCTCTGGTTTCTTTGATCACTAAGAGAGGATTTAAGCATGGCTTATATATGTTGTAATGCAAATAGATTCGTTGGTATCATAAACATTTGATATAAATTTGTGTCCATCAACATATACAAAGGAAAAATATTTATTTAAAAGAGTAAAGAGTATTTGAACATTATGTAACAAAAATACTAAGAGGAAAGATACACATTTATGACGATCTATATAAGGCAAAAATCATGAGGTAGACAGTATAGCTGGGTAGAATTAAGGAATTCTAACGAGAGTTTTAAATCCTGGCGACGTATATCAAAAATATATTTATCTACACCTCTTTTTTTCTAAAAATATATCGTAAATAAGAAAACTCGCTTTTTTTCCTTTTTACAGAATTGTCAGCGTAAAAATTAATTGTCCAGAAAATTGTATGCACTATACAAAAACCCATTGCAAGGGTATATTTGAAACCCACAGGAAACATGACTAAAAGATATTTAAAGTTCACGGAGGGGTTGTAATTAACGAGAAAGTTTTCATGTCATGACTATTAAACCAGATAGAAGGCCATTAACATATATTTGATAAAATTCGATATCAACATTATCAATGCACCACATACACACATAAAATGAAAAAATATTACATTATATAAGATAAGAAATAATGAATAAAATTGATTTGTTGTCGTGAACTCCCTGAGTTAAGTCATACAAAAAGAGAAGAAAGAATGCAAATTATGTTCCCTTACTTTCATGACGCATGGCGATGAAAAAAGTGAATACATAACTTTTGTTACATTACATCGAGAAACATTCTGACAATAAAATGTGACACACACAGAAACATACATACATTAAAACAGTCCATTCAACTTTTGTTTCAAACAGTAAATAATAATATATTTACAAAAACGACTGTCACATTTTCGATGACATTTTGCGAGTATACATGTTTCTTTCGTGGTAAGTCCAACTTAGTAGCCTAAGCATTGAAGGGCCACAAAAAGGTGTAATTTAAAGAAATAGCACTAAAAAAAAATTAATTTCGCTACTGTGTCAACAGTTTTAGCCTGTAAATCTTTTAAAATTTCAATGAGGTCCCATTGGTTGTTTGTTCTTCATTGATTACGATTAGCTGCCATGACACGTCGACCTAGCAAGAAATGATTGATGATTCCTATAAAATATCACTTGATAACAAACATTGCATACGAGCATACCTGAGAGAAGAAAAAGGATTTTTATCTAGGAAAAAACGTGGACAAGTAACTCTAACAAAAATAACGAAGAAAACTGACCTATTTATGACAAAAGTCTATGTGTTATATAACATACATCGAAGCTTGGCCGTTTCTGTTTTTAAAGCCGCAACTTCAACCCGTAATTTCATGTTTTCTTGCTCTAACAAAGCAGCTCGTATAGCTATCTCATCCTCTTTTGCTCTCCTCGCATCTCTAGATCTTTTTGCAGCTTCGTTGTTTTTTCTCCTCCTCTCCCAGTACGCTTCATCCTTTTGTTCGTCTGGAAAGGTTCTAGCTCGTCGTCTGCTACTTGAGTGAGTTGACGCCTGTCCGGAGCTGGTGCTAGGGATTGATGGGGTTTGGGCACGATTGAAAGATGAACTTGTTGGAGTATTGGGAGCGCTATGGTGCTGTGGATTATAGGAAGCTGAGGTACCCGTATGTGAACTTGTAGCTGAAGCACTTGACAATGTGCTTGGTTTCATGAGACTTCTATGAGATTCCGACTGCTGCTCTTGTAGACTTCTTAGCTGATGCTTATATAGCTGCATAATGTCTTCACTACTTAGGTTTAATCCCTGTAACATACTCGATTCTATTGTCTGATATGGATTCATTCCGAAGCATCCAAATGGTACAGAAAGCGGTTCCTTCGGGTAAGCTTTAAATGGACGCGATGGTTTGTTGGATGCTTGGGATGCTATTCTAGGGTCCATAAGAGCAGCAATAGAAGGAAAGGTTCCACACATACTTGCTGCTGCTACGGATGGAATAGCTCCAGACTGAATCGCTTGAACGACACTTGCTATTCCAGGATTAAATGTTTGGTTTGAAGAGGGCATTCTATTTTCATAGTCCCTCTTATGATTATTATGATATGAATTCCCATTGAAGGATGATCCATCCTCGTTGTCAGAAAACTTTTTGTCCTCTCCATAGCTGCCTGAACCCCCTTGCGTAGATCCTGGAGAATTTGGGGAACCTGTACTAGAAGCCTCTATTTCACAATGTCTGCGTTTGAAGGAAAAATCCAGAGGGGAATCGACAGATTCCTCGGAACAATAGCTGCTGGTTTCATCTTTTATAATTCTGTGCTCAATCGAACCGTTTCCGTTGCACATGCCTGTTTGATCGTCAGGGGTTAAACCAACGTTGTGTAATAATTCTCCTTGAATGTCTTTAGATCCATTATTAGCCATCGCATGTGACAATCCCTCTGAACACGTTAGATTTCCTTCCACAGAAAACTCCTTTGATTTTATTATTCATTAGAGCTATAAAGAAAAAAGGAAAATATATATTTAATTTCCTAATACCCTGTCCATCGTCGTAGATATAAACTCCTTTTACAATATCTATAAAAACCTACACAGTTGAAAACACATGCTTTCCCAATAGTTGTGATGACTCATTTGACAATCCCTGCATTTTTTTTTTTACTAAAGCACATTACTAAGATCATTTATTTTTTAAAAAGCTGAAATAATATGTTATGCATAAGTAATTACTCGGTTGTTTAATCAATACCAAAAAATAAAGGTAATTACAATATGGATGTGTACAACTGAGCCAATTGATACTGAACAACCTACCGTTTGTTTTCTGTTATTCACAATAGATCACGTTTGACAATGTATATCCATGGTTTATGTACAATTAACAAGCTTAACACGCCCTTGAACTGCAAACGTTTTACGTTCAAACATGCTCGTTGTTGCTTAACATATCCTAATGTTTATGTTATTAAACTTGACGCTACTGAGAATCCCCATATGCATTAGGCATATCACGTAATCCTAACTTAGCTATCCAATCGCCATCTCGATGGACAAGAGGGCATGTCCATCGCCTCACTCATGCCTCGCATTGCTAGTAAATCCCGCCCCTATTGGTCAGTTTGCAAAAAAAAGAAGGTTGCGTAAGATGCAAAGCCAATATGTTAAAGCCTCGTTTCCATTCCTATGTAAACTGTCATAAAATGTAATCTTTTGAAAAAGAATAACATCGCGTGTCACTAGTTTGAACACGTTTAGAGGTTTTGCCTATACTATCTTTTTAAGTGATGCGAATCAATAATCCAGTGTTTCTCATCATCTGCACTTTTAACATAAACTTCAATCATCACCAATGTTTAAAAAAATCAAAGAGAGGGGGAAAGCTATGCACAGAGAGATCGCCTAACCATAAAAAGCAAATGACCCGTGTCATGCATTAAATCTTTTTCACGACCGCCTCTGTGAACATAGAGGTATTTGGACATTTCAGCGGTTCAGTTTGGGTCAGGTCAGGGGTGTATATTTTTAGCAAGCCTGTCATATCGCAATACTTTATCAGTTTGAAGAAAAGCGGCTACCTTGTTACTCGCAGCAATAACTGACCAGGTTTGTGTACTAAAAACATTCTTTCAGAATGAAATATAGTTCAATCTTTACCCAGATAGTTTATTATCAGTCAGCATTAGGTAAAACATTTGAATTCATTTTAATTTTGATAAGAATAAGCCCATCTGAAAAAAATAAACTTATGGGCGCATAATAAAACAAATCAATCCAAATAAAAAAAAAAAAAAAAAGATCTAGAATATCATATTTATCATGCTTTTAAATAATAAAAAAGGTAAAAGAAAGGTATACTGTACCATAATATTCAAAATTAGTTTAATTTTGTTTATCTTCAAAGTCTCTATCTATGAATGCAGTTTGAAGCACTGAAGATATATATAAGTCAAACACTAATCATCCAAACCCACCTCTTAACCAAAACGAATCAACATTCGAAATTCCATATGTCCAGTTTTGTTAAATTCAAATAGGTCAACAATAGAAAAGGTTCAATTTATTAGAGGACTCCTTTGATATTTAATTGTGAGTTCGAGGCTTATTGACTCTCTTCCGATTGTTCAAGAGGTTATTTTGTAAGTTCAGGAAGATGCGTTCATTCTAGGGTGAAATATTTATTACACAAAGCACTCATTTTTATATTTCCAACTTCCTTATTTATCTGTACGTTTCTCGGAAATTTGAATGAGCTATAGAATTAAATCATGCATTAACTACCGTATCTTAAAAATTTTCAAGAAAAAAAATACAAAATAATCTTCCTTGACCTTAGATTTACAAATCTGGAGAGGGTTGAACCTGAATTGATTGGTAATAAATCTTGATTGTATGTATGGATGTAGGATCTGATATATTGAACACTCCTTAAGTGACCTTTAACTGCTTATAGTCATTTAAGGAGTTAGAAGAGCCGCCCATGCAGTTGTTAGTTTATTGCAAGATTCAATAACAGCTGTTTTAACCATTTTCATGTATTATTTGTTTTGATAATCTATAATAATTCTTTGTCATTGGAAATACATGTACCAGAAAGAAATGTAATTATTTTTTCATAATCTATAAATTACTTTTGTAAATATAATAGATTTTATAACTTCCCTCTACAATACATAAACACTATTGTCCTTTGTTTAAGAACATACAGTAAGAATAAGATTTTTGATGATTGTGTGTTGTTTTTATCTTCAGAATGGTACAATCTAACAATTTATTTAAATTGATATGACCACTGCTAATATAACAAGAAACATTCATTCATTCTAGGATTAACCAAGAAACTTGTCTATCTTTTATAGTAAGTAATTCAGTTGTTATTAGTTTGATTCGGATAATAAAAAAATGTATAAAGATTTGTTATTATCATTTGGAAAATTTTTGTGCAAAATGAAAACATCTACAGGTTATTTTGTATTTTCAGACCTTTTATGATTTGTAGATTCAAAGAGGCAAGATTGTTCCTCAATCTTTTTCTGCTTAAATCCAAAGTTTTCATCATATATTTGTAATGGGATATATATCTAAGCAAAAATTAAATCTATATATTTACATTTTTATTGTGCCAGAAATTTACTGTATACCTTTGGGTTTTCTTTTTAATTTTTGAAACACCTAGTTTCTTTTGTTAAGAAAAAAAAATAAAAAAGGAATACATGTAGCAAGTTTTAGAGATTGATCTGTTTTAATATTTGACAATAAATATACTTTTTGAATTTTGATTTATTTTTGAAATAAAATATTAAAAAATATCATCATTGTTTATTATCATTTACATGTATTATTAAAACTAATAATGAATGCAAACATGGTTAAAAGTTCTGCTTTTATATTTTATTATATTATTTATTTTTTTGCTGTTTGTTCACACTTATTTCAAATACATTACAAAAAGTCCACGTTGACCCTCCACTTTTAGAGCATGCTTTGTGTATACATTTATCATGTGGAAATTCTTTTGTAGACAAGAGTAAATTCCCTGTCATTTTCCTCATAAAACTGCAGTCCGCCTCACAATGATACAAACACTTCCTTTTGATAAAGATTCCTCAGAACTGTGTACATTTCATTGAAAGAGAATCATTATGCCTTATTAGACAATTGGGAAGAAAAACTATTTTCCATTTGTAATTTTTTATTTGTTTTTAAAAATAATTGCTAGAAGTTGTTATTTCCTTTCAGTCTAAATATATTTTTGAGATATGGACATGCAAGATCAACTTTATACATATAACGTCTGTACTAAAGAGTTTTTTTTTTCCTTCTTCTTTTTTTTTTAATGTGAACGTTTTTCCTTGATTTGGATTTATAACATTAAACGAATCATAAATATATGCACACAACATGTAAACAAAAACGTTAACAATATGATATCTTCTATGCCCGTTGGTCAGTCATTTATTAAAAAAATTTCATATTCAGTCTATTATCTTTAATTGAAGTGCTGTTCTAATAGAACTTACTTTTTTCATTGTTCAGTAATACTTTTAAATTGAAGAACAATGTTCAGACATAATTCAAATTACTTTCAATAAAATATATTTTCATTAATCATTGATCGTTCTAAAAGATTTCTTTACTCGTTCATTTTTTATCTTATTCAAAATATAGACTCCATTCCTATATTATCGCTCGAGAATATCACGAGAATAATAAACAAACGGAATCCAGTGGAAAAGGGTTTTGCAATTTTTATGTTCTGATCTATACGTTGTATTATATAAAATATTACATTATTTTAAAATTAAACTATAGTAAGCTCTTAAGAAATTCTTACACTGTTTTTCATCCGCATAGTTTACCAAAAGTACTTTTTGGTAAGTAAAAGATTGGGGAGTGTCTATACATATTTTTATTCAGGCTCTATCGAATTTTAAAAAATAGTAATTTTTTATGAGTATTTTTTCATTTAAAGGAGTGGATGAAAAGTGGAGAATTTTCATTTGCTGTATTCATTCAGCAGGTGACAATATGATCAAGTCATCGCGGTTTTCTTCTGTGACCCGAGCAGAGTGATCGTAACCACTCATGCGTGACCTTAGTGTTGAGTTAATTTTCACGGAGTGGGACAGCGGAATCGTTTTTAATCTTTGCATCAATGGTCGAGTGACTTTTTGACGAAGTCCGCCTCTATTTGGTTTGACGGCTGGCCACAGGTAGCCACTTTCTTGAATTTGTACAATACGTTTATGAGCTTTCATGGCACCTGGTTGTGACATTAACTCACATATTGTTAGCCTCTCTGCATAATTAAACTTTTAAAACTTTTTTTCAAATTTCCAAGACGTCATTTATCACAATTCTAATAATGGAAATAAACAGAAATGAGGACATTCAGATAGGAATGATTCATATTAATTTAATTTAATGTTGAATTATTGTGCAATGATATCTTTTAAGATTATATGTCATATACCATTCTTTCTTGAAACTGTTCAGTTATCCATTTGATATTGGCATATACTGTCTGGGGAAAAAATACTTATCATTAAATAGATAGTATTGCACTTCTTTTTACAAAAAAATGGTAATTTTTGGATAATTTTAAATGAATCTAACATTGCAGTAATAAAAAGTCCATATATATTTCTTCATTCCAGAAACAAAATATCCAAATTATTTGACCGGAAGTGGATCGTTCAAGTACATTTGATGACCTAGTTAATACAAGAACAGGCAGGAGGCGCTCGTTTTTCATCTACGAAGATTATATGATAGTTTTATTCAGTCATAATGTAATGCAGAGGGTCATTTAAAGGCTAACTAAAGATGGGGAGATATGAAGCACCAGAAGGTATTCATCATACAGCCCTGCCACCTAGATGTGTACTCAGATAATTTGAACAGAACATGAGCATCAAATGATTGGGAGAGAGGAAAACGAGATACAAAGGACACACTCCTTTTATTTCTATCGAATTCATCTATTTTATGTTCTAACCACCTTGTCCAGTCTTTTTTTTCTTTTTTTCAAAATTAACTAGAAATAATTTCTTAATTCTAAAATAAAGGTCAGTAGGTCATGAGGATATTTTTGAAAGAATGTGAAGCATAATGGAAAAAGACTAAGAATAATGACATAAGAAAAAAAACATATCACATATGTAATTAAAAATTTTGCATACTTTTTTCATCTTCTTTTTTACTTCCTTTTTTTTGCAGTGTAAATGCAATTCTTTTGCGCTTTAACAATTGTAAATACTTTTTAGATAATCTTCAACATTTTTGTAAGACACGTTTTTTCTTCAACAAAAGCTTGAAATTATCGGCGAGCATTTTGTGAATAGAGATTGTTTTATTAATGCTGAAAATAGTTGAATTTATTGTATTTGCTTGAATGAACCTATCTGAATTATTAATTAGACTCTCATAAACAAGAATTCCTAATGTAGCATATTTCCTTTCAAGTAGGAAAAAACTACGATTTTTGAAAGACTCATTTTCATGCACGATAAACAGTTTTTAATTTTACAACAAGCAATCAAGCATATTTGAAAGAGACCTTTCCAGGATGAAAACATCCAAATAAGCAACCTACACTACCGTGTAAATTGCATCACGCATACTAAAAAGTAGCCCCTAAAAAGGAAATCGACCGAATTCTGTTATTTTTATGCAATTATCTAATAAAATGACAACTAGATGAATAATAGACCACAATACATGGTCTTGTTTTATCGTTTGGTTCATCGCCTTGTGCTATAAAATGTACACAAGCATTAACTTTTGTGTAAGAAATAAACATCGCTCGCTCATCTGCCAATGCAATGAAGGTAGACTTTGCAGCCTGACAAACAAACAAGACATTTATGTACTATACGTAACACCTGGATAAACTCGGTGAGACAGAAACATTGTATATGTTCTCTCTTAAACGACAAAAAATTCTTAAGATAGAGAAATAAAAACTGATTTGCATGCTTTTAGTTTCTCCTACAATCCAAGTATTTTGCATGTTGGTGGAAAAGTTTGGGTTTTTTTTTAGTGAAATATAAACCTTAATAATTAATAAATATGTCAGTTTATTGTCTACATTTACAATGGAAAAACTGACTCAGAGTAAATGATTAAGTATCATTCTTGAAAACCAAAATAAGAGTTGATTTCCAATTTTGTTACAAAGATTGATCCAATCAAATATGATAAGAAGGCATTATCTATGATTTTAACCAAGAGCTTGTACTCAACAAACAAACGAAAAAAAAAGGCGCAATTCGGTGTCTTCTGTTGAAAATGTATCGATTTATATGATATTTCACTATGTTTTATTCATTTAATAGCACATTGTAAAACGTAAAAAAAAAAAATCCATATAGAAACTGTTCATTTGTAATCTTGTGCAGTTTGAATCTGTGAAAATTGTTTCCAAATTGTGTACTTTATGTTCATTCCATCACAGATCTTGATTGTATTTGATTCTTAACTGTTCTAAATTTTGAAAAATGAGATATTTTATTTGAAAATTTCATGGACTCGACCTTAGAACGTCGAAGAATATGCTCATTTTAAAAATAAAGACACTGAAACTCAATGCCTTATTTTCTTTAGGGGATGAATAAGGAAACAACTAGAGTTATATATATATATATATATATATATATATATATATATATATATATATATATATATATATATATATATATATATATATATATATATATATTCTACAAAATAAGACATCTATATATATATATATATATATATATATATATATATATATATATATATATATATATATATTGTCGAGAAGTTAAATAGAAGACCAAAATCTACAGATATACATAATTATGTTTATGTTAAGCTTTTGTTCATTTCTTATGTCGTTATTGTATTTAAAAAGAGATATTCAGTATATTCAAATTAAATACTTTCCAATAAATACATGTATATTACATCGAATCTTAAGAACAATGTATTACTGTGCTGTGAATAATTAACAAAAATACTTTGAACGTTTTGAAAAGCTTTCGTTTCATAAAAGAAAAGTAACTCTGACAGGAAATAGGACGACCTTTCTATTTGGAAAGAATAGAGTAAATTAATTAGCTTTACATTTCTATAGTAGTCTTGATAATGTTAATATACATGTACTTACAAAAACAAGTTCTGTCCTCAAGATTGAAGTACACCATCTGTTTCATTATTTTTACAACAAAGTATATCATTGTATTGTCATTATATTCAAATTACATCCTAATTTGAAATGATACAACATATTTTTCCAATGCTATTAATGCGTGTATTGATTTTTAATCCAACAACATATGCTGTTTAATGCATACTGACACAACCTCAGTGGTGGTACACAAAAACTTTGTGAAAAAAAAATCAGTGGTTTTCAACCTGAGTCCTTTATAAATCGTTATTTTCTTAACAAGGAAAAATATATAAAATGAAGTATGTCAATGAATATCGTATAAAAATTCATATAATTATACATGAAACAAGTGCAGAAAGGTTGTTTTTCTACTTATCTTCCAAATTCGAGTTTATTACTGTGTAACAGGTGTATACGTTTACACAAGGAACTGATGCATTTAAATTATTGAATTGTGGGGAAATAATTAAGGCTTTATATATCTTTAAGGTTTTTATTATCCTTTTTTTCATAAAAAATATATAAATACCATGTTTTTCTTCCATATATATATATATATATATATATATATATATATATATATATATAAAGCACAAAGAAAATTCACTTTTTTTTATAAGGATACCCACTTCCGCCCCAACCAGGGGTTGAACTCTCGACCTACGGAATCTGTCTCCTAGCAGTACAGGAATAGCGCGTTAGACCGCTCGGCCATTTAGGCAAGTCAAAAAAACTTCCTTTCGATGCCGATGGAAGGAATTCTGGCGGCGCTGTCCTGCACTCCACGGTCATTGAGAATGGAAGAGAGATACAGTTATTTAGACATTAGTTTCATTACTTCTTTGTGCTTTCTATATTAATATTTCTTCACTTAGGGAGGTTATGTTAGTTTAAGAGTTGTTGTAAAATGTGCTGTATATATATATATATATATATATATATATATATATATATATATATATATATATATATATATATATATATATATATATAAAATCAAAATCATAATATATTGATTGTTTAAAACAAAAATTACTGTACTGACATAAGTATTATGGATCGTATCAAAAAAGATTTCTTGAACTTTTGGCAAATACATATCGCACTAAAATTAAAGTAGAATTAAAAAGTGGGCTGGTTCTTCAAACGCACATGTGCTTCATTGTTAAGTTTTAAGTACGTGTTTGAAAAAAAGTATTCCATAATATTTGTTGGTTGCAATGCTTTTGTTTTGAGTATCAAACTTGAGAAATTTCAAGCATGGACAAGTGTAATGCTTGTGACACAACAATTGCAAATCACTTCGATTTCCTGTGTTTATGTCTAAACACTAGGAAAACTGCAAATAATCGCTCGTTGTGATGAAGGTCTCGACAATTATTACAAAACTGTTAAGGCAAATCATTTAAGATTTTGTTTCCTGTATGAGTTGTTGCTATCTATAAATAAAATTACTTGTGCAAGAAAAAGAGGTGCTTATGTGTCAAATACTGCATGGTACTATTTTAGATAATTGGGATGGTCGGGACACTGTACTTTACGAAATATATGACTAATTTATTGCAGACATATTGGCAAATGTCACCATCATTGAAAATTAATATGTCCTTTTATTCACCATTATATTTCAAAATAAAATATAGGTACTTGATAATCAATTTTGACTCGAGTAAAATACTGGATGCTTTTAGTAAAACTCACATTACTATAAACCGGTGCCATCCCTAATCGTTACTGGGGTATTGGTGGTTCTTGATCACTCTGTTATGTGCCAGGTGTGTACATCGTTAAAAAAAATTAAATTCCATCAAATGAGATACTGATTGGTCCTCTTGTATTTTTACAACATTTTTTGTAATCTTTTTTTTTTTGACATTTGGCAAGTAATACTTGTACTTTTAAGCACTACTTACTATAGAAAGATGATTTTGCATGATGTTGGGAGGGAGGGGTGTCGTCAAATGGAATTTTGTAAATTTTGCATTTTTTAAAATTTGTTTTGATTACTTCAATTTTAATTACACTAATTGTATATAATTTCGTTTTTTCTTTCCTAACCACTGTGCCTTTCTAACTAAATTATCGAACTGCTTAATAACACATTGAACTTGGTGATGTGTTCTTTTATGATTAATTTTCCGTAGTGCTCAATAGAATTTTTGGACTTTGTGACTTATAAATGAAGCAAATCGTGGGGTTAGTGAAGATCAGACCGAATGAGGCGTGATAAAAGTACATTTAAAATGAAATTAGAAATTATACCGGTATTTGATAATAATGGTTTTAGGCGATTTTAGATAATAGGGATCAGATGGTACTGCGTATAGCACAATCAATGACCTGGTAATTAGCTTTGCATATAAGATGAAATATATAGATTACTCAATCAAAAAATTTAATATGGCATTTTTTTCTTTTATTCTTTGCTTGTTTTGTATTTTTTAAATTTTTGTCTGTTTGTTCGTTTAATTATTCTGTTTGTTTGTTTGGTCATTTTAAAATTTCTTGTTGTTGTTTTTTTTTCCTCACATTATTTTATTATTATTTAGTATATATACAAGTAATTCATCGTCTGAACTTGATAAGTTTATAAACAGTTCTAGGAGCTAATATATCTATAGAGAAGACTTGACAAAAATAACGAATTAAATAAACTTAATTTTTGGTTAACAAAAATAAGCTAAACATACTTTTGTCAGTTGTGAACTATAGTTTACGACGCGTATACTATAGTTTATGATTTGTTATAGTTTTTTGTGTAAAACTATAGCTAACAAATGCATAAATAAATTTGTTGTAAAATATAAATTCTCATTCACTGTTATTAACACTCGTTAACCATATCTTAGAGTTGTTGATAATAGTTTCACTGATCGTAAAACTGTATTTATTAGACAAACTGTGTTTTACATTTGTAAATTATATTTTTCGGTCGTAAACTCTATTGAATAGTAATTTAATACTTGTATATATAAACTATATTTAACAGACAAAAACTATAATGCACGGTCATAGACTATAGTTTAGAGCGATGACCTGTTATCAACATTTGACAACCACAGCTCATCGTTAAAAATTATAAATCAAAATCATAAGCTACAGTTTAGTGTTAATAAAAAAGTTCAAAATCTAAAAAAGAAATGTGACAATTACGAAGAGGGATCATTCTCAAAAGTTCATTTAAACAATGCAACTTATGAGCGAAAATAATAGACTACCAATTGATATGAAAGACATCAGTCCCAACATTCGACCAACGACAGATTGTATTTGCAAAGAAGGTCATTGTATCGAACATAGAATTTGACAAATGTTGATTTCAAAAGAGATTGTTGATATCCTTGTATCATCAACTTATTTGTCAATGGCCTGTCTCGTTTTAAAAATTGTTCGTAGGTAGAACATGTTCTTGCACATCGAATCAATTTAGATATAAATTCCGTTTGCAGGTGATAATTGCATATTGCTACATAAATTAAGAAAGTTGACGATAGAAAAATTGAAGTCATCACTTTTATCATAAAGTCTAGTTGTCAGTTTGCCATTAATGTCTTTCTTTAGTAAAACATCCAAATATGAAATAGATGTATCAGACTCTGTGGTGTCTTTTATATCGAATCAACGTAGGAATGGAAATGAATGTTGTAAATTGATAAAACGTCGTCGATATATCTATTTGTCGAATTGAAGGCCACAGCAAGAGACTTCTTCTTTTCATGTAGAAGTTTCTGAATACACTCTGACTTATGAATACAAGAACAGGTCTGCTAATAATGGGCCACAATTAGAACCCATGGGAATTCCAATATATTGTTGGAAGACCTTCTCCGAAAACCACATAGATATTGTCACTGAGAAACTCAAGCATTTTTTAATGTCAACCTCGGAGTACTTGTGTGTAGATTCAGAAGGTTTTTAACAAAATAAGTTTGTAGATGACCAATGACAAGGTATACTATTTAGGAGTTCCATTTTTCTTGAAGAAGCATTTGTCTACGATGTCAAAAAGCCTGGACTTTAATTTATCGTGAAGAATGGCCGTATAAAGTGTTGAGGAGTCGTACGTTTTGATGCTATAGATTTCTTGGAGTTTTAATGTATCCAAGTTTGTTAGCAATATTTTAAATTTCGAGGAAACATCATGCTGTAACTAGGGTACGTAGTATCTATGACTTATGAACGATACTATTATTAACTAAAGTTTTGAACGTTAAATATAGTTTATAGTCGTGAAATATTGTTTCACAGAAAATTTGTCATTTTGATATTAGATAAGAAATTCTTTCGTTAAACTTTATATTTCTCATAATTAAAAGTATTTTTATCATTTGCTATGAGTGCGAATCTCATAGCTGTAAATTAAAGACGTAAACTGTAATTTACACTCATTATAATCAGTTAATACAAATGCAGCTGTTAAACCATAGTATACTTATCGCGAAACTATTTTCAGATAGTTTTGCAGTAATAAAAAAAATATTTTCACTGCTGCTATAGTTTTCAGTTGAGGACAAAATTATGGGTTAGCTGAGTTAAGAATAGATTAACTTCGTTAACTATAGTTTACCCTTCGTACTTTAGTTTAATTAATAAACATAGTTTATCAACTGGAACTATGTTTAGCTCTTTTTCTGAATTTTATGTGACATGCAAAACACCATAGGGAAATTTAGTTTATTTACAGTGCAAACAAACTTCAGTTTTCAAAGATAAGAAAATGCTTGATTCTTTGCATATATATACCATTGTAAGAATGATTTAAAGTCCTTGTTTAATGTCTTTATATGTTAAGGTATATTGTTTAAATAAATAATGAGAAGTTATCGTTGCCATTTGCTCTTCAGTAAAGGAAAAAAAATTATATGCAATGTTTTTGTACTTATTGTTCTGTAGAATTTCGCTTTCCTGAAATTAATTTCTGTGTTCATTTTAAAAAATAAATGTATTTATATGAAATCTGCTTATGAAATGCTATGCATTCGTGTTACTTTTACAAAATATTAAGATATGCGTTTATTGCAAGTATTGTTTGTTGCTTTTTTGTGCGTTAACTATAAGGTTGTTATGTTTACATATTGTATTCAAAAGGGCATACGAAATATGAAGCTTGCAAATGATCAAGAATACTACATACTATCATTCAAATTGATAATATAAGAAACGTAGGGAAACTATAAAAACTCGTAAACATGCGAGTACAAATGCAATTTTACTGCCTCGAGAGCAAAATCAATAATCAATAAAACCCCTACAGGTTAGAAAAAAGGAAAAGGGGAAAAAAATTTTTAGGAGACATGCTTATATATGCTTACTTCCAATCACAAAAAAGTTTCCTTCCGGGTGGAAAACCAGTTAGGTAAGGGTTATTAACCAATTACATCGCTTCTGAAAAAATAACAACGGCAACCACAATTACTGATGTAATAGGAAGTATGAAATTAACAACAGTTCAAGGGCAGAAGAAAAGAGGCGTTGTTATTCTAAAGGTTCAAATGATGACTATAACAATGCGGATTTGTTGTTTAATTAGGGATGTTGTTTTAACATCACTTATAGTTGTATCTTCATTTCTCAAATACAATATGACCAAAATAAGGAAGACTAGAATTAATTTTAAACTCTATGAACTTTAAATTTTAAGAATTCAGTTAATGTATTTTCATGGGGCAAGATAATATTTAAAAAAAAACAACAACATTGTGTTCTTCTATATAATTGTATGGGTAGTCTTTGAAATTTATTTGACACAAATAACATTTGAACGATGTTATGATAATGTATCAATTAATTCTAATGTTTGTTTGTTTTAGAGAGGGAAGGGGGGTGGTGGTGTTTCACCTTTATTACTTGCATGTTTTTTTTATTATATGTTGAGAATGTTATTTATTTTATTTTTTTTAAATATCAATCTTAATTTTTTTCTGCTCATATAAGCAATTTATAAGAAAAGCACACGTTAAATCAAATGGCGGATATAATAATTAATTAAACCAATCCCATAGGCTTAATAGTTTGTGTTGATTTGGAACAATCTAATTAACAGAACAAGAGGATTTTCACTGACGTTGAAATAGCTATTTACGTTATGTCTATTTAGCACTTCCGATGTACATTTCATTCTATGTACAGCTTTGTATATCGTCTCTTCTCCATAACTTTATGGCTATCTTACATTCCAATGTCTTTACTGCAATGCGTTTCGTTGCCACTTTCTCAGCATGGCAAGCTATTTCAGTTACAAAGAAAATATTTTCTGAGATAAATACTTACTCATTGTGAGAGCCAATCATCTTGTTTCCTTGTCTACAGTGACGAAACAAGTCTGTAGATCCCCCGACGAAAAATTAAGTCTACCAGCGTCTAATGTCCTTAACAGATATATTTCAAAGCAAAAAAATGGACATTAAATTGAATGCAATGGACTTGTTTGACAGGAGTGACTATGTCACTGGCAAAATGGTTAAAGACATCTGCGCATTTCGTCAAGGGAAAATGTGCATTACTGTATGAAACAAAGAAATCTTTATTTGAGAGGACGGGCTCTGGAAAAATCTCAGCAACCGACCGATCACATCGGGCGATCAGTATGTCACGACCAGAGAGCGAGGGGGCAGGCACGGGTCATCCGCCCCGCCTCACCGGACATATACACAGATACAGTGATCATTATAGTATAAAAAGCCATGTTTTTAAATATAAGATCGAAAATTCTAAATCTAGATAGTTAAAAAAAAAATATATGACCTGAGCGGTGAGAGAAAAATACAAGTTGAAAAGTTTATTTACGGTCAATTGAAGCTGACCGTAAAGTGACCCGCAATTGACCATGCTTCTATCATTATTATACGTGGAAGCTGATGCCTCCGACTTCTTTGGAGATGTAATACTCCTTAGGCCTCTTGTTCTGAGATAAGACAAACAGGATGGAAAAGTGGAACATTTTCACTCTCATTGAAGAACAACATTTTACATTTGGTCCTAATTGGTCCCTTCCTCTTTAGAAAACATGCAAAGAACCCTAACGTGCTAAAAAGAATATACGAGGGTGATATGTGACATCAGCAAATAGGTTCTAGCCCTCTTTAAATGAATTCCTAGACAAACTTATCATGCTGATATATAATGTAACACTATCCTTTTTTCTGATAAGCTCCTAACTTCAAATTTTTACCAAGTATTTACCATTTCCCGTGCACTTTAGCTGACCCGACAATCGAGGTGAAATGTCCGTAGTTGTAATACGACCGAATTTAAACTTAACGCAGTGGTCATGAACTTTTTTCAGTACGTTTCAACAATTGAATAATGAGTGTGGATCATCCTTTAATTGTGAAATTTTGATTCCAACCTAAAAAGAATGAATCATTTAGTTATTTTCGAGTGTAACTTGAGGTTGGCTTTTCTATGGTGAAGGCATGCTATATATTCTTTTTAACTTCTTTTTTGTGTACCAAACACAGAGGTCAAGTGCTTTGGTATATCAATGCAAAAAAATGTTTCTCGCAATTTCAAAAAAACACCCACAAGCTACTTTAATTGGTATAAAATCTGGATGAAATTAATTACGCTCCAAAGAATTATTATCGTATCTCATTTCAAAAATGAGTGGTTCTTTTCAGAACATGAAATGGTAAAGCATTATATTGAACAATATTGGACAAGGCGTTAAAAAGAAGATTAGCATCAAATTTGTATTCAGCCTCATTGAAACTGTCTCTCTAAAATGCACGTTTTTTCAAAAGCGGACGCGTGGCCACGACGTGAAATTACATGACCGGCAAAGGAAGGTGCTTATTAGCTCAGAGTCGCAAAATCGATGGAGAAGATGGCCATTACTGCCCCTTCAGCCAGCGTCTTGACCATTGCTATCGATTAAAATGAGAGAAAAATAAAGATAATAAAAATTGAAACATGTCCCTCGCGAGGAATTAAATTATCACACGTATTCATCGTGTGCAAAAACATGTCTGGTTACATTTAAAAGCATCTCAAATATTTTGTTGCATTGATACATGATTTTTGCGCTTCAAGTGATGGACCATATGAGGAATACTATGAATGTTAGCTAGAAGAAAAATGTGAGAGTACTGCAGAAATTTTGTCAATTTTTATTCCCTATAAAAAAGAAGGATAATAACTAGTTACTAATTGACATCGTAAATGCTTTCCTTCTTATTTCGTCATTTTTTATCAAATATTCAAGATGACATTATCATTAATGGTGTTATTACATAATTCTACTTATCTTTCATTTGATTAAACAAGTTTCTTTTTGTTGCCGTTAATTTTTTCCTGTAAATTTAATACTGATGCACATGCTACTTTATATTTGTTTATATGCATTGATCATTTTATTCTTGGAGAGGACTTACATAGGCGGTGATGCCTGATGTTTTATCCAATTATGTAAATGGCTTTGCATAATAAAATATTGATTGAATTAAATCATTTTATTTGAATTCCATTCATCTAGTACTTGTGTGTAAATATATTTCATATACATGTATAGATAATTATTCAAAATTACAAATATACATTGTATTTGTGTCATTTAATTAATGTTAAAAGATAAATGCTCGATCACATCACATATTGCATCCTGGGGGAGTTCGATTAATCACTAAATACGTTCAAAAGTTCATTGTCAGGAAAACAAAACAAATAAAAAAAATACCTTTAAATTAGCCAGATATTATTTTCTTTTAATAGAAAGATAGGAGTACATGCGTTGAATTCTATTCTAGGGTCATTTAAAGTTTTTCGGATAGCTCTACACGAATGATTGCTCAAATAATACTAATATTTAAAAAGTCAAATGACCAGAAACGTACTTATTTTATTCTAATTTTATTTTTTCAATATACTAGTTTTGCAAGTTGGCCCTTAATAAGGGTTTGACTTATCATATTTTATGAAAATAAAAAAAATATATATATGTAATTTTTTCCGGTATATATATTAAGATGTATATTTAGAGTTTTATGAGAAGGCTTTAAGAATACATTTTTCCTTGAGTTTATCATTCATAAAAAGAGTTCATGTACATACTCGATTATGAAGAAAGCGTGCATTCTTCATTTTTGATAAACAATATTTTTATTATGTTTTTTTAAAAAATTATTTTTCTGCCAAAGACATTAACGTTATTTCCTAAATAAATTTCAGGTAAGTTGTTTTCTGTAGTCTGTGAAATATGGTTAGTACAATTTGTATAAGCTTTTTTTTTCTTATCCATTTGTTCTGAAATAAGTACAGTGTATTAAAAGACTAAAAAAGTGTCCATTGAACAAAGCGAGGAAAAAGTAACGAATGCCTACATTTAATCATCGAACTCGACAGATCTTGGAGGAGAACGTTATAATTTTGATGAGCATACATATAATTTATATATTAGGGAAAAAAAGCCAGCATGCTGTGTTTTAATACTACAACTACATACAGGCAATATAACAAATAAAACATTGGTAAAAATTGGATAGAAAATGTTAAATTATTGATTTTTACTGCAGAAGTGGCCCCTTGTCTTCCCAGCTGTATATGGACTGGACGCAGGGTCCACGACTGTATAATTAGCATTACCCCGTTACCTCGTAATTATGGTCTGGACACATCCGTATTTCTACAGCACACGATTAAAAGTCATCGATTACAAAAATATGCTTCAAGTTGTCATTATCTGTCTATATTTGGAAATGAATGTTCGTAATAAAAAAGAAGGTCACTGAGTATTACAAGTTCATGTTAGATAATATTGTATAGTGCAGTGAATTTCTTTTATTAGGAACGAATTAAAAATGGCTGCCTTGATAATGAACACTTGCAAATAATTAGCGTTTCGAAGAAGAAAAACAAAACAAATGTAATCGATAAATAAAGTTGAAATGGATGGATTTAAGAAGAAAAACATTTCTAAAACATGGTCAGAATATTAAACGGAGACATGGTAAATCGTGAAATCAAGTGCAAACAAAATAAGTTTTTTTTTCGAGATTAAATGTTGCAGATTGAAATACTTTTTTAAAAACTATAAACAAAAATTAAATCAATTTTACCACTGATTTCGAAAACACTTTGTTGCATTAATACTATTACACTTCATACAGTACATTTCTTGGAATGATTTACATCACCTTGCTTCCATCCATCTTCCTTCAAGCTTCATGTCTTACACCTTACATTAAATTTACAGTTAGAAATCATAAGTATAAAAGTTGTGTCAAAAATTAAAAACACACGATATGAAATACCCAAGCCAATTGCATTTCAACTACACCTTCATAAAAAAAGTCACTATACGCCGCGTTTTAAGACACAAGCTACTAGTAATCTCAAAGATATGAATAAAATCTCATTTTAATAGGGGACATTATCTGATTTTTTTTTTTTGAAAAGGAAGCAAGAACTTAACATACGGCAGTTTTTCATGAGAGGATTATATAAATCTCGGGAGGCTGACCATAAAATACATTAGGATAAATAGCCATATTGCATGAGGTCATTACGGGGCTGCATCTGCACGTAGCTCACCCTACCTCAACCTTTTGACGACCTCTTGTGTTTTATAGACTGCTGTGCAAGTTATCTTTACGATGCACTGTGATGAATGGTGCTCCGACACGATTATAGACGTTTAAATACGTAGTTGGCCGGAGTCACACGTTGTTTAATGATAGAAAATCTTACGGTGGCCGTAACAGCAACAGAGGTTTCCTTCATGGCAACAGAAAGAAAAAAAACCAATTTCGTTGGTGACCATCGATCGCTGAATCATTGCGTCATGCAACTATAGTGGTCGCCAGGATGCTAATGAGAAAAAATGGCCGGAGCTACGAACTTCTTTTATTGATTTCGGCCTGGAAGTCTTACAAATGATCTCGAACATTCTTTAATTTTCTTTATTGGAAATGATACATATTCTTACGTTCTTCAGTATTGCAAAACAGCGTTATCACTTTTTGCTTGCTGATTAATTGAACAGTAAGCTTTCGAATAAGACATACCAAATTGAAAATTGATTTCCTTTTGTATTTTTTTTTCCATTCTAGAACATATGTACGTGTTCGATTAAAGTTTTTGAATTCAGAGAATAAAAAATATCGATCATAATTACCGATAGATTTTCATTCTTTGAATTGCTACAGTTATATGCAATGAAACTATTGATTGACGAACTTCCAGAAATGTATCACTACAAAGTTTATGTATGTAATTATTATATTTTTTTTAGCATTATATTTATTTAACTTAATTTACACCCCCAACGAATTCAGGGTTATTTTAAGCAATGTCCAAAAAAGAATGAAAAGAAACGTAAGATTTTTATGAGGAACACATAGGGAGCAACAATTCTTTTCTCTTTCAATTAACTTATATGTGCAACCAAGAGAGAGAGAGAGAGACGATAACACTTAGAAATGTTGATATCACATTTCACTAGAAATAATCTGGAAGAAGGGGCATATCAGAATATAATTACTGATCATTTCCGTGTCAACTTAAAGTTTATAACCGCTGAAAAACCCAATTTAAATGACACTGTAAATCTTTTTTCCCTCGTTCGCAGACAATTTTTGGTTTGAAATACTAATTTGAAAGAGATAAATTTCCAACATAGATAGCGTTACTGTTTTAATGCATTTTAAATATCTTTGATCCCCCCTCCCCATTTTTTACCAGTCGTTTTTATTGCACAAGTAATGACCAACAAGATCCAAATTTTCCGATTTTCTTTTGAAACTATCATGTTCAAGTTAACGTATAGTCTGAAATCGAGGCATAACAAGTAGTTAATTGGCAGGGTTTTTTTTGTTTGGTTGTTTTTGTTTTGTTTTTTTATTCTCTGGTTTTGTTTCTTTGTTCTTTTTTATTTATTTATTTATTTATTTATTTATTTATTTATTTATTTATTTATTTATTTATTTTAATTTGGTGTAATATGAATTATTAAACTAGATTATATTCTGAGTAAACTTAGTTTAAAAACCCCTTCCATTTAAAATTGTGTTTCTTACTTCTCATCATTCATAATATGAAAGGTTAAAATCACGAAGATGTCGATATAGAATTATTACTGTAAGTACATTTAATTAAAGGTGAACAATTTATAAAATCAGCAATATTTAGTGTGAGCCAATAAAGCATTATCACTTCAACATATAAGAGTTGGGGGAGAAGATACTTGTAAAAATCAACGATTAGAAACATGCACTTTGCAGCAAATAAGTCCAGCCACTAGAACGGCCTCTTTGAATTTTTATCAAGTTTGAAATTCTTAAATAACTGCAAAAACTAAATTTTGAACTTAATGCTTGAATAAAAGGAAATTGAATGGGAAATTCCTGATTTTAGGTTCAGCAGACTTGCATCTTTTCTAACGTGTTTTCTTTTCTTTTTTTTTTCAATAATTGCATAAGCTTTGATCTTGATCACTGTAATTTTCGCAGTTCCAAAGCAAACTGACTTGACACCGTTTCCAAGTCGATTTTTGTTTTACATTCGATACTTTCTCTAGAGCCACTTTCAAGGTTTTGTTCTAGAGAAAGATGTACACAGCGTAGATATTGTGTATGCTTTAACAGCCACTTCGATGTCATGCAAACAATTTGATTTCCGTGGAAGCAAGTGCGATAAATTCAAGCGCAGTAACCTCTAGAGAGTGTTCAGTTGATGGGAACTAGACAACCTTTCTGTACTCACTGCGCTGGGCATTGTACGATATTAATGGGCACTAGTTTACCCAAGATGACACGGGTCTCACAAAAAGGTGACCCCATGTCATAGCGGCCTGGGATCAATAAAACCCCAACATGCTTTGTCTCGCAAACAAGACAATATATTATTCACTATGATGGCTGGATGACTTTTTTTAGCAAGGGGCACACTGAAAGAACTGATTTAATTAAGCATGTCAAACGTAATCTAACTCGATTGAACTCCTCAAGGGTTAGAATTCAGTCTCCCGAAATTACAAGTTGTTGAATTCATTGGGGTACAATTGTCGCATTGTGTCCCCCATCATCTAGAGGGAACGTTACACTCAGAAGTGGGAAGGAAGAAGAGCGTTCTGAATACGGACAAAGCAGACCTTTATAATCCGATACTGATTGTGATTAAAATTACAGAGACATGGAATCCTGTAAATCCTTAGAATTAAGTATTACATGAAATTCTTTTCGAAAATTAATAAAGGTCCATGTTGAACTTTCTAAAAATGACAGATTTAAAAAAAAAGTCACAGAAATACACCACCCCACAATATTTATTCAAATTCATAACACATTTTAATAAATGAAGAAATATCTCCTGAAAGACAAAAAAAATCCTATAAATGCAACAGAAGACAATTATAGTGTAGTGATTAATGAAGTCTCTACTTGAGCATCATTAACATTCATGTACCTGCCAAAATGCAATTCTACGCTTAGTGATGGGTAGTCTTTTTGTCTGAACACCATTACATGTATACAGCTGTAGTATCGTTTTTATCTGGTTCAATCAAATTGGCAACTCATCATTTTGACCTATGGATGGGTAGGTTGGAAATTTCACAAAATGAAATTAAGGTATATAATTTCAAATTTGCAAATGTGTTTAAATTTTAAATAAACGCATTTTGTTCTGATAAAATTCTTGGGGTGGGTAAAAGTTTTCTTTTCATTTAGGCCTTGTAGGTTACCTTTAATTGAACAAAATATAACGTTCAGATAATAATCACTATAACCATTTTGTCATAGGTAATGCTTGTTAGAAGCCTAGCAACAGACTGCTATACTTACGACTACAGATCACATCATAACAGACTGCAAAAAAAGCCTACAAAGTATACCTTAATAACAAAGGTAATTTAGAGGGAAGTATAACACAACAAATATAATTAAAGCAATATTTGGTAAATAACATTGCTACTTCAGATTTGCAAAGTTGAACCAGAGTCTCTGAGCAGAACGTACCTCTACTGATTAGGACTTCGTTTAGGTGTTGATCAATACAATGGATTTTAAGTGGTTGCATTTCATTTCCAGAATTTTTTAAAATAATGAACTTTTCATTTCCGGCATTTTGTAGTTTCATATCCGACTTTTAATGTTTTCATCTCCGTCGTTTTCATATAGTACTTTTGAAATAAATCATTTATATCCCAAAAATAAGTTTTGCTTAACTTTTAAAGAGACTAATAAAGATTTTACCCCGGAGCACTTATAAGTGTTGTGACCTATCGCTCACCTCCTTTACTTTTAACTCGACTTGGTGCTGCATACAGATACAGTGTATTTAATGTTCTTATTCGGAAAATGAGGTTTAAAATAAAAGTAAAATTCTCATGTTTATCCTGTTAAAATGTCTATTTTCACCTATACTAGTTGACATTAAATTGTCAGAAAGGTTATCCTCCAAAAATTCTGGAAATGTAAAAATAAATAAATAAATAAATAAATGTCGGAAATGAAAATAAACTAAAATTTTGTCCATAGGACATGAATGTCCCGCCGAGGATATATTAGTAATGCAACATGAATATTTGTATTAGTGCATGAAGTTTGATGAAGGATATCTTATATATATATAGTTTCTTTAAAATTGAAATTGAAATCTAAAAAAATGGATATTATAGATGATAACGTGCATAAGCTTACATAAAAATATCTTAGATGGTTTCTCTAAAACTAAGCAAAATGCAAATTTAGGAAAAGTAAGGTCAAGGTCACAGGAAAGTTCAAGGTCAAAAGTTTGTTTTTTTTATGCAGTTGGATAGCTCTCACTAATACGTATCAGCATATCAATCTAATGAAAATATCTTGAATGATTTATTGAAAACTGAGCTAAACGCAAGTTAAAGAACTGTGAGGTCAAGGTAAAAGGAAAGGTCAAGGTCAAAAAATGTTGATGCAGTTTAATAGCTTACTTCGGTATGTATCAGTATATGAAGTTTGATAAAAATAGTTTCTTTAAAACGGAGCTAAACACTAATTTATGAAAAGTGAGATCAAAATCAAAGGAAAGGTCAAGGTCAAAAAATATTGATGCAGTTGAATAGCTCTCATCAATATGTATCAGCATATGAAGTTTGATAAAAATATCTTGAATACTAGTAGTTTCTTTGAAACTGAGCTTTGAAGCGAGCTAAACGCAAAGTGAGACGAAAGGACAGAAAGACGAAAGACGGACATGACAAACTCTATATGCCCCTGTCATATTCATGGCGGGGCATAAAAATGTCGGAAATGAAAACAAGAAATCGCGGAAATGCAATGCAAAATTCCGAAAATGAAATACAGCGTTATAAGTAATATAATGGATTAAGGACATCAATTCTTATTAAAATTTGAAATAACGAATTATCGAATTTGTTTTAACAAATCTAATTCGTTATAACAAATTCCAGAATTCGTTTGAACAAATTGAGTTCGTTATATCAAATTTCTGAATTCTTTTTAACGAATTTCTGAATTCGTTTTAACAAATTTAATCTGTTACAACAAATTTATGGAATTCATTTTAATAGATTCTAAATTTGTTAAATCGAATTAAATTTGAATTAACGAATTTCAGAATTCATTATTTCAAATTGTTCAATTCATTTTTTCGGATTTATAAAATCAGTTTTAACACATTTCTATTCAATCTGTGATAATAGATTAAACATATTTGATACAATGAATTGCGTCATTCATTTTAACAAATTTGATTTGATAAATCGAATTTTTAAATTCGTTATAACGAATTTAATCTGTTATAACACATTACATTGCCTAAAGTTATTAAGTATAGGTTACATCATAGATGCCGAGTAGTACACTCTGTTATAGCAAATTTATAAAATTGAAATTTTAAATTAATTTGCTCTCATAAATCTGCAACCTATGGAAGCCCATTTAGGACCTATCAAAAAATATTTTCGAATTCGATATAACGATTTGTAGAATTTGTTATAACGAATTTAATTCGTTATAACAATTTCTTTGAAGTCGTTATAACTAATTCAATCTGTTATAACAAATTTGTTGAATTCGTCATAACGAATTCAAAAAATTGTTTTAACAAATTAAATTCGTTTAATCAAATTCAGCAATCAGGGCCTATAGAAAAATATGTATGAATTTGATGTAAAGATTTGGCGAATTCGTTTTAACGAATTTAAATCGTTATAACAGATTATAGAATTCGTTTTAACGAATTAAATTCGTTATAACAAGTTTCATAATTCGTTATAACAATTTTTTGAAATCAAAGAAATTGTTATAACGAATTAAATTCGTTATAACAAATTCTACAATTCGTTATATCGAATTCAAAAATATTTTTGATAGGTCCTAAATGGGCTTCCGTAGAAACCTGATATCACAAATTAGATCGAAATACATGGGGATTTCACAAGGGTCAAGACATAGAAAATGTTCACTTAACTTATTGTAAAAGAGTTTTAAAGGTCAGACAAAGCACCAGTAATGATGTAGTTTATTGTGAATCAGGTAGATTTCCACTTATACTTGGAAGGAAAGAGAAAATTTGAAATACTGGGTGAAATTAAAAAACAGTGATAATTGTATTTTACAATCATGTTATCAAGATATGGTTGAAAATAATGATGAATGGATTGTAAACATTAAGAAGGAATTTCAAAGGCTTGGTTTAACTGACATGTATAATAGCAATTGTAATGATAATAATACATTGAACATCGGATTTCAAAGAATGTATGACGGTTATAAACAAGATATTGTGGCAAGAATTTGTAATTCTCCTAAATATTTTTTATATCAACATTTAGTGGATAATGTTGTACTACAGACGTATTTAAGAAAACCATTACATTCAAAGTATAGAATACGTATTAGTCGTTTAAGACTATCAGCGCACGATTTAAAGGTATAGTATAACATAGAAAGAAAAGATAGAAAATGTGAAATATGTATATCAGATGAGATAGAGGACGAATTTCACTTTGTATTAAAATGTCCTCGATATGAAGAACTAAGAATTAAATATATCAGGAGTTATTATTTTAAAACTTAGTACAGTTACTGAGTTCCACAAATACTAAAGAACTATGTAACCTAGGTAAATTCTTGTGTTTTTCTTATCAATTAAGAAATGATGTTTTAAATAGTGGACAATAAGAAATGATAATACATTAAATGCTATTGTTTATGTAATTGCCACATGTAATGTATATTGTATAGCATATACTCGTACTACACTTATCCTGTGCAAATCTTATGTATAAATATATATGTACATATTTTGTATACCTATGGGATGTAATGTCTTTGGTTCAAATAAAACACAAAATTTGTTAAATCCATGAAAACGAATTGAACAATTTGAAATTACGATGCTTTGAACATTTTATTGAATGAATCAAATGGCAAGGAAGCCCATTTAGGACGAATAAAAAAATATTTTTGAATTCAATATAAGGAATTGTCGAATTTGTTAAAACGAATTAAATTCGTTATAATAATTTCTTTGAATTCGGTATAAGGAATTTAATCTGTTATAACAAATTTGTTGAATTCGTTTTCACGAATTCAAAAATTTGTTATAACGAATTAAATTCGTTTAAACAAATTCTAAAATTTGTTATGACGAATCAAATTCGTTTAATCAAATTCAACAACCAGGGCCTATAGAAAAATATATGAATTCGATATAACGATTTGTCGAATTCGTTTTAACGAATTTAATTCGTTATAACAAGTTTAAGAATTCGTTATAATGAATTTGATTATAATGAATTTAACAAATTTGTTATAACAGATTAAATTCACAAATTCATAAATTCATAATAACGAATTCAGAAAAATTCTTTTAACGAATTAAATTCGTTATAACAAATTCGACAATTCGCTATAACGAATTCAAAAATATTTTTGATAGGTCCTAAATGGGCTTCAATACTCCATAATAACACATCTATATCAATAATGACCAATTCCCCAAGCATAAACAGGCGGTTTAAAAGATTAATTCTAGCATTTAGATATCTTCATATTTACCATTTCTTTGCTATTACCACATTTTCATGTAATTGTAACTGCATTAACGCATCATCCTTTTTAAATGTAGTTGAAAATAATTCGAATTCTATGCAAATTAAAAGGCGAAAATGGATAAATTCCATATTATTTAACTTAATTTGTAAAAGAGTGAAAAAAGTTCCAATTTGGGAGGATGGAACCAAAAATACTCAAAACTCAAGATAACGTCGCAATCAACCGAGTTTAGTGGCTTAATTGTATTTACTGATTTTAAATATGTAATTTTATTCACAAAAAATAAATGGGATTTGGCAGCAGCAAAGCCTATTTTAGCCCTCTCCCTACAACAAGGTCAAGGTAGTTACACACTATATAATATTAATTAAACAAACATTGTAGAAAAAGAAGGAAAATATATAATGAAGTACCGGTTTGGAGATATTGACAAAAATTACTTATATGACAGTGTTCAAATTAAATGTTTTGTTGCTGCTATATATGCGTTTATATACTGCTTCATTTGCAATATTTGAATATTAATATGGAGTCCATGATCAGGACTACCATATAATAATAAAAATAATTCAAGTTCAGAGATCTGATCACAATCAATAATATTTTGAATTGTCGATCTTTAGAAGATGTATAGTTTGGACAAGCCAAAAAAAAAGTAATGATAAGCATCTGCAAGTATCAGTACAGTGTTCACACATTGGTGTTTCTGATAAACATTGGTTATATAAAAGTATAAAAGTCTGCCCTCAAATTACTCGCATTATTACTTAACTTACAATGTATTATATTGTATTTTCTTATTCCAAAATTTAAAAAGGTCATTTCTTTTCTTTTCTTTTTTTTTTCTTTTTTTTTTTTTTACAAATATAAGAATTCAAAAGACTCTTGAATGAAAATATTCCAGATACATTTCCAATATAATCTGGCAAGTTATCCCACTGTTTATTTTAAGTGTTGAAGGAAGAAAAGTCTGCATGTAAGATGTAGATCTAATGTGAGGAATCTTAAATTGTGCATCATTGGTTCTGAGGTTATAGGTAATATTTGATGGGCGATAAGGTTCAATCAAATCATACAAATATTGAAATGAATAGCCATTTTATGATTTTATAAAATAATATCAACTTACGAGCCTTCGTCCTAGTTTGTAAAAGAACCCACCCTAATTCATCATACAATTTTGAACGAGAGAAGTTACATCTTACTCCAGTGATAATTCTGCCTGCTTCAACTTGAATATCTTCTAAAAAGTTTGGAGTCTTTTTCAGAGCAATTGCCCCATACAACATCAGAGTATTCAAAAACTGGTCTAATAAATGCAAAATATATCTTGAGAAGTGCTTTCCGCGTAACCTTACACTTAAATTCTGAGGATATTTAGTCTTGTACCATTTCCATGAATTGATTGTATATGCAATGTCCACGTAGCATCTCTTTGAAAATGTAGACACAAATGGGTAGGAGATATTTTCTGAATGTTTGGACCATGTCCCCCAAAGGAGATGGGTGAACAAGGCGTGCAGAATGTCTATATGTTTAGATATATGAAAATCATCTTCAGTTTGTGATTCGAGTATTTAGAATGAAGTTCTCATCATTAAAATTTATGAAATTATGAAAAACAAAACTTTTCCGAGGAAAATTTTCTCGGCAAAAATTGTTCTTTTATTAAAAAATAATATTCATGGTATTCGTGCATGGGGTTCGAAGCCTAATCAATAAAAATCCTACGTATCATTTTCCTTTGAGACTAACACGCTAACCAGTACGCTACACAACTCCTCATGAATAGTGGACTGGCATTTAAATCATGTTTGTGATATGACCCTTGACTAAATGGACTTAAGTATTTCTCGGAAAGATGCGAATGTTGTGTAATAAAAGTGTATTTCTAAGGTATAGCGGGTCTTCCCTCCATGTTTCAAAAGTGTATATTTTTTGCAAACTTTGAGGATAAACTTTTTTTAAGAAAATGGAGAAACCTACTCATATCGAAAAATTGTATTATAGAATGAGAAAATGGTCCTTTGCTCTCTTCTGGGGATATTCCTTCAAAAAAAAAAAAAAAAACAAAAAAAAAATGGAGCGAAGACCCACTCATATCGAAAAATTATAAATTGTGTTATAGTATGAGAAAATGGTCCTTTTGCCCTCTTTAGTTGTGTATGCTAAATCATAAGCAAATAATTTCAATCTTTGTGAGATTTTTGCAAATTTTGGAGATTTTAAATAAAATATACTTTAATGTTAGATGAAATATCAAAGAATTTTTTTTATAATTGAGATTTAATTTTTCACCTTCATGTTTAAGGCACTATAGGCATTTCGCTCGCCTTGTTCGCCTATCTTCCTTAATAGGGGGATATACCATGTTTTTTCGACTAAAATCAACTGAGAGATTGTGTTACATTTGTGGTTCCATCGTCTACAATAGCATAAAGGAAGTGACATCGCAAAAAATCGTATATTACAGGCCCGTAGCAACGGCTTCAAAAAAGGGGGGGGGGCAACCTGTCAAAAAAAATCTTGTACATGATCAGGCACGTAGTATCCTTTTCGAAAGTGGGGGAGGAGGGACCAGAAAAGAAATTGACAACTTACCTAAAAAAAACTTTCATAAGCAAAAAGGGGGGATAAAACGCCCAATTTTAGTGTGTGTGTAGGGGGGTTTCAATTTTTTCCACAACAAAATTCTTATTAATACATTAACACATTTTCATGATTTAACTATACCGCAACAAAAAGGAACGACCAGCCTGTTAAGGAACATGTTCAATAGTGAAAAGTAGTGCCCCCCTCCCCCCGAATTTCATGATATACATGGAAAGTAAGGATGTCAATAAATATTCGAATATTCATTCGATGAGTTAATATCTGAATACGAATTTAAGATTCGAATATTCGGTTCTTTCCAGATTTCACAAAAAAAGATAACTTTGATTACTCTTAATTTGAACATTGCTGGAATTATCCATGTTTTATTTACTAGCGATCAATTCCGGTCGCCCATTTTCTTTCAATACTTTCTGATTTTATTGATCTATAAATTATTTCCATTTGATTTAGGTACACATGTATTTCAGAAGAATAATTTTGTCCCTCGAAATCAAAATATTGGCAATATTTTTAGAGGGATAGTACTGGACGTAGTCACTTTGACGTGTGAACGCTGTATTGTATCCTAGAGAGGGTTTTTCTGAATAAATGTGTGCATTACTTGATTATCTCAGGTTGTGCAATTTTAACCCCCCTTTTTTGCTTATGAAAGTTATTTTTCCGGTAAGTTGTCAATTTCTTTTCTGGTCCTCCCCTCTCTCCCACTTTCAGAAAGGATATTATGTGCCTGATGATATAATATCAACATTTGCCGCATCATTCGAGAAAACAATTACAATCTTCAGCATGTATGATGAAAATTTCTGTTAATTGTGAAAATCCTTGTACAGTTTTCATGTATTGTCAAATTTTTTCCAACACAAAATGGTTTATTTTAGACCAATTTAAATCTGGTTCGATTCAGATTTTGCAGGTGTACACAGAGCTAAGAAATTTCAAAGAAATAAGCCAAAAACTGTAAAAAAAGGAAAGCGTTTCGAAAGAATCGAGCATAAATATGTTTTCATATGCATCACCATTACTTTTATCAAAATTAAAAGTAGACAATACTAATGAATTTTTTTGATGTAGTCTATACTTGCATCAAATTTCGATGAAATAAGCAAAAGCTAAGTAGGAGTAACATTTTAATTTGAAATACTGTAAAGTTTCCATGGGGTCATAATTCCGCGGAATCACAATATCTAATCTATCCGCGGGTAGAAAATTACGCGGATATCTTGGATTGCCATTGTTTGTCTTAACTTTAATTAAAGAACTCTGGGACAAATTTCTGCGGAAAATCTGTGACCGCGTACGTAGCGTAATTTAATAAAAAGGCAAAAAAGTACGCCTACAGTATTGAATCATCATTAATCATTAAAATCATCATCATAAACGATCATTAAAAGCAAAAAAATGATACTACTATCAGCAATACATGTTGACGAACTTTACAATTTTATTCAATAAAAGTACATGTGAATCACCACTAACAGTAGGATAAATTTGAGATAAATTTATTTTAAGCAACAGTTGCAACATCTTCCCAAGTTTTCCTGAAATCAGATAAAAACTGTGGGAAGAGTGGTATTTTGAAACAATACTTCACATGCCCTGGTGAACTGGACTTACAGATATATAGAAATATGATGGACAACTCACTCTCCTGGAGTAAAAACTAAATTGAGCTAAAAATCACTTTTTTTCTTTTTAAATGTGCTCACTTCTTCTCAAAATCTGTGTATAAAGTACACATCCGTTTGCAAACTGGAATTCATTCACTGACTTGGAAAAATTTCTGCCCCCCCCCCCCTCCCCCAAGACAATTGTTCTAGATCTTGTAGGCATCTAAGAAACTGAAACTTATTAGTTTTCATAGATAGACTTTCAATGGCTATGGCCATGCCCCTGATGACTGTGTCCATGACCTTGATGACTGTGTCCATGACCTTGATTACTGTAAACTTGATAACTTGAGTTAGGACTACTTGGTCCATACACAGATGACCCCCTAATGGGAGTAGATGTCCTCTGGTCTTGTGACACATTACTAACATCTTGAGAAAATGGTTTGATCACTTTGTATCTTTGAGACTGATCCAGATTGGGTGAGAGTCCTCTCTGGCTCCCTGTTGTGGGAGGAAATGGGGAAGGAAAGGAGGACCCTGCCAGCAGGTTATAGGATGAAGCCCTCGTCCAGTCATCCTTGAATATCTGTACAGTCAACTGAGACACAAGGTTAGAAAGTCTATTGTAGACATGGGCCAGCACCATTTGTTCATCGGCATCTCTTCTTACCCTCACTTGTACAGAACCAGCCTGCAAACAATCATATACATGACCTCAAATCCAGCATTTATAAACTTCAGATACATGTACTATAAAAATCTCACAAACTGAACAAAATGATTACTTTCTGACTACTTAAATGCTACTAATTTTCTCTATTACTTAATTTAAGAGGTTTAATCTCTTTTGGTTTTAGTCTTATTACACAAACTAGGAGAATCAAATGTACCAATTACTGTAAACCAACTATTATTCGCGTCATCTTTTACTCGCGAATCATCAGTTTGAAATCCATCTGCGACAATTAATTTTCGCAACTGAGGAACCATTCTCTACAAATACAAAGCAAAATAAATATTTCCCAGCTATTAATATTCGCAGGTTAAAGTAGGTCACGAAACTCATGGATATTTCTCGCCCACGAATAAAAGTTGGTTTACAGTAGTGTGCTATTTTATAGCTTCCAAATAGTTGGAATTTGGAAATTAGATAAACCTGCTTTATTCAACATGGATGATACCTGATCTATCTACATTTTTGTTTCATTCTCAATAAACATTTTTTACTTTATTTCCAACAAAGACACTTATATTAAACTAAGAAATCTCTCATTTATCTTTTATACCATATCAAATTCAGTTTGTCCCCTTTGAGAGGAAAAAAAACCCACACCTTATTGGCTGACCACCTCATTTTGAGAGAGTCATCCGGTTTCCTGTTCAATTATTTATTAAAATGGTAATATTTCTGTCTCATCACGTCAGAAGAAAAGAAATTTGTTTGTATATTATTACCCTGTTTATACATATTTTTCATTCAAGAGGATATTAGACATCTGACAAGCCAACATAGATCAAAGCTCATCATACAATCATTTCTCGGAAATCTCACTCCTTCTAAGAGAGCTTCTACAGCAGGTTTGCTAATTGGACTTGTAAGAAATCAGATATTCTAATAGTTGTATGTCTCTTGAAATGAAATATGGTTGTCCGGGGGTTGACTTTGCATTTTCCTTTATTATAAAGAATATCACTCTTTTTTTTGTATCTTGCATCAATATTTGTTTCTGATGTTTTCTTCTTCATGAAATCTGAAATAATTACTTCATTTTTTCAAGCACTTACCAGGTATGCTTATTTAAGTAAAGTTTATTCGTTGACTTATTTTTTCTCTACCTGTATAATTTCTTTTTCTTCCCTTATACTTAAAGAAAATGTTAAGAAGTAACAATAAAAATCCATTTTTGTCCAAAAAAAATCTTGTTCTCTGATATTGTTTGAGTTACCTCCTGCCAATTATTTGCATATTTCACTAGAACATCACATTTCAGCTTTATGGCCATAGGAAAGTCCTAACATACCTTGTTCTTTACAAACTGAAAATTTGATTCTAATAGCACTATTTGAAAAATTAACAGCTTTTACAACAGGTAAATTTGCCCCCCCCCCACCCTTTTTTTTTTTTTTTTTACCAAATTAGAATCGCAGTTTGAGCAAAAGGGAGTGATTTATAAACTAACTGCACTTCTATCTATGTGAACTAAAGCAATAATTGTAATTTTTACCTATTTAAGATGACACATTTGAATTATTTACCTGTTTTTTCAAGCAATCTACATATCTAAATAACCTTACAGGGGAGGCAAATACAAATGCTGTTCTTATCAAACATTGGAAGTAAGTCAATATTCACATGTCTGATGTGCCATTTTTTACCAGTGTAAAACATAGACTGGATCTCCTTACTTATTAAGCTACAAAGAATTTTTATCAATCACTTGTAATATTAATGTAACAATGGAGATGCTGCAATGTAAACTCAAAAGAGATTGAATAATCACTTGTATTCAGACCTTTGTACTCCAGAAAATATATTTAATCACATCAAAATTAGCGCCCCTAATAGTATGTTAGTTGGCAGTATTGATTGGAAATAAGAATCTTTTACTTCTAAAATGACACAACACTTCCTTTGGTCATCTCTTAAATCAGTCATACTCCTATGAATGTAGTCAAAAATGTATGGATGAAGTGTATGTCTCCTATATTTTGTCCAGTTGACTGACTTTACAAGGTCAGTACTTACATATGAATCCATTAATGTTCAGGATGTAGAACATCAAAATGACAGCATATCTACTGTACTTGAAAAATGGAGTCTATGATGAAAGAATGATTACGCTTAGTGTACAAAAAGTGGCCCCCGGTAAACTGCTCAAATAAAAAGTGTAGAAAATAGCCTCACAAGATTAATAAAACAATTCTCCCATGTCTTAATCCCAACCTTGCAAAACTACAAGAATCAAAAGTTTTTTTTTAAAAAATCTACAAAACTCTGGCTATTTTTTTTTCACTGTAAATGGGTACTGTCTGTGTAGATCACTAAATTTTCATAACACCTTATTTTCACATGGTATTCATTAACTCATAATTAGCAAGACAAAATTTTCACAAATTGCAGTTACTGCTCTATATAATCTAACGGAATACTAATATACGTGAGAATGAAATTTTCCCGAGCACACTGTCTCGCATAATTATGCAAAAATAAAGTTATCGCAAATAAAAAGCGATTTACAGTACTTACAGTACATGTCATTGACCTAATTATGACCTGTTGAATATATAAATTTATCACGTGATTTGTAGAGTCAGGAAACTGTGAATACAAAAAAGCAATAAAATCATGTGACTTAGCTCTGATCAGCATTTCAATGAAAGTGACCAAATCAGAATGTTTCTTTTCTGATCGATCAACATCAAATAATATTTGTTTCTGCCAAATATTGTGGCCTCTGTTCTGTGGTATATTGGAGTTCGAAGACATGGTCCACATCTTAGAAATTGCATCATTCCTAAAAATGTTCTGGATTGTAAGAGTATCGGTACAAGTACCATGTTGGTAATATACTATGGAGCTAATTGTGACACCAACATTCTTCCAAATAAAAACGATTTATTTAAAAAGTAGAAAAACAAGATGTGTTTGTGAAACACTGATGCCCCCGTATGGCAGCTTATGGCGAAGGTTAAAGTTTCTCAAATGCAAGTCAGAATCCAGGCCAAAAGATAAAAAATGTTAAATTTGAAAGCCCTAGCTGCAACTGTTCAAAAGTTATGGCGAAGGTTAAAGTTTTTTAAAAGTAAGTAAAACATTAAGGTCAAGGTCAAAGTTGTTGGTATCCAAAGGAAGGTCTTGTCACAAGGATTACATATGTAAAGTATGAAAGCCCTAGCACCAACCATTCAAAAGTTATGGCCAAGGTTAAAGTTTTTCAAAAGTAGGTCAAACTCCTATGTCAAGGTCAAAGGGTCTAAGTGGTTGGTATCCAAAGGAAGGTCTTGTCACAAGGATTACATATGAGAAGTATGAAAGCCCTAGCACCAACCATTCAAAAATTATGACCAAGGTTTAAGTTTTTCAAAAGTAGGTCAAACTCCTATGTCAAGGTCAAAGGGTCAAAGTGATTCGTATTCAAAGGAAGGTGATGTCACAAAGATTACATATGTGAAGTATGAAAGCCTTAGCACCAACCATTCAAAAGTTATGCCTAAGGTTAAAGTTTTTCAAAAGTAGGTCAAACTCCTATGTCAATGTCAAAGGGTCTAAGTGGTTGGTATCCAAAGGAAGGTCTTGTCACAAGGATTACATATGTGAAGTATGAAAGCCCTAGCACCAACCATTCAAAAATTATGGCCAAGGTTAAAGTTTTTCAAAAGTAGGTCAGACTCCTAGGTCAAGGTCAAAAGGTCAAAGTGGTTGGTATTCAAAGGAAGGTCTTGTCACAAGGATTACATATATGAAGTTTGAAAGCCCTAGCTCTAACCGTTCAAAAGTTATGGCCAAGGTTAAAGTTTTTCAAAAGTAGGTCAAACTCCAAGGTCAAGGTCAAAGTTGTTGGTATCCAAAGGAAGGCCTTGTCACAAAGAATACACATGTGAAGTTTGAAACCCCAAGCACCAACTGTTCAGAAGTTATGGCCAAGGTTAAAGTCTCATAGAATTTTGCAAAAGTGGGTCAAACTCCAAGGTCAAGTTCAAAATGTCAAATATGATGGTTCCCAAAGAAAGGTCTTGTCACAAGGAATACACATGTGAAATATGAAAGTCAAAGCTCCAACCAACCAAAAGTTATGGGCAAGGTTAAAGTTGACAACAGACAGACAGACAAACAGACAAACAGATAAACAGACAAACAGACAGACAGGACAAAAACAATATACCCCCGGGATCTTTCGATCCGGGGGCATAAAAATTACAAAACAAACACTAACATACACAATCAAAAAAAAAAAAAAACTGACTGAATTCAGAAGCAAAATTCCTCGGGATTTTACTAAGGATTGCAAAAAATTGTAAAAATTATTATCATTTCTTTTTGGTTATTCTGTACCTGAGTACTAAGAGAGAGAGAGAGAGAGATGGTTGATATATTCTCCACCTATTCTGTATATTAATGAGACACATCTACAATCCAACTCAGGTGAGCACAAAATTCCAGACTTAACACCAACAAGTGGGCATTTAAATAACCTTTAATAAAACTAAAGCACAGTTCTCAACATACATTTTCGCAGCTATTGTACCACAAAGGCAACAAAGTAAGGGATACATATAAAATAATTCAGTTTTAAATCAATTTAACAATATCAGAGGGGTCAAAAAGAGGAGCCATGGTATTCAACTTACATGGAAACATTTTTTTAATATTTTTTGTCCACCTTTATAGTATAGCCATGATCCGCCATGAAAACTTAACTTTCAACTAATTTGTTTGCATTGTATCATGCATTCCTAAGTTTTACTCTTATTGTGTCATCTGCATTGCACATAATGATCACCATGTTTATTGTCTAATAGGACAATAGACAAGGGAGGAATCACACTTTCAGAAAAAAAACCCTTTTTCAAATCATGCCATCATGAAATGATACATGTATATCTCAATAAGATACATGTAAACCATCAACTAGAGTTTTAATGGTCAGTTCAAGCTCAAAATCATCTCTTTGCCCCCCCCCCCCCCCCCCTTAAATGTGCAGTAATTAAATGTGTAACAATTTAACTTGATATTTGGGTAAAATAACATCTTTAAAAAATCATTTGGCACAAACACTGATCTTCAAACTAAATTTTTGAAGAACAAATCATGGCTAACATGTATGTTAATTGTAATGTAGTAAGAATAAAGCATGTTCTGTGATCATGACTTGCTTCAATTTCCTTTTAATATGCAATATTTCATATGTGGTTTTCTTGATGGTCATCCATTCAATTTATTTTGTTTTTAATAAAGTCTTGTTGATCTGTTCTTTTTTAATACAGGTAATTTCATATCTGTCAGACTCTCAGGGTGCATGATATGGTAAAAATGATATTACAAGTATGATATTGCAAAACCATTATCTTTTTATTACAAGGAGATAAAATCCAAACTCATTAGCTGAAAATGTATAAATTACCAGGCAAATCCTTAAAATGATCTTCTATTCAATAACTCTGGACTCTAAATGACCTCTCAAAAGCAATTCATTATCTTCTTCCCTTTTATCAATAATCCTTTTTATTGCATACAGGTACAATTTTTTTTTAAATAAACCTAACTGAATAATATACAAGTAAATAAATCTAGAGTTCTAGTATATATTTTATAAGTAAATTTGTACATCTTTAAACTGATCATGAAAATTTTTCATGTACTGGGTATGAATGCCTTCTGTTTTATTTTAAAGAGTTAGTATGATATGAGAATACTATATTTTAAAGCAATATGAGCTGCATTTTTGAGTTTTATTTTGTTGTTAAAATGTGATTTTATAATAAATCTGTATGTAACTTAAATCTTTATGATCAATTAATCTAAATTAAGTATTAAATTGTTTCAGAAGAAAAAATTCTGTACATTGGAATGTATAGTATTATAAAAGAAATCAATATTGTACAGGACAACAATAATGTAATTTTGCTTCAATTAAAGCTTAAAATAAGTTCTTCCATCACAAATATAAAAAATAAAAGTTTTTTCTGTCATTGATATAGTAAATTACAAAACTGCAACAAAAATTTCTGACATCAAAGTTGCAGCTCATATTGCTTTAAAATTGTGAGGGATAACATGGCAGTTTGTAGAGCATAAACTGCCTCAATCTGTTTCATATTCTGGTGATGAGTCTAAGAATTAAAACAAGTCTTTATATAACAAGCTATGCAAGGACAGCGTTTGTGTGTGATGTATTTATTCATTCTAATTTTATGAATAAATGGTTTTGCTTAATGATCTTCACATCAGGATTATGACCTTGGATCAAATTTACAACATGACTTATAGGCAGATAAAATTAAGAAATTATAGCACGTTATTCTAAAATATGAATTGGTGATGATAAAAACCTTGATCTGTGAGATATGAAATTGAATAAGAATTTGTTAACAATCTACAAAGCAAGAACAACTACTGTGTAACAAAACATTCTTATATTACCCGGTACCTTGAATCAGTTATGGCACACCATAAAAGCAAGAAACATATTAAGTTTGACATTCTTTGTTGATGCTATAGGGATATGAGTGGGGAAAAATATTTCAATGAACTTGTCTATTAAGAAAATAAACTAGACAACTGAGATATGAGATTACAAATAGAACTAATGTTTGAAGTACATGTATGTATGTTACTTGATTGGCAAAACATGAATAAATAGAGGGCATGACAAATTCTAGCAAACATACAGACAACATGAAAAGCACCATCAAACCAACAGTGAAAGAATCATATATACATGACTTCCATTTTTCCAGGCAGGGGTAGGAAAGGGCTGAAAATACTCACCAGGGTCCCAAATGAGAGAGTCCAAAAATGTTCATGTCTGAACTCCAGTACCCCATCCAGAGTGGAAGCCTCCCTCAACACCTTGTCCAGCTGTCCCAGGATGTGTGAAGGGGCAGTCTAAAAGCAGACAAATAATGGTAATCATCCAAGGACAACTCCCCTTTTCATTAACATTGAAATAAATAGAGACTTCTTATCTGTAGAGTCTGGTGTTGAACTTCATTTAATGTGACAATATTACTTAAAATATACTTCAGATGAAATAATGAACTCTGTGTAGCCAATACTTTAATCAATAGGTATTGACTCCATTTTGTATAAATTTTAACATCCAGTGATGTAAGTACATGCTCAGTGTTTTTCCAAGCTTGCCAAAAGACCAGAGTTGATGCAATTGGTCTTCAATGTGCAAATAATGACCAAAACAGTAATGCAGAATACACTTGAAGATTTTGATATTGAACATCTTAAGTCAATGGAAACAAATTTGCTAAAAACAAATGATATTGAGAGAAAAGCCCTATCATCTTATACCAGTAATTAAATGTATCATCTTGAACTTAGACCACAAACCAAAGTTTGACCTTGACCTAATTTGACCATGCAGTTTTAAGATATACTAATACACAGTTTGAATGATATGTTTATATCCAACATTAAAGTTGTAGGCAGAAAAACAGAAAGAGACACCATAACATTGAGTCCCAAAATCTTTGGTGTAGGAGGGTATGAATGATTATTAATTTTATGAATCACTTTATGCACAGTATCACTCAAAGTTATTCTGTAATTCATTGAAAAGTGTATATTTCATTTTGAATATCAGTTTTTGTTATTACCTGCAGCAGAATCTTGCCTGTGTAAACACTCATAGGAAACATAGTCCCACACGTTTTGATGGCTATTGCCATTGCTGCCCAAGTATCAGCTGAATAGTATGACCTAGAATAAATGGCAAGGAAATAACATACAAACAACTGAACTTTTTGAAAAAGAATATGAACAATTAAACTTATGAAAAAAGAAAGAAAATAATTCATACTAAAAATACATCCATAGGTCATGAATGCCCCACCCAAGGTGTATTGCAACATGAAAAGAAATGTACCATCATCAGTCAGAGATAAAAGTAAAATATGAAGAAAGCAGGAATAATTTTTTAAACTTTTTTTCATATACGGAACTCTTTACTGTGCAGAATGCAAAACAATTTATAGCAAGGTCAAGGTCATATGGAAGGTCAAGGTCAAAAAATTTGACACAGTTGAATAGCTCTTAGCAGTTTGTATGTTTGAAGTTTGAAGAAAAATCTGGAACAGTTTCTCTGAAACAAATGCAAAAATAGAATGATGGAGTCAAGGTCATAGGAAAGGTCAAGGTCAGAAAATTAATATAGTTGAATAGCTCTCACTAATTTGCAACAGTGTAAGGATTTTGGTATAAATATCCTCAATAATTGCTTTGAATCTAGGCTTAATGCAAAATATGTAATAGTAAGGACACAGGGGAGTTTAAGGTAAAAAAAAAAATGACAGAGTTGAAAAGTTATCACCAATATGTATCCGTGTACATGTTCTATAAAAATATCATGAATAGTTACTTTGAAACTGAACTAAACCAAAAATAGGGAAAAGTAAGATTAAGGTCTTTTCTTTTCTAAACTAAAGGTGTGATTGACAGACAGACAGAAAGATGGAAGACAGACATGACTATCACTATATGTCCCGGCCAATACATGAGGGGCAGAAAAATGTTTAGAAATTACTATTTTAAACTGCAAATAAAATTATTCCATATTTTCTGTAAGAAAATGATTCCAGCATTCTAAACTATGATGCGTTTAAATTTCAAGTCAATTGACAATATATACAGTATTAAAATGAATCAAATGTGTGTAAATCTAATTGACTGCTTTACTGATAGCAACCATCTGAACAAAACCCTAAATTGTTGACAGCCAAAATTTTAATGACAAAATTTAACAGAAACTGTTGAATTTATATTTAACATTCAAACAGGTCTACAGAGCAAATCCTCACTCTGAAGCCTTACACATACAGGTGAACTTAAGTATCTAGAACACTGATATCTCATATACCATGGATAGGTCGAAGTGATATAGAAGTCCCAACAACTTATTCTTAAGTATTTTACCCTCGATATCTTGAATCATTAAATATCTCAGTTTTTTCTCAGTCCCATCAAGTTCGAGATAACGAGGTTTGACTGTACTTACTTTGTATCTACAAGGATATATGTGAGTATTAAAGCTATGGCTCCTGTACATCCAATCAGTGCAAAAGGGTTAATCCTTGGTAGCAGGATTTTACTTAGACCAGGAATAACATGACAAACACTGGAAAGAAAATAATGCATAATGTACTGTTATGTAACATATTGGGATACTTAAAAAAATAATTCTTGATGCATGTAAAATATTTACATACATGTATATACATGTGACCATGATTTGAAATGTGACACAATTAAAAAAGTGTGTACAAAGAAAAGTAACTCAGATGTATTGTCAAACTTGTCCATATTTTTTACAACGGCAGTTACCTTTCACTCATATCAGAGACATGTTCCTGAAGCCAACTAGAACTAGAAGCATGTACAGTGTGGTTTATGGCTTTGTTGTTGATACTGTATGTAACAAACATGTGCAGAAAAAAGGCAAATACAGTTCCTATCATAAGTCGTCCCCTGAAAAAAAAAAAGCAGTAAATGCATCTCATAGATGAATAACACTACAAATTAAAACCAATCAAATATTTGTAAATCTCAAGGAGTATATACATACGTGTGGATTTCTGGAGGGATCAGCAGTCTTTCAATGCTGAAAAAGGCAAAAAAGATCCAGTAATCAAGAATACTCCTCACAAATTTTATATTTAAGAAAGAAAAAAAAAACCCAGAACTTTCATTTGTGTATGGCAGTGTTTATACTCAGTCTTGTGAAATCTGACGTCATCAATCATCTGTAAGGCAAATATTCCTCAGCCTCATAGTTTGTAACATTCTTCATTTCACCAAACTCTGAATACCATTTTGATTGTTTAAATTGGATGCAAAAATAATTTATCCCACCAGAGGAAAAATTTCCATATTGATGCTTAATCAACTTTACAATGTGTATAATGAAGTACTGATGTGATGATTGACTATCTGACAAAAGCAAAAATCCTTCTTTGTTATATGTAAACACTATAACATAATAATAACTCATTATTGATATACATGTATCTATTGCTGTCAGTCACTAAGGACCCAGAATTGTTCTGCACAATTTAAAATTAAAATTGTATCTCCTAACATTTTCCCCAAAGTTATCCAGTACTTATAGAAAGAATTTTAATTTTATAAATTAATGTGTAGTACACCTTTCATGTTCCTTATTTTTTAGTTTGAAATAACTATATATTTATCTAAAACAAAGGACCGTATTGATACGTAAATATACCTAGATATATGACATACATCGGTCTAGAAACAGTAGGTAAACAATTTTTAAAAATACTTTATATACTGTTTGATGACAAATATTAGAATACAAATAGAATAGTAGACTCAAATATTCAAATACTGATTTTTTGGTATTCGTTTCAGCTCTAGTTAAAATACCTTTTTAACCAGTTTTTCACTGCATAACTTTTGGCTTGCATTTAATATTAATGCAGAGAATACGTGTATTGTTTTTGTGCTCAGTCAGCTAATTATTATACCTTTCCTTAATGATGAAAAGTGCACCAAGCTGAGCCAGCATTGTACTTGCAAAGACAGCTAATACTTCAAATCTCTCATACCTACAAAATCATTGGATCATATATATTTCATGGTGTCTATTTCCAACATCCTTAATATAACATTAACAAAGAACAAATATGATTATCAATATTAAGGACTAATGACCCTCTGCTCCAAATTTCACGAAATTTTTTTAAACTTCCCAACATTGATTTTCATCAAGAGCTATAGCATCAAAATCAAATGAAAAATAGTATGAGGTATGAAGCGCTGCTTATTTTTTCAGATATGATTTTTATGTCAGATCATAGTATGAAGAAATTTTAACACAGAGATTAGGAAGAGTAATAATTTATTATCACAACATAAAATTAGGAATATGCGGTGTATATGAAAATAATATTTACTGTCATACCTACTAAATTAATATTAGAAATCATAATGAAGCGCAGCTTCCAAAGTCAGAATATCACGTTATATGTCGTTTTAAGAAAACAATACGTCTGTTAGCAAGAGTTATCTTTCTTATAAATATTTTTTCATTGGAAAAAAAATGTAATACTAATAAAAAATCTATATTTGGTGCTTGATACATTAAACCATTTTTAAAATGATCGTTAAAAAGATAGAACTTATTCAATTTTTAAGAGTTTTAGAACTGGATTTAAATGTTTTTTTTGTCAAACATAATTAAACAATTTGAAAAGTACCGTCAAAGGAAATATAAGGTAATGTTTCCATCTTATGTTAAGTTTGATCGAATTGGCTGCTCAAAGGTCTCGATAATAAAACTCTGATAAAGTAACTATGAGTAATACTAGGATATTTTACTTGGAAAGTTATCTCTCTTATCAGAGGGTCGGTCCCCCTTAAGAACAGTTACTACTGAATTTTTACTTTAATGTACCTGATAATCTTAACACTTCCTGTCATTAACTTTGAGTCTTTAAACAATCACCTGAAGAAATTTACCTTATCTCTGTTTGTAATATGAAGGAGACTTACCCGAATGAATAGGCAGGTGAGGGCTTCTGCATCTGTACCCACAAACTCAGCAGGCAAATCAACAGACTAGATAAATCATTATCAGAGTTCAATAAATATACATTTATAAGAAATTTTAATTAGTTAGGGGATCAATGTTCATGGGTAAGCAAAATTTTGTTGGTTCACAGGGACATAATTTTCTGGGTAACTCGTAAATACAGAAGATTCAACAAATAAGTATGTTGACAAAATTGTTCATGGGAATGTAAATTCATGGATAAGGGTGACCCACGAAATTCACGAACATTGATCCTCCATGAACAATGATGATTCCACAGTAGTTAAGTACCAGTTGGTTTATTAAAACAAGAAAAAAATGTCAGAACTTTTTAAAATCAAGTTTTCAACATTATTAAAGCAGGAAAGTAATGAAATTCATTATCTTACCTAAAAATATCATAAATGGTGAGATATGTGTAAGCTGTAAGTGCTACAATTAAATAAGAATATACAGTCAGTACTGGAATTTTTTATTGACAAAAAGTGTGTTTTTTTTCAGTTATTTATGAATTTTTGATTGGGATTAAGCAGTTCAGGTTATTAAAGCATCTCTGTATGTGAACTAACATTAAAACCATCTTCATTTTTTTTTTATTATTGATTCAGATAGCTAAGGGCCCTTACTGTCACATAGTCATGATTTATGCTACAATTACCCACAAATTATTAAAAATTAAAATATTCATATATTCATATATATATATTATTAAACAGTCAAACCTCATTATCTCAAACTCAATAGGACCAAGAAAAATCTTTGAGATATCCAAGGGTTTGAGACATTGTGGGTGAAATACTTATCTTTAGGACACTTGCAGTATTGCTAGTACCATGAAAGTTACAGGTATATTGAAGATTTACTTTGAACGTGTGCGATGCAGTGCGAGTGTTGTGAAACGGATACTTAATTTAAAAAATTGTACTATGGCCAGGATTGTTTTGAACATGCTCAAAAAATTTGTCATGTTTGGTGGTTTGCAACAATTAAACATGAATAAGCAAGATATCACACAACTACTTCCAGGATGAACCTTGAATTGCTGTGATTTTTAAATTCATTATTATTGGTAATCATCTCACTAGATTGTGACAGACAGAGGCTTAAGCTTCATCTACCCAAGTCTATGAGGTAATATATAACACATTCTGCTGCAAAAACATCTTACCATTCTTTTGTAAAATGTTTCCTGTAGATATACTAAATAAATTCAACCAACTCTACTTATGTGTTCACATGTTCTATATACTGTAGTATGTTAAAGGTCACTCACCCATACTGTTGGTTGCATGGCACCAGAGAAATAAGATGACTGTACCAAGGACATTCAATCCAAGAAACAGAATGATCTTTCTTGACTGAAAAGAATAAATTTAAAGATATAAACATATCATGAACATACAGTGAGAATGCACAACTTATTTTGTTGACCTGTTAATCAAGGATGGTCATTATCAAAACAATCAAGCATGTAATTGGCTTACGTTGTCTCTGAAACCTTGTATGACATACCATATAGTAACTAAATGAAATAAATAATTATATACCATATAAGCAGAAATTTTAGCGAGGATCCAATTTTGGCATTTTTAGTGAGGGTGTTGAGATTGCTAAAATTATATATTGCTTACAATTTATTCCGCATTAGAAGTTACCGTTATCTTGCTATGCACTATAAAATTGCTAAAATTACTTGCCGCCAAAAATTACTCATTTTTAAGGAAAAATCACTAAATTTGCGTCTCGCTAAAAATTCCACTTATACGATATACATACATATTAATAAAATAGTCCGTAAGTTCTGTGGATTCTTTCCGTTCTCTTTAATTTATAATCCGGTGGAAGTTCAGGCTGTTTCAGTAGACCTGATGTCACAATGTAAAAATAAGGTTTGTTTATATTGCAGATTTCTCTTAACATAGTTTTTTATACAGGAGGTAATAACATTATCTCTGAAGCTTTGGATGACATAAAATTTAGTATAGTTTGGGTAAATTCTGCTTTTGTATAATCCTTCATTCTATGACATTAAGCTCCTTTTTTTGGCAGGAAAAATGATAGTTCTTTGCAGCATTAAGAATATATATATTCTGTTGAAATGTTTATAAGTCAAATATGATTGTACCATGGAATTTGTTCAGATGAAACATTCAGGCATGTAGGTCCTCGCTACAATCCATCCAAATTTAGTTTCTTTTTTTTTTTTCCTTCTCATTTTTTTTTTGGAGGGGGGGTATGAATTTTCTATTGGATTTTGGGGGGTTAAAAAGGGTAAATACATAATCTTTCTTTTTTTAAGTCTGAACAATTTTATGAGTGATTTTTCTTTACCAAAAAAAGAAGATTTTTTTTACCAAATCCAACATTACCTGTTTGAGCCTTAAAACACTTCTGAATTCTCTTGTGATGCTTCTGATAAATGATCTCTGGGGGCCAAAGGGATAAATGGTTCCCTGTAAAAAGTCAATATTATGTTCAAGCTATTTATTTATTTATTTCATATGACAAAAAATATTCTTTTTGATGATATACATATAATGAGAAATTGCTCAAAGTGAATCATAATATTTTCCAATCAAAAACGATTATAATGGAGCAGTTTTACAACATTACCATTGGCCCAGTGTGATCATGTTGGTGTTCATGGTATGTGTCTGTAAAGAAACAAGTCAAGAAGATTACAACTAACACTTGATCTCGTTAGCAATGGGAAATGAAGAAATTCAAGCATGAGGTCATTCTGATGTAGAGTAAATAGTAATAAAGAAAAAATCTTGCTAAGAGACTCAATATAAATAGATTGTTTAAACTTTTACATTTACTTTTACATTTTATTTTTTATTTATTTTATTCATTACGTAATACTTATCAGATTAAATGCAACCAAAGCTATATATTCTACGTATATATGTGAAAGCAACAGCAGTACGTCTATTACAGTAGTTTAATTATAATATAACCTACAATCAGTCTACAATGTATTTTAACCATGTCAACAGAAATGTTGCAGTCTTGCTCAAGGTCTGCAAATTTTTTTCATCAGAAATTCATACACCAACTACTGAAGAAACACAAGGTTGTGCTGTTTAGAAGTCAGTACATTTTAAAATTGTTTTACTTATTTATTTACCTATTTATTTATTTTTACACATGGGGGTTGGGGAGAATATCTCAGTATCTGTGTGTAATTTCGAATTGAACCCCAGTGTCAATGTACTAATCAAATCTTTATAATTTCCAGAAATAAATCTAAATAATCACATAATTACCTTTGCCTAGGTCTAATGAAACACTGCTGCTAATTAAATCTGGTATAGAACTCATTGAGTTGTGTGTTGTCATTTTATGGTCCAGCGAGAGTTATCCACTCCTTATTTTCAAGTTAACTCGTGTATAAACTATTCGAAAGGAGACTTGAAAACTGTGATACTCAAAGCGGATATATTTATTTAAAAGTTGAAAAAAATAATATATAAATTTAAGTTGTTCTGCCAAAGTAGGAAAAAACATTTTAAAATTTTCAGTACGATCGAAGCAGTTTGTGATCGAGGACTTTGCATTTTGTTTACAAGCGTTTGCATGATCAAGTTTACCTATGTGTAACGGATCCGAAAGGTGTCATTGACAGAATCCTATGTTTTACGTTTATTGTTTTCAATACTGACAGCAGTGCAGTACATTGTATTTGGTCTTTGAAGTTTAAAGTTGAAGCTCTTCCGAAAAAAGTTGAAACTTTGAAATGACATCAGCAAGTAAACTTCTGTTTTTCGTAAATGGGAAAGAGGTTAGTAGCTAAAATTGTGTTGACAGTTTAACAGGTCTTGATTTAGCTATGTAGCTTGATTTAGCTATATATCTTTATTAAGCTATTCTAGCTACTGTATTTTATCACACCGTTTTCTGTAATGTGTTATTTTCTCAGCATGCACTAAAAGTCGCTCCTTGGTGCAGTGATAATATTCAACCGTGAACTCTTCTGAAAATAATGCATGTAAAAATCAGTCATCAAATTGCGTGTCCTTAAGAGACTTTATACTCAAAATTCTAAAAAAAAATTTGCGGCTATGTAAAGCAGTTGATACCGTCACTTCTTCAATGAAATTATAAAGGAGGCCAATTATGGTCAACAAGATAACTGATTGGTAATAATTCAGTACAATGGGAAGCAATCATACTTATCCATGCCTCAATGCACACAAGGTAGTGTACAGTTACCCAAAAATGGAAATTCATCTTTTGCTTAAAAGTATTCAAATGCTGCAATGTTAGAACTATCTTTGATTTTGCTTGTTGTCTTGATAGCCCATAGTACATATTTGAATAGTCAAATACATGCGAGTTTTTGTCTATTTCTTACAAAAAAACATTTTTCTGAAAAAAAACTTCATATTAACTGCATATAAATAACTTTATCAAGCTATTTTGAATAGCTTAATAGACAAATTTCACATTTCGTAAGAGTTATCTCCCGTTGTTTGCGTAATGCTCATTTTTCTCTCTATAACCTTTGTAACTTACCTGTAAATATTTTCAACCTTTAAACGCTTTTGGACAATTTTGATCCGTTCCTGTATTGTCATAGTATGGGGCAACATAAAAAACATAACAAACATATTCATATAAATTTCATTTGTAAGACATTGCCCCATAAAGTTGGTAATGGTATAGACATCGAGGGAAAACAGTTTCTTACGCCGGTTGACCCCAGATTGACCCCGCAAAGGGAAATAACTTTTGTAAATGTGAAAGTTGTCTATAAAGCTATATAGCTAATTTCAAGAGATTGTCCGGGACCTGTTTAAAGCTGTACAGATATATTGGTATGAATAGTGCACAAGGGGGCACACACAATCTCTTGATAATGCTAAATTTGGTATGAAAAAGACCAACAGTCACAAATATATATATATATATATATATATATATATATATATATATATATATATATATATATATATATATATATATATATATATATATATATATATAAAACAAATAAGTCACAGTTAGTTACAATTTTAATATTTCTTTTATGATGATAGGCCCAAGGGACATAGTCAAGTGCTCTTCATCATCCCCCCCTTTTAAAATCTGCTTTTACTTTCAACATTGCATATAACATAAGTGTCAAGTTTTTGAAAATCTCCGTAAGGACAATGACATTTTCCCAAAATTCTGACCAGAATAGCATGATGTGGGAAGGGGGAGGGGGTAGAATGAAAATCTGGAAAATTGTCTTTTATGCTTGACATAATTATTTTATACTAAAATCAAAAAAGAAGTATGTAAGTAAATCTAAAATATTTAGACATCCCAAAAGGTTAAGATAAGGTCAGAGATATGAGGGATGCATTTGTTTGTTATTTTTAGTTGAAAATCGTACAGGTGAAGTGTTGGAGGAGGGGAAGGAAAGGGAGTATAATGGTGAAAAGACAAGGATAAATAGAGAATGTGTATTTAAAGTTTTTTTTAGATTGTACCATGAATATGCACCCATTTGATTTCACAGTTAGTGTCTGGTTTTACTTTGGAAGTCATTAATTTTATTACGCATTTAACTAAGTGAAATGTAAATGATATTAATTGTCACAGTTATAGATAAAATGTCATGCAGACACAGAAGTTAAAAATCTTTGTATGAGCTTGCATAAATCTAATAAAACTAGGCACAGGTGTACATAGATTTTTATGCATATAAATTTGACTTGTTTGGCAAATTCACATGGTCACTAATTTTCCACGGAAATTTGTACATGTAACAGCATACTAAAAGTACATTTAAGAAATAGAATGACAGTCCAAGAAATCTGCACAAATTTCCACCCACAGATTTAACAGAAACCGTGGAATTATGAAATTGTGGAAAAAATATACGTTTACAGTATTTTAATGATTTTTACTAATTAGAAGCTGTCCATCATAACAGATTTTTTTTATTTTCATACATTTTTTCTTATTTTTCTGTAGGTTGAAGAGAGTGAACCAGACCCAGAAACCACACTTCTCCAGTATTTGAGGCTGAAATGTATCCTGTCACTTTCATTTCCTTCTTTTTATCAGTATTAACCAGTGTGTTCACATGCCAAAAATGCTGATAATCCTCTTACAAATATCTGAGAAGTAAATAGTCCGACTATTGACCTCCACCAGTCAAAGAAAAAATATCTGGCTTTGTGCCCTTCTATATCAAAGAGCAAAAAAGTTTGCTGAAAAAGTAGTGTTTTCAAATTTAAGATAAAAGTCATTGACCTAGTAACCTATGTTGACTTCATAAAATCACCATATATATATTGTGCATTGATAAAATAGACCCATTTCTTAGCTAACCAGGGTCAACATTTTACTGTGGTATGAAGTTTGATATAAAATGTGTTTCATTTGTCACTGGTTTAACTTCATCATTTAAATCTTTTGTGATATATTTATTTGCTCATCAGGGCTATCTTGAGATCAAATTAGAAAAATTTGATTTTCTTTATAATTTTTTTGTAAGCATTGACTGTAAATTTTTAAAATGTATAACTTTCATCTCATACTAGATTTACTGTATAGTAATTATTTTCCATAAAATTTCGTATCAAGGATTTAATAATACATTCTGATATTATTTGACAAATAAAGTACAGTACTTTTATTATAATTGATATATTGATATTGAATCTAAAGACTAGAATTTCAGATTTGTGTGAAATTTAAACTTTATCAAATTGCAATCAGACATAAATGGTTAATGGGGGTGTATTGTGATATATCATGATACACTTGGACTGTATCACAATATGTATCATGATATTTCATCTTTCATAATTTTTTGCATAATTTTGTGTCTCTGTTCTGATATGAGAAATTCTCTATCATAATGTGAAAGGATAAAAGTTATAGATTTTTTCCATTCACAAATACATAATGAAACATTTAATAAGCTCTGAACACAATAAAAACAGCTTAGTTAAATAAAGAAAATAACTTTTATTAGGTTAAACTAAAAAGAAATTGCATAAATTGCTTAAATTGTTATATATTGTGATACACATAAGATTTTTGTACCATACGTGGTATACATTACTTTTTAGCTCACCTCGACGAAGTCGAGATGAGCTTATGCTATACCTCTGGCGTTGGCATCGGTGTAAGCGTCGGCATTCAGGTTAAAGTTTTAAGAGCAAGTCTATTCCCAAGTAACTATAAGCCCTACCTGGACCAAACTTGCATGCATGGATGATGCATTTAGGGATGGAGACTACCAGACTTGCTGGATCTGACCTACATTTTCCAGATGAGTGATCAGGTTAAAGTTTTAGGAGGAGGTCCATTCCCAAGTAACTACAAGCCCTACCTGGACCAAACTTGCATGGATGATGCATTTAGGGATGGAGACTACCAGACTTGCTTCGGATGCTGGATATGACCTACATTTTCCAGATGAGTGACCAGGTTAAAGTTTTTGGAGCAGGTCCATTCCCAAGTAACTACAAGCCCTACCTGGACCAAACTTGCATGGATGATGCATTTAGGGATGGAGACTACCAGACTTGTTTCGGATGCTGGATCTGACCTACATTTTCCAGATGAGTGACCAGGTTAAAGTTTTTGGAGCAGGTCCATTTCCAAGTAACTATAAGCCCTACCTGGACCAAACTTGCATGGATGATGTATCTGGGGATGGAGACTACCAGACTTGCTTCAGATGCTGGATCTGACCTACATTTTCCAGACGAATGACCAGGTTAAAGTTTTTGAAGCAGATCTCATTTCAAAGTAACTACAAGCCCTACCTGAACCAAACTTGCATGGATGATGTATCTAGGGATGGACACTACCAGACTTGCTTCGGATGCTGGATCTGACCTACATTTTCCAGATGAGTGACCAGGTTAAAGTTTTTGAAGCAGATCTCATTTCCAAGTAACTACAAGCCCTACCTGAACCAAACTTGCATGGATGATGTATCTAGGGATGGACACTACCAGACTTGCTTCAGATGCTGGATCTGACCTACATTTTCCAGATGAGTGACCAGGTTAAAGTTCTTGGAGCAGGTCCATTCCCAAGTGATTATAAGCCCTTCCTTGACTAAACTTGCATGGATGATGCATCTAGGGATGGAGACTACCAGACTTGCTTCAGATGCTGGATCTGACCTACATTTTCCAGATGAGTGACCAGGTTAAAGTTTTAGGAGGAGGTCCATTCCCAAGTAACTACAAGCCCTACCTGAACCAAACTTGCATGGATGATGTATCTAGGGATGGAGACTACCAGACTTGCTTCGGATGCTGGATATGACCTACATTTTCCAGATGAGTGACCAGGTTAAAGTTTTTGGAGCAGGTCCATTCCCAAGTAACTATAAGCCCTACCTGGACCAAACTTGCATGGATGATGCATCTAGGGATGGAGACTACCAGACTTGCTTCGGATGCTGGATCTGACCTACATTTTCCAAACGAGTAACCATGTCAATGTGTTTGGAGTAGCTCTATAATTATATGGCCTGTTATGATTTAACTTGCATAGATGATGCATTCCAGACTTGCTTTGGATGTAGGAAATGAAAAACATTTTCTTGATTAGTGAAGAGGTTAAAGTTTTTGGAACAGGTCAATTCCCAAAGAACTATAAGACCTACTTACACAGAACTTGCCTGAATATTGTTTTTAGGATGCACACTAACTATAAAGAAAATATGGTGTGAGATTTGCATTACTTTTACTGATAACATTCGTCGAGGTGAGCTTCGTAATCTTTGATTACCTATGTTTTGTGTATTGCAATATATCAGTATATCGTTACACCCCTGATGGTTAAGGTTTATGATATTAAAGTAGATTTAAGGACCCTCTATACATTAACGAAAAACATTTTTAGCTCACCTCAACAAAGTTGGGGGAGCTTATGTAATGCCCTCGGCCATGGCGTCGGTGTCGGGGCAGTTTTTGGAGCAGATTTCTTCTCAAGTACTTCTATTCCCTAAATTGATCAGAAATGCATGGATGATGCTTCTAATGTGTTTCTTTGTACCAGTCAAAGTTTCAGATGCTGCAATTTCAGCTAAAGAATGACCAAGTTGATGTTTTTGGAGCAGGTTAAAGTTTTTGGAGCAGGTTAAAGTTTTTGGAGCAGATCTCATTTCCAAGTAACTATAAACCCTATATTGACCAAACTTGCATGAATGATACATCTAAGGATGCACACTACTGTACTTGCTTCAGATGCTGGATCTGATCTACATTTTCCGGATGAGTGACCAGGTTAAAGTTTTGAAGCAGATCTCATTTCCAAGTAACTATAAGCCCTATGTTGACCAAATTTGCATGGATGATACTTCTAAGTATGCCCACTACTGGACTTGCTTCGGATGCTGAATCTGACCTACATTTTCCAGATGAGTGACCAGGTTAAAGTTTTTGGAGCAGGTCCATTACCAAGAAACTAAGGCCTATCTGAACCAAACTTGCATGGATGATGCATCAAGTGATGAACACCCTCAAACTTGCTTCAGATACTGGATTTGACTTACATTTTCTGGATGAGTGACTAGTTTAAAGTTTTTAGGTAAGTCAATTCCCAAGTAAAAGTAACTGCAAGCCCTATCAGACCAAAATTGCATAAATGTTGAATCTAGAGATGCACAGTACTAGATTATTAGTTATTTGCCTTGCTTTAAGTGGTGGCGTCTCCATATGAGTGAAAAATTCTTGAGAGGAATGTTAAATAACAAACAAAACATAAAGACAACATTCGTTGAGGTGAGGTCTGTAATCTCTGACTACCTATGTTTTAATCATCAAGGAAATTATTGCATAACTTTAAGGTGTCTACCCAGGTATTCAATTCATAGAGTTTTATGTGCTGGTTAGCATTTTTTTCTGTTTTACAATTCTGACATACACTCCTTAACTGGGATACAGTAAAATTGACAGGAACTAAATTAGGCTGTGGAGAAGGAGGATGTGGTGCCTGTACTGTTATGATCTCAAAATACGACCCTGTCAGTAAAAGTGTTAGGTAAGTTAAAGAGGCATTGAAGACACTCTTGGTAAGCGATAACCTCTTTATTAACACTTTGGTAGGCCATGACATCGACAGCAAAATAGTCTGTTAACACCTATTGATCTCTGAAAAAAAAAAACATTATTTACACTCCAAGGTAAGTTATGACATCATCAGTGATACTCTTTACAAGTGACAGATTTCTAATTAAATTCTGACATTAGCATTACTCTCTCAGGTAAGTTCTGACATCAGCAGTGTTACTCCGCACAAATGAGTGACTTGTAAGTCCTGACATCATCTTTAACATTCTCAGGTAAGTCATGACATCATCATTAACATTCTCAGGTAAGTCAAGACATCATCACTGACACTCTCTTGTACATCCTGACATCATTAATACACTCAGGTAAGTCATGACATCAGCAGTTTTATTCCTTGCTAGTGAGTGGCTTCAGGTAAGTTCTGACATCATCATGAATGCTCTCGGGTAAGTCATGACATCATCATTAATACACTTTCAGGTAAGTCCTGCCATTGTCATTAAACACTCAGGATAGTTCTGACATCATCAATAACACTATCAGGATAGTCCTGTCATCATCATTAACACTCTCAGGTAAGTCCTGACATCATCATTTACACTCTCAGGTTAGTCCTGCCATCAACATAAACACTCTCAGGTAAGTCTTGTCATCATCATAACACTCTTATGTAAGTCCTGACATCATCATTAACTCTCCCAGGTAAATCATGACATCATCATTAACACTCTCCTGTGAGATAAGATGGCATCATGGACACTGTTGTCAGTTATTACTACATTGACACTCAGGTATGTAATGGTTTAGTCAGTGATACTCATTTAGCTAGTAATTAGTAGCTAAGTTAGCTTAGTAAGCTAAGTTAGCAAACTCTGACATAGTCCATGGTTTTGTACTTGAAACAAGCCAATTTAAAAAAAGTATAGATGATACATTAGACAATATAGGATAAATTTTAAATTTACAGTTGTATGTATATAATTTTCTGATGTACTCTTTTCATTTTCTATTTTATAGACATTTCTCAGCCAATGCCTGCCTTGCCCCTCTGTGTGCCATGCATGGATTGGCTGTTACTACAGTAGAGGGCATTGGTAGTGTCAAAAATGGACTACATCCTGTTCAGGTAGGGTAGTAGCTGCAGAACTGTAGCTCTTTTTTTCTCTGAAAATTTAGGACAGATGGACCTGAAGTGCAGGTAGTTGGATAAAACTTGAGGAAATAAATTAATGGTATAGAGCCCATGTAATGGATATTTTCCCTGCAGTAATGTTTATTTGCATTTAGTTAATAAAAGTTTTTATGGTACTTTGAAATCTACAATTTTGACATTGCAAGTGCTTTGTGCATTGGAAAAGGAAAAAATCAGAATGAGACAGTAGGATAAAAAAATAAATGAATTCCATTAGTATTTTCTAGGATATTTATTGTTCTTTAATGAATTTAACAATTGGATTAAATTCTTAATTACAGGAGAGGATTGCTAAATCCCATGGCTCTCAATGTGGATTCTGTACCCCAGGCATTGTGATGTCCATGTACACTCTCCTTAGAAACAATCCACTCCCTACAAGGGCAGATATGGAGAGTGCATTTGAAGGTGGGACACTTTTTAGCCTTGTTTTCAGACAGTATAAATGTAATGGAGGATGACTCTTTGTTTTTATTTAAGGAATGAATTTAATAGCTACCCATTTTATATGGTATAAACTTGGTTGGGGCAGTTTACGCTTTATAAACCGCGAAGCGGTTTATAAAAAAGCGTAAACTGTTCCAACCCAGTTTATACCGTATAAATTGGGTAGTTATTAAATTCATTCCTTATAATTTAATTTTCGTTAATTTGGTGTAAGAAAAAAAAAGATGATTGTCCATTAAAATGACTTCAATTTGTACAAAATTTGAATATAACGTCAGGCGGACCGATACGTTTTTGACGCAAGCCATTGTGACATAGGCAACCCATTTTATACGATATAAAGTTAATTTTTTATCCAATCAAATACAGCGTTACAACCAGAATTAAATTATAATAGAGGGGTTTTTTGGTTGAAATTTTTGCATATTCAATGCAAACACTGCTATGAAAAATGTTGTTAATAAACAAAATGTGAACTGTAAAGGCAACATATTTACAAAACAGAGCAATCCTTTCACATGGAGTATAATGAGAAAAAACATATTGTGAATAAACACTCAAAAGTGTGCACATTATTACATCCTTTTTAAACTTCTTGAGATATGAAAAGAAATAGAAAGTGATTTTAAGTCGCATTGTGCCTACCAATGAAAGCAAATTCAAATTAGTAACCTCAAAATTTGTTTGCAGGAAATTTGTGCAGATGTACTGGATACAGACCTATATTAGATGGCTTTAGAACTTTCACAAAGGCAAGTGTTCATTTTAATTAATGTTCCATATAAAGGGTTTTCTCAGTTTGGTGTTATTTTGAGCATCAATAAAAAGTTTACCTTTAATGAGAAATACAGATCTGATTTGAACATATTTTATTATGTACTGAAACATAAATGGATTGAGCAGCAAGCATATCCTTATATATAAGCCCTCTCCACAGGTACAAGGTTCATTTACATTATACACAATACTATATCATATAGTTACAGGTTCATATCATCAATAAGTTATAGTTAAGTAACACAAAATTGATTGGAAATTAAGCAGAATAAAAAAAAGGGGGGGGGGGGGGGAGTTGTAAATGATTACTGGTTTTATGAGAAAAATGAGGGAAAAAATAAAAAGTGGGAAATACAGCAAATTAAGATAAATTATATAAAATACAATGAATGTGTATTTGAATAATAAAATTACATAATTTCATATCATCTATGAAACCTCTTAGTTTGAACACAATCAAACAATTTAACATTTTTGCATAAGGAATATTAATATTACAAAATAACAATAGATTTAGAGATATAGGATATTGCAGGTCTATACTAGATATACAATTAAAAAGAATATTTCTTTGCTTGACATAACATGGACACTCAAAGAAAAAATGATACACATTTTCAGTATGAAAACCACAGTTTTCACATTTGGAACTTTCACTTATAAAAAAAATTTATGTAAATCAGCATTTAAACTACTAGCATTATTTCTTAATTGACAGTGAATAATATTTTGTCTACGATTAGCATTATTAAAAGCTGATTGGGAGTTCTGTTATAAGCCTTATTAATGGAATTAGTGAAATAAGCTATAGTTGGTAGATTTCTAATATGGTATGGTAAATTATTCCATTTTGTGTGTGGTTGTTTGAAGGATCAATTATTGGACCATTTACACCAAATTTATAATTGGGATTGGAAATATTTTTTCTGGAAAAATTTATGTTCACTGTTTTCTTTGGATTAAAGTCAACTATCCATTGTTTTGACCACTGATCCAACTTCTCAAAGTCATTTGTCAATGAGTTTGCATCACTGACTATAACATTGTCAACAATAATGTAGAGTGATGTATCATCAGCAAATAATCGAACATTGTTAAATTTGAAGAAATATTGATATATAATAGGAACAAGAAAGGTCCAAGAACAGATCCTTGAGGGACACCTGAACTAGTTGATCCAGTAGTTGATGCATAACCATCAAGGACCACCCTTTGTTTTCTATTCATTAAGTAATTTTTAACCCAGTTTATAATTTGATGTGATATTCCAATTTCCCTTAATTGAAATATGATTCCTTCATGCCAAACCCTATCAAAGGCTTTAGATATGTCACAGACCACAAATCTTACATCTCGCCCTTTATCAAGATTGGATATAATAGTATTTCTAGATTTCCACCAATTGATTAGTGGTTGAGCCACCTGTTTGAAAAGCAGACTGGAACTTATATAGTATATTATTTTCAAATATATAGTTGTGTAGATGCTTGACAGTAATTTTTTCTAATAATTTGCAAACAACAGATGTTACTGATATTGGTCTGTAGTTATTGACATCATCTGCATTTTCTTTATTTTTATAAACAGGTGTTACCTGGGCAATTTTCCAAATGTTAAGAAGTGTTCCATTACTAAGTGATATAATAAATAATTTTGTCAGAGGCTTATGGATTGTTTGTGCAATGTGTTTTAAAATTTTAGATGAAACACCATCAGGACCTGATGGCTTACATATTAATGATTTGTAATTGATCTAATACTTCTGAATCCCAATTTTTATTTGCTAAATAATTATTTAGTTTAATGTAATCAGCCTTACTGTAATCAATAATTTCTCTCTTGTATGTATATTGTTTATGTATATTAAACTTAAGGTCCAATCCAGCAAGGGAATGTGAACTACAAAATGGGGGGGGGGGGGACAAATATACTCTCAACTAAAGCTGGGTTGCTAGTAATAATTAAATCAATACATGTACCCTCCATTGTTGTAAAATTGGTTGGACAATTAACTAAATTTTTTAAAATTTTGTTTTTGTAGCATTAATTTGAAACTAGTTCTTTGATTTCACAGAACATTAACATTAAAATCCCCTAGTAAAAATAAAGGAAGATTACATTCAAGTGCCTTGTCCAAGTTTGAACAAAATAAGTCCCAACAGCTAGCCAATGAAAATGGAGGTCTATATAGTACAGCTAATAATATTTTTTTGTTGCCATTATGTATTTCTGACCAAAGGATTTCTAAACCATCAATTATCAAATCATTTAGAACATGGAAAGCTAATTGGTCCAAAATGTACATACGGTAGCAACACCACCACTATGTCTATTCCTGTCTTTATGAATGGTTGGATGAAACCCTTCTATTTAAATTAGGGATGGCAACGAATATTGAACATTCGAATATTCATTCAATGAGTTGATATTCGAATATGAATTTAAGATTCGAATATTCGGTGTTTTTCAGATTTCATAAAAAGAAGTACTGTGATTAATAAATTTTTATTAGAACAGTGCTGGAATTATCCCTGTTTAATTTACTAGCAGTCAATTTCGATCGCCTGATTTCTTTCACGTATCATGTTGTAAATTTTGAATTTACTAGGGGGAGGTAAATGCAAAATTTACAACATGATAACTAGTTATCATGTAAATTTTGCATTTACCTCCCCCTAGTAAATTCAAAATTTACATGATACACTACTTTCTTAGCTTATAAATCTACTAAATAACATGTATTTTGGTTTGAGTAAAGTGTTAAAGAATATTGTACAATAATCCTTTAATTATAAGTATAATACAGAACGTACTTTCATAGATTTTATTAGTTAGATACGATCGGATCTAGAATCGAGGACAACAAATGAAATCTAAGAATGTCTAAAAGGCATGAAGAGTATATTTATCAAAATAAAATTAATTGATCATTGAATGAATGTCTGATAGAATTAATCTGTAATTAATATTGTAAAGGGCTTAATTTCAGAATAAATGTGCAAATTACTTGTTTATCTCGGGTTGTACATAATCCTGAATTTTATATTCATTATCGGGAAATTATTTAATTACCTAGGAAAATTGTCTATGGAAATATTTGTTTACATTGTATCAAAGATTATAATCATATCTCTTATCAGGCAGATAATTGTAATTTATTACACGTATTGAAATATGAACAGTACTATACCGTTACGACTATCTTGCCTTTTGTAAGACGACTGGTTCCTCAGTTGGGGCTACTATAAATACACGTTTCATTTGTTAAAATTATACTTTTCTACATTTAAATCAATTATTTATTTCAAACATTGACAAACATCAAATGGAATTTCTTATTGTACACCTACAAAAGTCTTCATACAATTTTATTTCCAATATAAGTATACCTACGCTAAACCTTTCAGGAGAGTAGAATGATGCATAATTAAGATAATACAGATTTTATTTATTTTATCGAATATTCGAATATATTCGAATACTTTCATTGAATATTCGAATATAAATTATTGACAAAATTGACATCCCTAATTTAAATGCTTACATTACTTTGGTATTATCCAAATGTGTTTCACTAAGAGTAATAATACATACCATACATTGCTAATTCTGCAGTAATTAAGTATTTCATTATTCAGGATGACAGATGCTGCCCTTGTGGTGAAATTCTCATCTTTTGATAGAGATTCCAATAATACTTATGTAGGTCATGGTCTAAATTGGGACTTATACAGTATTCCTAGTGTTAGCCATGGACGTATCACTTTCACTGAGATCACATCTATGGCACTTGTTATCCACTTCAAACCCTCTGTATGGGGTATTATTATTATTACTATCAGACTGGTGTTTAGACTACTGTTTCTTTTTTATTTCTAGGCATGTCCTAACATGACAAATACAAACAACACATAATCACTGCAGTGCACACATATATAGCTAGTGAGTCCTACTCACATTCTAGTTACTCGCCTGATGAAACTTTATGAATTGAGAGTTTAATCTGTTTTAAATCATTTTACTCATGTTCAAAAGGTTGTCGCACAAACTCCAGAGCATAGAAAATTCACTCTTGATATAATCACCTACTTGGTAATATAACAACATTCATTTTCACTTATTTCTCGATGGCTTGTTTTATAAACCTGTCCTACATGTCGCCTTGACCTTGACCTTAAAATATGAATGATCACAATACTAGTATGGACTGTAAATCTGAATGAATTAGATTTATGTCTTTAATAAAAAATATTCTAGACATTCAGTGTTTCTTTCAGGAATATTGTCAGATGGGAGAAAACTGTTGCAGAAACCAAAAATTTATACAGTGTAATGGAAATGGTAACATAGAAGAAGGAGTGAGTAATGTTTCATGAATTTAACTCTGCTCGTGATTACAGTGTATGTTCCATTCTATCAGAATTTTATATACTTAATGGAAATTTATTTGTAGCTTTCTTCCGAGTTGTTTGACAGTAGTAAATTTTTACCACCTGATAGCACACAGGATCCAATATTTCCACCTGCTTTGAGGGTATATAACTGTTTTCTAGTTATCTCAACAAAAAAATTATTTATAAAGACATTATTTGAGATTTTATTATTTAAAAAAAAAAAAACTCATTTTTATATACATAACAATACATGGCAGAGAAGTACACAAATAAAATTAAACTAATCATTAAAACACAGTTAATGAAATTGTGTTTTTCATCCATCTTGTTTCCATGGTGACAGACTGACAAGTATGACCAGCAGAGTCTGACATTTATGGGGGAGAGGACAACTTGGTTCCGTCCCTCCAACCTACAGGAGTTGTTAGAGCTCAAACACTCCTATCCTGATGCCAGGCTGGTTATAGGAAACACAGAAGTTGGTCAGTTTATGAAATAATAATATGTGTTAATATTTCTTAATGAATAATAACTTTACATGTATGCGTGAGTAGGGTGAAACTTTTTTTGATAGATAATACTCTTCACCTAATTTCTTGCGGAAAAAAAATTGATTAGGGTTTTACTACTGTCAACAATTGAATTTCAAAGATTGGTGTTCAGTTGGAGTCCAAACATTTTTAAAGAAAAAAAGAAATTCTTGTTATAAAACTTATTTTAAATGTACCAGTAAGTCTGTTTTTGTTTCAAAGGTGTTGAAATCAAGTTGAAGAACATGGTATACAAGACAATGATTGCACCTACTCATATTGAAGAGCTGAACCAGATTTCTAAAGATTCAGATGGAATCACATTTGGAGCCTCTGTCACATTGGCTGTTATTGAGGAAACTCTACAGGAGGCAATTAATGAACATCAAGGTGGATTTTATTTTATCTGCTTGTACATTAAATTCTACCTGTAATCCAGAAAGCCTATATGTGTATAATAGGGGTTGTTATTATCCCCACCACACTTTCTTGTCACCACTTCTCCTAAAGAGAGGAGGGAGATCTTTAAAAAGACCTCACTTCAGAAACAGATAGCAGAGGGGAAGGGGTAAAACTGCCATTCCTGATAGCATTTCTTGTAACAATTCAGTTTACTAATTAGATGATTTTTCTGCTTCCTATATTTTTATCAGTATTTGTTTGCAGAGCACCAAACCAGAATGTTCCAGGCAGTAGTAGAAATGTTAAGGTGGTTTGCTGGGCATCAGATCAGGAATGTGGCAGTGAGTATTCATATGTTGATGCTTCTTTTTTTTGAGATAATTGTGGTATGTGTACATCTCTAGATGATCTCCCTGGTTTGAAGTTAATGTACCGGGTACATGTAAATATATCCAATTCCATTTTCAGGCTGTTGCAGGAAATATAATGACAGCCAGTCCAATTTCAGATTTGAACCCCTTGTTTTTGGCAGCAGGGGTAACTCTTACTGTGATGTCTAAAGGTTAGTTTTGTCTTATTTTACATGATTTAGAAGATTTATGTCATATCCTTATAGTATTTATAAATCATTGGGTTTTTTTTTATATGTCCTATATGTAGAGATGTTGTAACAGAATGGTGTAGTTCAAAATTATTTTGATAATCTATTTTTGATCACACATAATCAGTTCTTAGCCCATTTCTGCGAAGTTGGGCTATACCTTACATAGTTAGCAGCATTGTCAATTACAGTTGGCATTATTATTAGCATTGGAAGTTAAAGTGCTAGGAACATGTACAGCTGTACATTTTCAAAGTATCTCATTAGAGTATAAGACTCAATGCATGGATGATATAATGTACATGTATCATACTTCAGATGCAGCATCATTTTTTATTTTTTTGGCTGAGTAAACAGCTTACAGTTTATGAAGAAGGAAGAAACAAGAAACTTGAACCAAATTTGTTTGGATGATGCAAGTAGTGGTGCACGATACCTTTCATGCTGCACATGCTCCATCTAACATGTATTATCTAATGATACCAACTACCATTCATGCTTTGCATGCTACCTCTGATATACATGTACACATGTATCTTTCATTGATGATGGATGATGCATCTAGATCAATACACAGTGTTAGTCTTGTTATATATTATTTTAATTGAAAGAAAGCAATGTACTTTTATTAATGAATTTTATGTTATCTTTATATGCATCATATTGTACATTCATTTGTACATGTATAAGACTCTGCTTAACTTGTGGTAGATGCAGGCTTTCTATTCTTTGAAAACTAACATATATCAAATTTTTATGTAAAAAAGCACTAGAAAGACAACAGTTGATGCATGATTCATGTAGATGAGTTAAAAATACCAGATTAATTTCTTTTTCTTCAGATCAGGGTAAACGAGAGATTGTAATGGATGAGAAGTTTTTCTTAGGCTACAGAAAAACTGCAGTCAAACCCCAAGAAGTCTTAGTTTCTGTTAAACTGCCATTTATGCAGCAGGTGTGTAGAAATAGTTGCCTGCAAAATTATTGTACTTTTTATAAAGAATGTATAAATGTTCAAATTGTGGCTTACAAGAACAGTAAATCACGGTTCTGTGTATTAAGTACAGTCTTATTAGTACAATTTTAAAATTCATTAAGTGCAGTATGTTAGTATAAAGTAGAAATGTATAAACATTACTGTTCATTTACCTGTATTTATCTTCTCGCCTATTTTTCAGAATGAGTATTTCTTTGGATACAAACAAGCAAACAGAAGAGAAGACGATATTGCTATTGTTAATGCAGGAATACAGGTTCTGTTTGAAGCCAATTCTAACAGCATTAAAGGAATGAGGTTGGCATTTGGTGGTATGGCCCCCACCACAGTGATGGCTACAAAAGCAATGAAAAATTGTGTAGGAAGGTGAGTGCTTGTACCGTACAGTCATCAAAGAGTTAAATGTTGATCCCTATTGATCCCAAAAAAAACAAAACATGTATAATTATAACTTTAGTATCTGAACTTTCAATATCATGTATACTTGTATATTTGGGATCAGATGTATGCTGTTAATAAAATATTGAAGAAGAAAAAAGCTTGAAATATTGGCCTTTTTGAGAAAAAAAAAAAGAATCTTGCAATAGTAATGGTAAAACATTTCATGATGTCATATTCATGGACTAGCAAGAAAATTTTAATTTTGTCTTTTACCTCACCGTGAACAAGTTAAAGGCTCAAGTGAGCATTTCTGATTGACGAGTGTCTAGCATCCCATCTGTTGTCTGTAAATTTATATTTTCAACTTCTTCAAAACCAATGAGCCAATTTTAACAAAAGTGTAGAATTTGTTTTGATGAGATCCAAGTTTCTCCAAATAAAGGGTGTATCCCTTCCAAGTGGAGATTATCTAGAAAACACAAAAAGAGTGGGTCAATTAAAAATATTCTTCTGATAGTTGCTTTACAGAGTATAAAGGATCTGATTTTAATGAGATTGGGAATTTTTTTTATAAAATCATTTAAAGAGTAGCATTCCCATACTGAATCATATTTATATATGCATGAATTCCCAAGTTGTATGGATTCACTTATTTTCTTCAAATTATGGACCCATGGGTTAGGGTGGGGCTAAAATAGGGGTCAAATTTTACATAATGCTTGTTTACAGGGAAAAAATCTTTTAGAAATCTTTTCTCCAGAACAGCAAGGCTGCATTAGTCATATTGATTTTGAAACATCACCTTGTTGTTTGGATTCAAGTTTAAGTCATATGAGCTCTTGTGGATTGGGTGGGGCTCAAAATATGTACATTGTAGTAAAATTTTCCTGGGAATAAAGAGGGAAAAAATCTGTTCGAAATCTGATGAAGAAAATCGGCCAAAATGAGTCATTGTGGCCTCCCTTATGCAAGGGACAGTTGAAAAGTTCTGAGAAGGATTTACTAAAATATTAACCATTTGATGGAAGTTAATGTTTTTGATATAATTGATAACAG
>NW_026889758.1:46572500-46730000 GCF_033153115.1 Saccostrea echinata
TGCTTGAGACTCACTTTAAATTCAATGGGTTTCTTTCGGTAAAATAAGTTAAGCTGTATTTAATGACTTTATTTTGTGATTTACTACATGTATACGTACCTATTCTATATAGGTGTTATGCATGGGACAAGTGATAGGAGTTGTTGTAGCAGACACACAGGTCCATGCACAGAGAGCAGCTAAAGTTGTCAAAGTGGAGTATGAAGAGATGGAGCCCATTATAACCATAAAGGTACCCATTTGTTGATTTTTCCACAATAATCCTTCCAAGTAAATTAATTTGAAGGTATTGATATTTGGCCTTCATTCTGAATTTTTCCGAATTAAGACTGAAAAAATGGATATAAATAAACATATTACATTACATTGCACTACCTTACATTACATTGCACTGCATTACATTACATTGCACTACATTACATTAGTAATATAAGGAATATTATTGTTGTGTTTTGCATTAAAAGTTGCTTGTGTATTTTTAAAGTTCATTGTAATGCATTTATACTAACATGGATTTTACAGGAAGCCATAGAGAAAGGATCCTTTTATGAACACAAAAGTAGCATAAGTAATGGAGACCTTGTGAAAGGTTTTGAGATGGCAGACCATGTTGTGGAGGGGGAGGTCAATATGGGGGGACAGGAACACTTCTACCTGGAGACCCATGCAGCACTGGCCGTGCCTAAGGGAGAGGATGGGGAAATGGAGCTTTTTGTGTCCACTCAGAACCCAACAGAAACCCAGGTATTCATTTTGCAGTGGGGGGAAGGAATTTTTTGTGTTCAAGGCATTCATTAAAGCGTGTCAGGTGCAATACATACTTGTAAAAAGGACAATTTACACTTGATATATTTAAGGCTTTGGCAAGGTTCCTGGTTTTGTTCAACATTTCTTTTAAAACTTAATGGGGGAATGAGTACCAGGTATATCCAATATTAAATATTCCAGCCTAGTCATCCCATGAAGCCACCCTTTGTTATTATTATTATTATTATTATTAGAATTATGGGGGTGTTGTTTTGTGTGGAAAAATATTTTCATAGTTTCTAAAGATTTGCTAGGTATAAAGTTGTGTAAATGAAACATGAATGTAATATAGTTGGTGTTTTTTATGTTTTGTTTTGTTTTTTTTTTTAATAAAATCTATATATTCCATATATTCTCCATATTATCAGTATTGCATGTTTTATTTTTTAATGGTTCCCTGTCTATTTTGTGAAAATTACTAACCTACACAGAGTTAACATGCATGCTACACTGATTTTTCTTCATTTTAGAATTGCTCACCTTCGAACTTAATATTTAGGGGACTTTAGGGTTTGATGAGTCGACATGTTCCTTGTTTATCTGTTTTTTGTATCTATATAATTATTATTATCTTCTGATTTCTAAACTGTTTTCAATGTGTCCAAAAAAAAACTGTGAACTAAAATTCATGATATCAGCAATTCAGGTTATATCCAATAGGATTTTATTAAAAATACCATCCTCTATAATCTTGCACAAATGCCTGGTAATTTAACCTCAATTTTTTTGTGAGGAACTTGTTAAAGTAGCTATACTTCAATCACAAATTCTTGGGAAAAATTTTGTTAAGTCAGCTGTTATTGAGGAATATGTGTTGTCTAACCTAATTTTTTTTTAACATCTTGCCATTAATTTACTTTTAACATTAAAAATTGAGTTGTTCATCACAAATTGCTATAATTAGTGAGTTAGGAGTCAGGTGTATACAGTTGTACATGTATCATATTGTATATATGAATTATACTGAAACAACAGTGAACAATACAGTTACATGTTTGTCATCATTATTGATTTGTAATTGTCATAGATCAGTTTAATATCCTACATGTTATTCACTATTAAGAGAAAAATATTACAAACTTTACAGGCCAAAATAATAGGCTTCCATTGAACCTTATTTGTTTTATCTGTAAATGTGACTCAGAAATTTCAAATCTAACATTGTATTGCATTGTACAACTTTCTACATGTATGTCATCTTTTACACTGAGATTTAACTGCTAGAGTTCTTTTTAAAATTATGAACAATCTCTAACTCTACCTTCAATTTAAAGAACTAATAATTTTCTAGAGTCAGAATTCTTTGATTTGTAGCATGTGGTAGCAGAATGTCTTGGAGTACCAGCAAACAAAATTGTATGCCGAGTCAAAAGAATGGGTATGTAATGTCAAGCTTGATTTTGGTAGTTAACTGTATTGCTATGAACCTGTTGTTGTATGACTTGAACTCTATCAGCTAATATCTATGATTTTCAGGCTTGCCTTGTCTTGTGAACATTTGTCACTGCTTATAAAATGTACATTTCCAGAATGAATTGTTTAAGATAAATATACATAATGATTTGTGTATCAGTGCTGCATTTGTGTAACCTGGTTTTATGTAGAAGATTTGTTTACAAAATATTTCAAATATGGTCATGTGAAATTAATTTTCAGACTGTCATATCCACCTGGCCCTCTCGTGGTGTGAAGTATTAAGTTTCAATGATTCTCAATTAACAGTCAACAAAATAATTCTGCTGATATTCATGATAAATAATATTGGCAAGCTATTTCATAATGAAAAATGCTCCTTATTTAAAAATATGAGGCCCGTCTAGGTATATTTTCACAATCTTTTTAAATTAAGTCTGCAAATAAAGTAACTTTTTTGTGCAATACTTTCTTTCCCTGTGGATTGTAAAAAATAATCAGGAGTGCATTCAGATATGGACTGGCACTGTAATTATGCTTATTTTAGTGAAAATCATATTTTAGCGGGCTGCTTCTTGTTCCCTAATTTATGTACACTCCAAAATATGATTAAAGCTTATACATGCCATTATTCAAATTCTAGTATGCTAGTTCATGATTGCACTAATCAGTTGAAGAGGACAATGGCACTAAATTTTTAGTGCACTTATTCATGAACATTTGCACTATATGATCAAATCTATACCATAGGGACTTCATGAGAGAAAATCATGTGACGATGCAACCTGTATCTATATCTGAATAGTTGTTTAGAAATTAAACCTTATTTCTTAAATTTCTATTCAAATACTGATTTTTGATAAATACTGATAATTCAGAAAATAAAATTAAAAGTTGATCTGAAAAATTAACAGAGTAAACCATGATGATAAGGAAGTACAATACATTAAGCTAGGAAAATGAAAGATATACTTTAATTTTTAGTTGTTTTGTTGACTTATTATTTTTTTTAATGACAGGAGGTGGCTTTGGAGGAAAGGAAACACGTAACATTGCTTTCACTACACCTGTTGCCATAGCAGCAAATAAGTATGTTACTTACTCTAACTTATCAATCTACTCTTATATATATTGTTTATAATTTTCCAGCATGCTATTTGAATCTGAGCATATTAACATGATAGTAAAAGGAAAATGAGAATAAATTATTTTTCAATGTATCAGACTAGGTTGTCCAGTACGATGCATGCTAGACAGGGATGAAGACATGCTCTCTAGTGGAACTCGACATCCATTCTACGGAAAGTACAAAGTATTTCCAGTTTATTTTTATCAGTATCTAAAATCTTTAGTTACCTGGTATAAATCTTATGTTAATGATCAAGTGAGGTTTTCTGATTGAAGAGTGCCTGTCATTCATCTGTATGTTGTTGGTAGTCATAACATCCTAGCATAAAGAGGATTCAAATACAATGTATGTTCAAATGAAAGGTCATGCACCCTGTTAAAGGAAAGTGTATAACCAAGAGTTAAAGATTATATATATGAAAGGATTGTATGATGTAATTTCAATTTGCTCAATCATAAACCTTTGGATTTTAGCTAGGACACAAGTTTTATGTAGCAGTGCGTAATTAACTTTCTTTATAAAAAATACTAGGAATTATAGCACTTTAATTTATCTTATCATCTGCATGTAGTGCTGGTGCAAGTTTGTGCAAGTAATAGTCTTTGGACAAAGGTCAATAGGGAGTGGTTTTAATATATCTACAGTATGTAATTATGTTTTAGGAAGAGAAAAGTCGCTAAGGTGAGCATTATTGCCTATGGGGCTCTTGTACATTTATGTAGAAAATCCATTATACTTGCAAAATTTGCAACAGCCAAAAGTTTAATGAGAGAAAACCAGAAATATCTGTGTATAAATAGTTTCACATGTTTCTCTGTGAACTGCAGGTTGGCTTTACTAAGGATGGTAAAATTACAGCTCTTGAATGTGACATTTACAACAATGCTGGACATAGCTTGGACCTCTCTGGTGCTGTAAGTACATGTATATGTCTCTATGAATGCTTTTTCATACAGTTTCATCTGATGAAATCAAAGTTGTTCAAAACCATGAGGCATAATTCTGATGAGCTTAACAGAAATATTTTAACATGTAAGCAAAAATAATTTTGCAGGTAATGGATAGAGCATTATTCCATAGTGATGCCAGCTATAAGATTCCTAACATTAGGGTATCTGGACACCTTTGTAAAACTAACATTCCTTCAAATACAGCATTCCGGGGTTTTGGTGGACCACAAGGCATGTTTATAGCAGAAACCTGGATAGAGCAAATTGCTTCAACTCTAGACATTTCAGCAAGACAGGTACCTCATTTAAACCTGTATTTTATATTTTTTGTATCAATAATATCTCTGAGGCAACATACTGTTTTTAGCTCACCTGAGCCAAAGGCTCAAGTGAGCTTTTCTGATCAAAATTTGTCCGTTGTCTGTCGTCGTCGTCGTCGTTGGCGTTGGCGTTGGTGTCGTTGTTGTTGTAAACTTTTCACATTTTCATCTTCTTCTCCAGAACTACTGGGCCAATTTCAACCAAACTTGCCACAAAGTATCCTTGGGTAAAGGGGATTCAAGTTTGTTCAAATGAAGGGCCACACCTTCTTCCAAGGGGAGATAATTAAGAATTCGTGAAAAATTAATGGCATCATTAAAAAATCTTCTTCTCAAGAACCACTGTGCTTGAAAATATGAAACTTATGTGGAAGCATCCTCAGGTAGTGTAGATTCAAGTTTGTTCAAATCATGACCCCTGGGGGTCGGGTGGGGCCACAATGGGCGATCAAAGTTTTACATAGGAATATATAGGAAAAATCTTTAAAAATCTTCTTCTCAAGAACAGCAAAGCCATGATTGGTCATATTTATATGGAAGCATCCTCAGGTAGTATAGATTCAAGTTTGTTCAAATCATGACCCCCGGGGGTCGGGTGGGGCCACAATGGGCGATCAAAGTTTTACATAGGAATATATAGGAAAAATCTTTAAAAATCTTCTTCTCAAGAACAGCAAGGCCATGATTGGTCATATTTACATGGAAGCATCCTCAGGTAGTATAGATTCAAGTTTGTTCAAATCATGACCCCCGGGGGTCGGGTGGGGCCACAATGGGCGATCAAAGTTTTACATAGGAATATATAGGAAAAATCTTTAAAAATCTTCTTCTCAAGAACAGCAAAGCCATGATTGGTCATATTTATATGGTAGCATCCTCAGATAGTGTAGATTCAAGTTTGTTCAAATCATGACCCCCGGGGGTCGGGTGGGGCCACAATGGGCGATCAAAGTTTTACATAGGAATATATAGGAAAAATCTTTAAAAATCTTCTTCTCAAGAACAGCAAGGCCATGATTGGTCATATTTACATGGAAGCATCCTCAGGTAGTGTAGATTCAAGTTTTTCAAATCATGACCCCCGGGGGTCGGGTGGGGCCACAATGGGCGATCAAAGTTTTACATAGGAATATATAGGAAAAATCTTTAAAAATCTTCTTCTCAAGAACAGCAAAGCCATGATTGGTCATATTTATATGGTAGCATCCTCAGATAGTATAGATTCAAGTTTGTTCAAATCATGACCCCCGGGGGTCGGGTGGGGCCACAATGGGCGATCAAAGTTTTACATAGGAATATATAGGAAAATCTTAAAAAAATCTTCTTCTCAAGAACAGCAAAGTCATGATTGGTCATATTCAAATGGAAGCATCCTCAGATATTGTAGATTCAAATTTGTTCAATTTATGACACCCCCCCTCCCCCCGAACCACTTTTTTATTCAAACTTTTCAACCTTTCAAGACTGAACTGATTTCTGCTTTTTCCTAGCCATAGTGCTCAGGTGAGCGATGTGGCCCCTGGGCCTCTTGTTAAAAAGAGTTGTCTGTTGTCTCTATGCCACAAAATTACAGTATATGCAGACTTTAACCCTGGAACACTTGATTTTAATCAGACTAGCATCTCTTAAACCATGAACTAAAAGTATACTTGTATTGTCTGTTTGTTTGTATGTCCATGAAATTATATATGTGGACTTTAACCTTGGAACACTTCAAATAAATCAAGACTCTAGCACCCCCCCTCCCCTTCCCAGAATCAATGTTTCATGAAGATAGTTTTTGTTTCATGTATATTTAGGTCAGGGAAATCAACATGTACAATGAAGGGGAAACAACCCACTTCAACCAGCCTCTCCTTCAGTGTAACATCAAACGCTGCTGGAACGAGTGTTTGGAGAGAAGTGACTTCTGCAACAGGAGGAAGGACATTGATATATTTAACAGGTAACTAGTTTATTATTGAAGTTGTTTTTTATAGCAAGTGAAAGACATGCTACTAAAAGTAAAAAAAGAAAATCGTTTTATGATAGTATAGTCAATAGGAGGTTAAAAAAAATATTCTTATAATTTTTTTTTTGCATTTCAATGTCTGAAAAAAACTTAATAAGGCAAAATACAATACATGTACCACATACCAATAATGACTATCTTTAACCTCACTAGCTAGCTACATGTATATGATTGTTTTAACTTTCTAGATTTTCAGAATTAAAGGATAATGTGAATGTATCAGTTAATTGATAAAAATGTGTGGAAATCCTTACCAAAGTTCAGGTTTATATTTCTCAAATACATGTACTTGTGTTTGACAGTCATAGACTTATTTAATTTTAGTGAAAATCGATGGAAAAAGAGAGGAATATCTATTATCCCAACAAAGTTTGGTATCTCGTATACTGCACTGTTTCTAAATCAGGTGAGCTTTTTGATTCATACAAGTATTTTAATTTTGATGTACTGAAAATTTCAAATGTTATTTGAAGATTATCATGTATGTGCATGGGCAGATAATCTATAATTATTTTTTGTGTGCATATTCTGTAAAAATTCACACAGAGTTGTCTTCCCTTTGTTACTAGGTATTGTTTTTTAATAAGGTTGCTATTTCATTATCAGGCTGGTGCTTTGGTCATTATATACAAGGATGGGTCAGTTCTGATTACACATGGAGGCACAGAAATGGGACAAGGACTTCACACCAAAATGATCCAGGTATATCATGCATTAAACAAATCTTGCATTTAGTGTGTGTTTGTTAACCCTTCCCCCCATTTCTTTGCCTTTGCTTAGGAGTGATTGTCTTCGTACAGCTATAATTCTTTGCTTGTTCCTAAATATAAACTTGATTGGATCTCCTCAATTCTTTCATAAAGAGTACATTTAGATTCCCTTGGTTGTTAATTGTTATCTTCTTGATAAAATTTCTTTAGGTTGCAGCCAGGACATTAAAGATTCCTGCCTCTAAGATACACATTAGTGAGACGAGTACTAACACAGTCCCCAATACCTCTGCTACGGCAGCCAGTGCCAGCTCGGATCTGAATGGAATGGCCATCCAGGTAAGAATTACAGGTGCAAGGAATCTGCTTAAATTGTCATCAGCTGAGTAAACCCAAGATTAATTAATACTGAGACTATGTACACAGTTCATTCTGAATTTATTGACTGATCTGTCAAATTCCATTGATTAGAAACATTAGTATACTATATTTTTAAGTACATGTATTGCATGTACACTGATATATGGAAATAGATACATGTAAACGTTGTTATAATGATAAACGAAATTCATCTTTCATTTCAGAATGCATGTCAAATTTTGCTGGAGAGACTGGAACCATATATAAATGCAAACCCCAAAGGATCATGGGAAGACTGGGTAAACATTTCCAGTACATGTAGTACTTGTTGATATTTATAATTCAATATCATTTTTCCTCCATTATGGCAATGTCTATGTAAGTTAAAATATTTTATAGGTAAATGCAGCGTATTTTGACAGAACAAGTCTATCCACAACAGGATTTTACAAGTAAGGTCAAAATGTCAGGAGATATGTTCATTTAGCATTTTTGACTGATACCTAAATTGATGCATTGAATCCATGTATATTATGTTATTCAAATATTGCAATATAATTCAAATATTATAATCATTAAATATAAACCTGTAGATCCACTTGTACTATTTATCATTCACTATCTATTAAATCAGTGATATTTTGTTTATGTCTTTTGCAAGAACTCCAAACATAGGCTACAACTTTGAAACAAACAGTGGAAATCCCTTTAATTACTTCAGTTTTGGAGTAGCTTGTTCTGAAGTGGAGATTGACTGCCTTACCGGTGACCATAAGGTAAACAAACCATTTAAAAATCTCTGTGACAGAAAACAAATTGATCAATAGTTTGTCACATTACAGCTTGTTCATGCTTTCTTTAACACAGTTAAACTTTAGTGTTCCAAGATTTTTTGGGGGGAGGAGCATTTTATTTTCATTTTTATCATGAATTGTTGAATTTAAAACTTGGTTATTCTTTAAGGAGGTAAAATGTAATAATTAATGTAAAGAGGCAAACATTCTTGTCTTGGGTGGATCCTTTGAATGCAACCTGGTTGGAAATATTGGAGAAAATGTACTAGTATGCTATATCACTTTGGATCATCTTTATACAGGTACACTTGTTTATTTTGAATTAATTGTATGATTGTTTACATGCAGGTATTGAGAACAGACATAGTAATGGATGTAGGAGTGAGTCTGAATCCTGCCATAGACATAGGACAGATTGAAGGTGGATTTACACAGGTAAAATATATATAACATCAGCTGGGGCATTTAGGATAATATGTATATAAGTCAAGATTAATGATAGAACTGTACTACAGGGCCCTGTATGATTGTCAGTTTTTTAGTGAGGATTTTTTCTGTAGGGCTATGGTTTGATGATGTTGGAGCAACAGAAGATGGCACCAAATGGCTTCCTAATTACCAGAGGTCCTGGAAACTACAAGATTCCTGGATTTGGAGATGTTCCTGGAGAATTTAATGTTTCCCTCTTAAAAGGAAGTGTAAACAGAAGAGCTGTTTACTCCTCAAAAGTGAGTCCTTAAAAATAGGCTACCTTATTCCTCAAGGATAAGCTACTTCAAACGTAGAGGTGTTTACTTGGGGGTATTTGATGTAGATTTCATGTAAGAAGGAAATCCCCCCCCCCCCCCCCCCACACACACACACACAATATAAGTTCAGAATATCAATGTGTTGTAATAAAGATAGATAGAAAAATAAGGAATGAGGTGATCAACTTGCAAACAAAAAATCCCCCCCAACCTTACTTATTGTAGATATATGTAGAAATTTGTTTTAAGCCTTTTTAAAAATTGATACTTTAAAATGAATTTTGGAAATTTATTTTGAATTTGTCATATCAAACTGATAGTGCATGTAAAGCAATTTTTTTCCTGTTTTCTGTGACAGCTTTTAAAAAAGGAAAATGTTGGACACGTGTTTTCTTTTTTATATAGGCTATAGGAGAGCCCCCTTTGTTTTTGGCTTCTTCTGTCTTCTTTGCTACAAAGGATGCCATAAACTCTGCCAGACTGGATGCTGGTCTTAATGGGTATTTCCAGTTAAATAGTCCAGCCACTCCTGAGAGGATACGAATGGCATGTCAGGACCAGTTTACAAAGATGGTGAGCTTTATTACTTAAAGATATGTAGAAATTTCTTCAACTTTAGTACTTTATTGTTTTTTCGCAAGATGAACATTGCTCTATATTAAATGTGACAAAAATCATTTAGACTTTTCTTAATCAGACTGTTAAATTTAATTCTGAAAGTATTACAATGTATTTATGAATACCTATAAGAAGAATTTTACCAACTTATACTTTTTTCGGAGAAAAAAATTTCATGATTTATAATTCTCTGTTGTCAAGATGATCAGGATTATCCTGTATTGTCTGCTTTCATAAGTTTAAAAAGATAATTTCCTTTTTGGATGTATATACAGATAACCTTGTAGATTTGTAACCTTGTTGATTTTTGTGTGACTTTTCTTAGTTTCCTGAGGCCCCTAAAGGTTCATACAAGCCGTGGTTTGTTGAGCTGTAAAGAAGAAAATCTAAAGGAAGAGTGGTCACTGGTCAGTGATGGTGCTAAGGGGAAGTTTTTCATTCATAATAAAATCTAAAAACCAGGAGCTTTAATACTTGATAATACCAGGTCTTTGTACATAAATGAACTGGGAAAGTGTTTATATTTTTTTATTCATGTTTTGGTTGTTTTGAACAATGTTTTGATACAATCTACCTTTTTGAACAATCATTTTTTTTAGAATGTAGTACATGTAATATCTCATTTGGAGTTTCTCACCATATAATTGTATTGAAAATAATTATAGTCAAGGGTGATGATGTTTATGTAATCTTTTGTTTGTGAATTATAATTAAAATTTTTGTATGTATTTGTTCTGTACCTTAATTAATGTGGAAAATTTACGAGGTTTTGGACATGAATGTAAAGAATCTTCAAGTAATTATTATTTAAATGTTAAAAGCTATTAAGTGTTAAAGCAGAATTTGACATCACAAGATTTTCAGCAAGTATGATTTACATGTATCATGGTGTAGTCTATTTGCATTTTATAGAATTTCTGTGGAAATTTATTTGATCAACGGCTGAACTCCCCATCCCCAATAAATGGTTATTTTTCCTCCCAGCCTTTAGACATTCTACAACCTTTTCCTGTGGCCTTATATACAGTGCCTCTGTACAATTATAAGTTAAAAGTTTAATATGCATCACACTATAATGCATCACTTAATTGTCATAATATCTCCTAGCTGACTTACATATAGGTCCTCACAAATGTTTCTCATTTACATAATGTGATATTGGATTTTATTTATTGATGATGTTTTATAGATGTTTTAAGGGTGAAGAAGGCATAATTTGATGTTCTGGTATGTGGGTTACTTACTTCAGTGTACTTTCATGTTTTTTTTTAATATTTTGATAGGATAGTTATATTCCAGAAAATTGTATTCCTATTATAAATAGGTATTAACAGATAGATTATCATACTTTACTAAAATTAAATATGACTGTAACTGATGCATATGTTTGAACTGTTGTATGAGAGCATATGCTGTAATATTTTAAATATTGATGATTCATTGCTCATTCCTGTTTGTGCTCATTCATGAATTACAAGTTTAATTTTTTCAAATACAAGTCTTTATTAAAAAAAAATTGTCCAGTGATATGTGTAGTGACCATTAAATAGAATACAATTATTTTACTTGAGGTTAAATGTTAACAAACATAACAAATGTATTTTATGTTTTAATGAAATATTCCTTGTGTCCAAGTTTTATTGATATGTAAACAGTATTTTATGAAGAGTGCTACAGTGAAACTCCTTATAGCAAAGTCTTGGGGACCTGTGAATTTACTTTACAATATCTGAATTCGTTATAGTCTTATAACGAATTCATTAAATTATATATAGGAAATTTGTAATATGAAATATGGGGATTACAAACAGTATTCAAGCTCAAAGTCCATTAAAACAATACAAATCGGGAGCAGAGCAAACACAGACCTCCAAAAACAGAGGTGGGATCAAGTGCCATGGAGGAGTGAGCATGTTTTTCCTTGAACTATGACCATGGAATATATTCAGGGAAGTTTTAAATGCAAAACTTACCTTGGAGAACTAAAGTTTTCTGATGAATTAAATTTTAAATATAAATATGTATGAAAAATAATTTCAGTTCTGAATCAATGTTTAAATTTCATATACTGTATAACCTAATTCATTATACATGTAAAAGATGTAAATTGCATTATTTTTTATCTCTAAAATATACAAAAAAATCAATTTGCTATAATTGTAAATTTGATGTATCAGAGTTCATTATAACTGTAAGATTTGACAAAATATTGTTTAGAATAAAAGAATTTCATTTTGTCGTAAATTCTCTATAATCATGTTTGTACTAAAGAAGTTTAAATGTAGATTACTTTTAGATTTAAGTGTTCCAGGAAAAAAAAACTTCTTAGTTTTTTGTTTTGAAATGTGATGCTAAATACCAAAGGTAGTTAAACAGTATTTCATTAGGCTTTAAAATTCACTTACCTTTTAATATTGTGCTTCATTTGATAAAAAAAATTTTGTATGTAGCATGTGATATACATGTATAATTATCTGTTAATATTAAGTTTCATTAACCATTGTTTATATAATTAGGTAATTAATTTTACTTTTAAAGTTTTTGTACCCATGTTTCTTAGGCATAGTTTTTCAGCTCATAAAGATAATACATGTATAATGTGAAAATTTTACCGAGATTTAAGGATCTATTCGAACAGGTGGGGGATAGAGCTAGAACTAGAAATAATTTTTTACATACTGCTTGTATACAGGAAAAGAAATACTTTGAAAAATTTCCTCATCCAGAACCACCTGGCCATGTAAGTCATGTAGGTATTGAAGCAACTCCATGTTGTGTGGAATCAACTTCATTTAACTCATGGCCCCTTGGGAATAGGGTGGGGTCAGAATATGGGACAACATATTACAAGGAACTAAAAAGGGAAAAAAATATAAAAATCTTAAGAACAGCAGAGCTTATGGGCCTTTTGTTTCATGTGATAATGAGAAGTACACAAAGAACAGAGAGTAAAAGTACTTTAATAATTTAATAAAGTATTTTATTAGTAGTTGATATTTGCATTCATCTATTACATGAAATTGCAAAATCCAGTAATGTGGTTTGTCTTCCTTGTTATTTGTTTTGAATTGGTTGAAATGATATTTCTGTACATTAAAAAGTTATTGATTAGCTATATTTTTGCTATAAAATGTTATATATCTTTTGAATTTTTTGTACATTTCAATTACTTATTTGTTACAGTTGAAGAGAACATCTATACATTCCAAGAAGTTTGGTTTTTTGTTAGATACATATGGAGATATAATTTTTATATTAAGGTTTCCGTATAAATCTTGTTAGATCTTCTGCTTTGGGTAGGGTACATATTCATATCTAAATGTGGTTTGGTAATTTTCTTTTAAACAAAGATTATAAATGTGACATGTGCATAATTACGATCTACAATAATGTTGAAGACATGTTTTGAATAAAAGTATCTTTTCAACTTTTGTTTTGGTAGTCAATTGTATTAGAACATTCAAAGACAAAGTTGATTTTATATCCAATAGTCATATTTTGTCCTACTTAAAGTACATATATTCGTTGAGAACAGGCTTGAGTATATGTACAGTATGAAAGATAAGGTCTTCTTGGAGTGAATGGGATCAAAGTAAAGGGTCAAGGATTTGGCCCTTAATGTAGAGTATCTGTTTTCTAAGCTAAAAATAAAGGATTCTGTTAAATATGTTTCAAGGTCAAAGCAAAGGATCATTTATTATATCCTCTTTCACAGAGTAGTTCAAGCAAAAATCAAGAATTTGGTCCTCTTACATAGAGTATCGGTATCTATGGTTCAACCAAAGGATCAAGGATTTAATTTGTCCTCTTTTTAGCTCTGCTAATGTTATGACCATTTGTGCAGTGTACATCACCTCTTTGGAATATGGGCCATATCTAAAGAGCCCCTTAGTTAATTTTTGTCAAATTTGTTGCAGAGTACCCATGACCCAAGAGCTTTCATTTTATGTACTAATAATAGGAATGTGACCCTTAAACAGATAATTATGGAAAACGGGAAATTAAAAAAGTGGTTACTAAAAAATCTTCTCAAGAGCCACTGGGCAGATCATCAACAAACTTACACAAAGGATATGTTGTAGATTAAAAAAATGTTTCAAGGCATCACCCTGGGGTAAAGGGCATGGTCCCAAGGTCACTTCAAAGTGAGCTAGAATGATGTTTTGATAAAACTTTGATATTTTGTCCACTATGAGAACTAGGATTATCAAATCTTGTCAGTTGATGCATCTCTATAGGATATGTTATACTGACTCAACTAGAGGATATGGTGGACCTACTTTTTGAATTTTGAAGGTATTCATTTTCAAATTGATTTTAATGCATCTCTTTGACATTTTGAATCCTATCATCATCAAAATTTGTCAGTTGATCCATCAGTGGGTCATAAAGTGTGTCACCTAAAATGTAGGTTAATGTGACCTACACATGTACTTTCTTAAATTTGTGCTAATATTTTCAAAATACTTTAGTTCAGTTGGAAAATCAAACCTTGGAAGTTGATGCATTTTGGAGCCTTTGAACATATTTATGAAAAAGTAGGTCACAATGACATACCTTTTGAATTTTGCAAGTATTCATTTTCAGATTGTTTTAATTTCATATTTATGACACTTTGATGCTTAGGATCATCAAACCTTGTCAGTTAATGCATCCTAAAGCCTCGAAGTTTAGCAACAAAACAAGAAGGTTACTGTTACCTACCTCTGGAATATCATGACTATATTTAAATATTTCAGATACTACATGTAACTGGCTCAGGATCATCAAACTTTGTCAGTTGATACATCTTGGGTCCTCAAACTGTGCTAACTAAAAAGAAGGTCAAGATGAACTACTTTTGGAATTTTATAGCTGTATCTAAATATTTTGGATAATAAGAGGCTTAGAATCATCAAATTTCGTCAGTTGATGAATACATTTTGGGTCTTTGTGGTTAATTAAAAAAGTAGGTCACTGTAACATATTTTTTGCCCAATTTTTTTTCAATAAGGAATTTTATTCTTTTGTTTTCTTAGTTGACTCACTTTGGTCCTGGGATTGTGTCAACCAAAAATTAGGTCATCTTGACATACTTTCGGAATTTCACAGCAATATCCAGATATTTCAGATAATAAGAGGTTTCAAATCATCAAACTTTGGAAGTTGATGCATCTTTGGTTCTCAGACTGTGTTAACCAACAATTAAGTCAAGGTGACCTACTTTTGGAATTTTAGGGTTTTATCTAAATATTTAGGATACTAAGAGGCTTAGAATAGAAGTGGCAGGGTTGTGTGCAATTTATCAGAAGAGTGATTCTAGGCCTCTGGGCCTCTTGTTTAAAAATGTATCTGTGGTTCAAGCAAAGAATCAAGTATTTGTTTCTCTCACAAAAAGTATCTATGGTTCAAGATAAGGAATAAGGATTTGGTCCTATTTTAAAAATATCTATTGTCTAATAGTGCAAAGAAACAAGTATTTGGTTCTTTACAAAGAGTATCTGTGGTCCAACCAAAGAAGCAAGTATTTGGTCCTCTCCTATAGAATATGTGTGGTTCTAGAGAAGAATCATGGATTTGATCATAGTTTGCTATGCTTGTAGATAATGAACTGTTTTTGGTATGTATTTTGATATTGATGACTTGATGACTTACAGATTAAGTTTCGTGTTAATTGACCCATTTTTACGAAAGTTATTGCTCATAGACTTTGAAATTATTTTAATAATTCACCATTTTCCTGACTGTTTTTGCTATACTTGTATAATAATATGTTTATAGTTTATAATGAGTTAATTTTTGGTGTGGTCTTCTATACTAATGGTATAGGATCAAGTTCGAGTTCATAACAATCAGCATACTGGCCCATTTTTACGAAAGTAATGGCCCTTCGTCTTTATAATTTTTTTTAATTCAGTTTTCCGGATTTTTTTTTTGGGGGGGGGGGGGGGGGAGGGGGGTTGTAGATAATGAGTAGATTTTTTGGTATGTCCTTATATACTAACGATTTTATAGAATCCGGATAGGGCCATGTAGTCCACTATATATCGCACCATCGAGCATCGACTAAAGGATCGATGGTGCGATAATGCGAATGCACGATGAAGCGATAGCGCGATGACGATGATACAATGGCGCGACAATGCGATGACGATGGTGCGATAGCAGGATGAAGCAATAGTAAACATTTCTTTTTCATCGTCATCACATCACCGTGTCATCACCTATCGCACCATCAAGTCATCGCGCTAAATATCGCTATATCGTGCCATGGCATCATTATCATCGCATTGTCGGGTCATCGTGGTCGCGCTTTCGCACCATCGCTTCATCGTCATCGCACCTTCACTTCATCGTCATCACGTCATCTCACTATCGACCCAAACCTCGATGGTGCAATGATGCGATTGTGAACTACTTGGTCCTATCCGGATTCCATATTTCCGGACTTTCTTTTGGGGCTATGTTTTTAGATAATGAGCTGATTTGTTGGTATGTATTTTGATATTGATGACTTACAGATCTAGTGTGAGTTTGGTATTGATCAACCCATTTTCACGAAAGTTATTGCCCTTAAACTAAAAACACTTCTAATAATTTAACGTTTCCATTTTTCTTCGTGGGTGTGCAAGTAGATATATTGTATATATTCCGTTAATTGTTGGTGTTCCTTGATATTGATGACTAAGTGTTTACAGATCAATTTAGAGTTTTATATTGATTGACCCGTTTTTACGAAAGTTATGGCTCTTAGACTTAGATTCATCAAACTTTGTCAGTTGATGCATCTTGGGTTTTCTGAATATGTTAATCAAAAAGAAGGCCACAATGATCTACTTTTGGAATTTCAAGGCTATATTTATACATTTCAAATAATATGATGGCTTTGCATATATAGAATCATCAAACTTCGTTTGTCGATGCATCTTGGGTTCTCATAGTGTGTAAACCAATATGACCTTTTTTTTTCTTTTTTTTTTTTTTTTTTGAATTTCACACTTTTATCTCAATATTTCAGATAAAAGGAGGCTTGGAATCATCAAACTTTAAAATGTCAATTGATGCATCTTGGGTCCTCAGACTGTGTCAACTCAAAAGTAGGTCCCAATGACATACTTTTGAAATTTCCTAGTTGGTTCTAAATATTTTAAATACCGGTACTAAGAACCATCAAACTTTGCTATTTGACTCATCTGGGTTCTCGGATTTTGTTAACCAAAAAGGGGGTCACCGTGGCCTTCTTTGAAATTTCATGACTATATTTAAACATTTGAGATAATATAAGGCATAGAATAGAAGTTACAGATGTACAATTTATCATAAGAGCAAATCTAAACCTTGGGCCTCTTGTTTCTTGGGTATACATGTATTTTATGTATAAATATCAGAATAGTATATGTGAAAATCGAATAATCCTCGCTTGCATTTTGTGTTGTATGAAAATTCGCGCACCAAAATTGAGGAAATTCAGAAAATCACTTCTTTGAAGCAACAGAATATTTTTTGGCATGTTACGAAGTTTGAATTTACCAGAAGGCAGTAAATAAAAAATTAACAGCATGCCGAGTTGTAAATTTTGTATAAAATTTACTGTCACCTGGTAATTTCATAATTTACAGCATGTCAATTTTATAAACCAAAATATGTACCGATTGATTCAGGTGTTGTTTTGGATCCTTAATTACAAATTTATCTTATTTAATATATCTATTTATGGCCTTATATTTAGCTTTTGACATATCTTACTTTGGATTTTCTGTGAAGTGCTGCTAAGAAAGGAATAATCCAATGAAATATTGTATAATTAGTAATTCAGTAGGTAGGGATAAACTGCTGATGTAGTGATGAAAGTGCTTAATTTAGATGTGTCAAATGTTTTCAGGAGAAGTTGAGAAGCTAATGTTGTAATTTTTTGGGGGATTATGCACAGACATGCATACATGATTGAAGAGTGTTAAATTAAGAATTGAAGTAAAAAGTAACAAGGTCTCTGCGTGTACATATACAAATTAGATTTTTAAAAATCCTAAGATTTTAATATGAGATTAACTATAGTTCTCTATTTTGCTAAGGTATTTCATATCAAACATCACAGCTTACTATGATTGAGAGGGCATTGAAGAGGGAAATGGGAATCGTATTTCGTAAAAAAAACAAGCAAAACAATGCAAAGAAATAGAAAAAAAAACTGAGGTCTCGCACCTGACATTCAGCTTCTATATGGATGTACTGAAAGTTGATAAAGGCAATATTAAAAGTGAAAATTGGCTACATTTTCCATGCCTGTACACGTACAAATAAGATTTTAATGAAATTGCTATCTCCTTAAAAATATGATTTTTGGCGCTTAGTATCATGCAAAATTAAATGTTTTTAGGCTTACCGTCTATACTTTTATTTATTTATCTATTAGTATTTACTCACTTATTTTTATTTCTTATGCAGAAATAGCTAGTTTTATTAATGTTTGATTTATTCTACGGTCGCTCCTCTATGAACAGTGAGGTTTAAGCGTACCAACTCGTTGTCTATCTTGGGTTTTAGATGGATACATAGATCATTTTTTCCCTCCTTTTTCACCAGGCTGGGACTCGAACGGGCAGAAGGCCTCCCAACCTTTCATGCAAATAAGATAATTTGTTCCCAAAATTTATGAGTATTTTTTAAACAAACACTGATATGTTGACATATATTCATGACATAATGTGCACAATCCCTTAAAATTCTGTGCGTGTATATGTCATTTACTCAACATATATCACTTTTTAAATTACTTATCATTATTCTCTATCTTAACGTTAATTGAAGGTTTAGAAATGATAAAATCTGATAAACAGGTGACAAAAACAGATTAGAAAAAGAAGGAAACTAAAAAAAAAAAAAATAAAGGGCAAGCAAACATACAAGCAAGAAAGAGAGATGGATGTAATTTTTTTTATTTTAATTACAGAATTTCAAGTACAAGATGTTTTATAATGACAGCGTGCATTAAAGAGGAATTCTTTTGCAAATGAAAGAAAAAATATTAAAAATAAAAATCATAATAACATATCGTGTTTATATCCATTTCTAAATCTGTAGAAACTGTCATGTTTGATGTGTCATACCTTTACACACACACAGACACGTTTACTTTTCGTTTACTTTTCAAATTCTAAAAATGGTAATATTTTAATCTTATTCGAACATGTACACGCAAAGAACACGTGAATTGTTACTTACTGGGTTACGATTATCACTTCTATTATTGACTTATTCATTTTCTGTACATCTATACAAAATTGACATGTCAGCTGGGGCCATTCTATTTCTTTGCTTTGTTCCATTTCTATTCCCATTTCCTTCAGTGTCCGCCTGCAATCACTGAACTCTTCTACTCATGCCTTTCTATCTGATTGAAATTATAATTAAAATCAATTATTAAACCTAATAGTTTTGAACATTCGACTGCCATTGCAGTAAACTTAGTTTGTTCATCGGTACAGGATTTGTTAACATATAAAACTGTTGGGTGTTATACTTGCTTTGCCTTTTATAAGTAGGGCCAACCTCTGAATTCATATTAAAATTTTACATTATCGAAATTAATTTAGATTATAAGGAGTCACACACTCATGAAAACCTATGGAGATTTTCTTTTACTCCAATACAAACCTTGCCCTGTCAAAACCTGACAGTAAATGTATAATTTATTTAGCTTTTGTTTGTGGTATTTTAAACCAGATAGTGTGCTTTTTTTATATAGCAAAACAAAAAAAAAATATCAACAATGTATTTCATATTTTTTTTACTGTAGAAAACTTTATAATAATCTCATACATGTACATATAATTCCAAATTCAAAGTGGTCTATTTTTGTGTGACATAGTTATGTTCATAAAAAAGAAGCATTTTACCATATAAATGATATCAATAGTTCAATAAACTTTTTATCAAATTAGTAAATGAGGTTTCACTTCATTAATAATGGAGTCCTTCAGAATTGTAATAAGAGACAATTAGGCGACATCGTTCGTATCTGGTGCATGTGATGTATTGACATATTCCTTAATCATAAGTTACCTCTATTAAAAAATGTCCAAGGTTATTTAAAGTAAAATATGAAGAATTCTGACTTTCTGGTACATACAGGTTCTTATGTGCAGTCTCAGTTTATTTTTTTTTAAAAATGCATCAGCAGAAATACTTTGCAAGGCAATTGGTTGATTTGGTATTGAATTCCAGATACGACAGCCAACTTCTTATCGCCATCTGCTCACTACCACTTCTTGTAGATGATTTTGTCCATTGTGCATCTTCAATATGCATGCTTGATAAACCCCATTACAACAAAGATATAACAACAATAAAAAAAGGCGGATCCAGTAATTTTTATACGGGAGAGAGGAAGGATAAAATATATCCTTTTAAAACAAAACTCTAAATATTCCTTACAAGCAAAATAACCTTAATGTTGTTTTGACCGGGGGCGGGGTAGGGGGTTGAGAGAGGAACATGACTAGAACCATAGAGAAAATGGAGAAAACTCTCTATTTTCTCTCTCTATCTGTAGGGAAGGTCATTCATAAAACGGGGGGGGGGGGGCATACAATTAACTTTATCATGGTGTTTTTAAGTGTCTCTTTTTCAATTTTTTATATCATTAGTATGTCATAAATTCAAAAGGCATTTTACTCTGTTCAGAAAGTATTTATGACAAAAGTTTGTCATAAATGTGTCTTATTTAAATCAATTCAATGACTAATTTTTCCAAGGACCCTATTATAGATAATCCTATTATTTATATTTAACTCCCCACTTCCATAACATTAGCTATTAAGCAGATTCGAATTAGAATTTAAAGTTAGAAATATATTTTGCATAGAGTAAAATAATTTATGATGTGTGACAAAGTATTGGAAAAAGTACGGGAAAGACATCACAAGCCAATTTACCCTTGGCGAGAGTACGAGTATTTGTGACTTTTCTCGAGTGTTTCTTATTTATTTAAATTTATCGACCAGTGTAACTTAAGCAAGAGTTTTTCTTATGTGACTCCGCCCTCCCCTTATGAATAGCCTTCCCTACAGATATAGAAAATTGGGAGATAGATTTTTCCCCCATTTTTTTTCTTTCAGAGTACCACCACCAATATCACCACAACGATCATTCAGAACCCCAGTAAAACCTTTAGGTTATTTTGCTCGTCAGGAAATTTGGAGTTCCGTGTTTTGTTTTCAAGACGAAATATTTTATTCCTGCCTCCTTCGTTGTGTTCAAAAAACCTGGATATGCCTTATTTTTTCTATGTAATAACGTTGTTGCATTCAAACATGCCAAATAAAAAAAATACAATAGACAGTATCATCTATAAGTTCTGGTAGTGGCCATCAGCAGTTGGCAGTTAGGATTTGATGTCGGATATGGAATTCCATAAGCTTCGGGCTTGATTGATTGATTATTATTGTTTTACGCCGAGTTGGCAATATTTCAGCGATATTTCGGCGGTAGAACTGTTTGATATTTTCAAAAACTTTGTACAAAATGTTTTCACAAAATAAATCTGACATAGAAGACTGGTGTACTTTTATTTGCAATAATTTATTGACGTTACAATTTTAAAAATTAAATTCTGAAGAGTTTAAAAAACATTCTAAAAATTGACTTGTATAAAATGTCGTTCTAACATAATAGTATACTTGTACTTTATGTAAGAGTTATGATCGATAATTAGTTCCTGCACAAATGTATCATGCATACATAATTATTGAACAATGTTTTACAGCATAGTTATAATGTATGAGCAAAGGTGGAACAGGGAATATTATTACAATAAAACAAACCAATCATTCAGACAAACACACAGACAATGACTTGCATTTATAAATACAATGTAGTTTCTGTGTGCATACACACACAAGGACACAGCGCCTTGGAAAGCCTCATTCTTGATTGATTTGACTCATGACATTGTAACAGTGAACGTGTTGATTAAATTCTGACAAGATATTTAAATTACTTAAAATAAATGCAGATGTACTTATCCTTAATAACTTCAGATTTTCTTGTCATGCTGTCAAAAAATTACTAAAATTTAATTTTAGAATCTTAATAATTCAGTGACATTTATCATAAGTGATTGAATGAATATGTTCAAATCAACATAAGAAGTTAAAAGAAGTCTTATCTTGGAAATTAATGAAATTAAAATCTTAGATCCTTTATTCATTATATCTAACAAATCAATGATATCAATTAAACATATGTAGAAATCAATTTCCATAAAATACCATAAGAAAGCTTCTGTCGATATTAATAACAGTCCACGAAATTTCTTCTGCTAATACTTTGTCAATTAACTTTAAGAATATATATATTTTATTGAGCCCACAGGCTCGGGAATAAAAAGACAACTCGTTGGATAAAAAAAATTAGTCATTAATATTCCAAACAAAACGTTTACTCAAGAGGAAAAAGAATTATTGGAAAAGGGCGTTAAATTTACACCCACACCCAACCCCGACAATCAAAACTTGAAAAAGGATATAGATGAATTCTGCAGGAAACTATTTTTAAGAGAATATTTTGAACGCATTGAGAAAAATGATGATTGTATTGTGAGAAACAAAAAAGGAACAACAATACAAAAAGGACGAAACAAGGATTTAGACGACTATATAGATGTTCTGAAGTTCACAAAATTGTCTTCAATAAACAAAAATCCTGTGAAAAGCAAGTGTTGATGAAATTTGGAAACTGTGCATTTTCTTTTTCTTATATACTTTTTTTTTCCAGAAAATGATGCATCGTCTAGTTTCTATAATATTGGCTTAACAATCACAGGAAGCGAGAACCTGCCATCAAATGCTGAAGTGGAATCCGGAAACGGAGACTGTTACGGATAGACTATCAGACAGATGGATGCCAGTTTACACAACAGGAAGACATATAAGGATTTTCACGATATTTTCCCTTTATTTAGCCAAGAAACCATCATACATTTTTTTTACAGTTATTAATTTGCATTCTCATAAAACAACCACATTCTTTGCATTGTCTTAGAAATATACATTAAAATGTCTCTACATAATGCATTTCCTGGTAATCAAATAATTTTTCTTTGTTTACATATATGATACTTTTGTATGTTTCATTTGCAAAGTGATCTGCTGGTGATTTAATAATTGTACATTCAATGACATTTAATTAAAATTATGATTAATAGAATAAGTTACTCAAAAAAATGAAGAAAAAATTCCCCCTATTCATATCTCCATTATTTTAAATTCCAAAGTCTGATTTTTTCTTAAGTTCCTCTTTTTTATCTGAATATCAAGAATTTAAAAGCTAAACCTTACTAATGTCCTTTTTTTAACACACCGTCTAATATCATCGGTAATGTTGATAGAGAATTGAAAACAACATTAAAAAGAAAGAAAGAAAGAGAAAATTGAGAAAAAAGAAGAAAAAATTCTCCTCTTGGGATATTGTAATTTGAAATGATGAATCAATACCTTCTTGTTTTTCATATCAGCATTTAAAATAAAGCAAGGACAGATTGTACGCATATTTTATTGATTGATTGATTATATTTTGTTTTACGTCCCATTCGAGAGTTTTTCACTGATATAGGGACGTCACCATATACCGGTTAGGGGCTTCAAATTTTGACCTTTACTCGGCACTCATGGCCATTGAGCAGTGAGGGTTCTTTATCGTGCCAACGCCTGCCGTGATACGGGGCCTCGGTTTTGAAGGTCTCTTCCGAAGGACCCGCGACTTTCACTTCAAAGTACACATTCAGAAGGCCAGTTCGAGGTTCATTGGTGATAATATCTTAATATACCTCCTTATAAATTCCTTTGAACATCCTAACTACAGTGCTGTTACATTTAAACACTAAGATTATGCATACTGTTTTATGACGGTGCATTTTGGGTCAAGTATGGATTTTTTCACTGCAACATTTTAAATTGTCAAGACAAATAGCTGTGCTAGCGCCAATTAAATCAACTGTTGATATACAAATAAAAAGGTACTTGTCTGCGGCATTCTCCAAGGTGGCAGAAACCACAACGACTATTCCTAACCAGCGTAAATCACGTCTCATTACTTAAACACTTGTAAATATATAATGTCCCGCCACAGAGACCGTTTGAAGTAACTTGTGCCATCCACCGAAGATTTGTGAAACTCTTTATTTAAAACATACGCGTATGTCCCATTTTGGAACAGATCCATAATTTGCAAATTCATTCTTTATTATCTGTAAATGTCACTCAATGACTCCCTCAAAACGTCGATAAAAGTGTATGAAATTACTTTGCGTAAATTGTTACTAAAATTGTTAATTTTGTATTATTATTGACAACTATACATGAATTCTGTGAATGACATTTTTGTTAATGATAATTAAGTCTAAATCACTGTAAATTATCATAAAATAAAGTACAAATTTGAAGGATTTGCCAATAACATTAAATGGTGCTTGAGGAATTTTTTTCTGTTTTTACAGCCATTCTCCATATGCAGTTTATTTATTGACACAGGTCTTCATAAAATAAAGATATAGATGTCAAAAATATACGCATGCATTGGGTGTTTATTCCACACACCATACCCCCAGGGATCCACATCTAAATTGTCCATTATCTTTAAATTTACGCTCCCCCTTTCCCCTTTAACGGCAGTTTGCGGATGTTTCCCGGCATCAAAACTAATTTTGTAGTTCTTTTTGTTATAAGTAATTATCTCTATGTGACGGTTGATGTACCAAAGGGTGAATAAAAATATACACCAGACGAGATACTTTTTTCATAAAAAAGTGTCTAGGAATTTTTATTATGTCTATTGCCTTATTCAAGATAATTCAATTAGATTATGAGCTGCTTTTTAATTTTTGTTAACCCTGTCACATTGATTTAAGAAAGATTTGTTTTTCTGGACGAAAGGAAAAGATTTAGTGGAATGTACGTTATTCACATCAACTTATTTGCTTAAAAGTGAAGCAATAATTCTATAAATCAATCAGAACTATTGTCTATATTATCTCAAAGACAAATTCTTGTTCTATATCAGAATGCTAAACACATATCTTAGGAGAAAGGTATCATTTATAGCAGACTTATTTAAAGAAAAATAAAAATAACTGTATTCATCTTTGAAGGTCATTAGTTTTAATGTGAATTATCCTGCATGAAGAGAGTTGTCCGACTTAAATTTTTTTGGATCTATTAATCATAAATATTTAAAAAAAAGCATTGATAATAGAATCTTCTCTATACTTCTGGTTTTCTAGTAGGCAACCAAGTATATAGTTGTAATAAGTAAGGGTATTTAGGGAGATATGGGTAAAACATGCATAATTTGCAAAGAGAAGGTAATCCCATTCGTTTTGATTAAGAACCCCTTTCTTTATACAAAATGCATATCGTTGTTTTAGTTAACCTAGTGTCGACAGGTCGTCAATCTTAACGTAAAAATTATGAAAAAAAAAAGTTATATAGAATTTCGTAAATTTATGTAATTTAGCTAATTTTAAGAATTATTGTGAAATAAAACATGCATCTCATTATTCACAACAAAAGAAAAGGAAAGTAGGGAATAAGGATAATTAAGAATACAAAAAAGCAATTTTCACAAAACTTATTTCTCTTTGATGGTTAGTTACGTAAAATATACTGAATTTAAAGTTAATTCATAAAGCGTTAATATAATGTCTTCCTTCCGCTAGGACTTTTATGTCTGCAATCTTCATTGGTTATAATTTCCTCACATATATTGCAGATGAGGTATGGATAAGTTAAATGCAACTCAGAAGTTTGCCTGAAACAAAACAATTAAAAAAACTACGAACTCTTTTCTAACAAATGATTATAAATTAAAACAAAAATTTGAGAAAGCACTAGTCTGAACTAAGTTGTCTGTAATTAGCGCATAAAAGCGATAGAAATGGATTGGCCATGTCCTAAGAATGGAAAAATAAGATATTCCTAGAGTAGCCTTAGATGGGCTCCACCAGGAAAACGACACAAAGGGCGACCAAAAGAGACGATCATGGCGGCGATCTATAAAAAAGATAAAAAAGACCAGGGATAGGCTGTGGGCATGGTGCGGCATATGCCTGCTGAAAGAGATGGCGGTTTTTGGAACAGACCTTATGAGCTCCAAGCACGAAGAGGACCAAATGAAAATATAAAATAACAAGCATTCTGAGAGTATTGCATTAGCAATACTAGTCCCCTACCGGCAAGTGTAATCTGGTTCCGTTCCCGTTAAGAATTGAAAATGCCATAATTCCGTCAAAAATTAATGAAGCGGGGACGAAATGCAAACTTGATCTATAACTAATAAAGCTAAAGCCACATACCAAAAATCAGCTCAATATCTACAAGCGTTTAGAAGAAAATTGCGGAAAACCCGTAAAAATTGAAAAAGGCCGTAATTCCGTCAAAAATCAATGAAGCGGAACCAAATGCAAACTTGTTCTGTAACTCATCAAGATACACTCACATACCAAAAATCAGCTCAATATCTGCAAGCGTTTAGTAAAAAAGTGCGGAAAACCAAGTGGGACAGACGGACAGACAGACGGACGGACAGACTCAGAGGAAACCTATAGTCCCCTCCGGTTTCACCGGTAGGGGACTAATTAGCATATAGGTCGATAACAAGAAACGCTTGACACACAGGCCTTCTTAGTAGAAAAAAAGATTTTGAAACTTTTAAACCTTAGGTATAGGAGGAAAGGAGAAGGGAACTTAATAAGAATAATTTTCAGTGTAAAATTTTCTTTTATCAAACAACTACAGAACAAAAGCACGATTTGCACAAAGTAGCAAATAACTTAAATACGAAACATGATTCATACATGTCACAAAAACAAAGTCATGCAGCAAGTTTCATTTGACTTTTTTTGGAGAAGTATTTATTGTGGTCTTTCAATAATGAATCTTTGTTTGATGGCTGATTTGAGTGTTTAAATGAGTGAGTAATAGTACTATTATTTTCTGAACAATACGAAGTCTTCCTTCCCTTTTAAAAAACAAACACCGACTATTCTCTAACTTATCTCACATCATAAAAAGTAACGGATTAAATTATTTTAAATGACCAATAGCCAAGACATGTTATTCTCTCAAACAATAATTAACACGCTCATAAATTATTTCCTTCAATCTCTGTCATAAAAAAAACTCCAACTGTTTCTTTCAAGTTAGGAAGAATAATATTCAAATCTTATAAAACATGTTTCTAAAATTATCTTTGATAATTAATAAATCTGATCAATGTTTTCTCTCATAACTGACATTCTTCATCTTGTCTCTGTGTCAAGATGATAATTGAGTTTTGAATATCGTCTTACAAGTTCATTAGAATGTTAATATTCCCTCATAAAATATGCATGGTATCACAAGTTTTCTTTTGAAGTGGTCATTAATCTTAAAAAACTAATGAGATATTTGGTCTACCAAAGATCACATCAATAAAGGTTAATATTGGTATTAGTGACTGCAATAAATCATAATTTTATATATATATATATATATATATATATATATATATATATATATATATATATATATATATATATATATATATATATATATATATATATATATATATAAGGAGAAAAAATACACTAAAATACACTATTGCATGAAGCAACCTAATTAAATATTGTTTGCATGTCGACGTTGTATGAATGTGAGCTAATTTTAGCTAATTAATCTAACCAAACAAGAACTTTTATAATTATTTGTTATTTTCTTTTTATTTTTGGGAAAATAATGTCCATCAATATTTTATTGGAATGAGCAAAAAAAGAAATGGTTTAAAAATATAACTAGTATATACGAGTATATGTAATATGGAGAAAACGAACAGTAATCAAGCTCAAAAATCCATTGAAACAGTACAATACGGGAGAATACGGACCTCTAAAAACATCAGAGGTGGGATCAGGTGCCTTGGAGGAGTAAGCATACCCTGTCTACAGGTCATACAAGCCGTGTGCTTATTGTCAAACGGATAAAAAATCGTAGACAATTCAGTGTGTGAACAATGGCCTAACATTTAGTATGAAAAACGTCAGTCAGCATTCGACTTAATGATAGATTGTATTTGCTGAAGTGTTATTGTATCGACCATAGAACTTGAGAAGTGATGACTTTAAACGAGTTTTAACTGTTGATATCCTTGTCTCATCAACTTGTTTGTCAATAGCTTGCTTCGTTTTAGATAACAAACAGTAATCAAGCTTAAAAGTCTATTGAAACAATAAAAATCAGGAGTAGAGCAAACACAGACCTTTAAAAGTATTTAATAATTAAAATACAGTTTGAAGATTTGTTTTTCTTAGAATAGTAATATCTTACTTAAGTCATATCTTACTTTATCATCTGACGCATTTTTGGACCTTTTTCATTATTTCTTAAACTTTAAAAAAGTTCTTTAAAACTGCTACATGTAATACATTTGTAATTGATAAAACGATAATTTTCTTTCAAAATTTTTATTCCTTTATATTAACAACAACAAAATACTTTCTTTTCTATTTCGTACGTAAACCGATTGCCGTTATCACTACATTAACAATAAAGCAGTTAGAACCGGTTTTTAAGATCATCTTTTTGAAAGATTTCTCAAGAAGTAGGTTCTTCCATCAAGGTAACATAAGACAAATAATACCATATTTTACACACTTTCATCTATTTTACACGAATAATTTTTATAGATATAAATATAAACAATAAAATGTCTTTCTTTTTTGTTAATGCAAGGAACTAAGATTGCAATCATAGCAGGAAAATTTACATACCGTAGAATGGTTGGTTATGTATTTTTTTCTGCAATGTCGCAACCTTTATTCCTGTATTATTAAACAATGAAAGCATTTCATTGTTTAAATTTCCATTATATTTTTAAGGCATTTTAATGTTCTGGAACATCATAGCCTGTTTTTACGTTTACAGAAATGTTAATGCTACTAGGGGAGCCTCCAGTTTTAATTATTATTTTCGTAGGGTAAGGGAGAAAAACAGTTCATTTTTTATCATGTCATTTTAAACTGGAATTCTCTTCCTATGGAGGTAGACAATATAGTTAATAGAGCTTGTTTTAAAGACTTTCATGTTGCACCTTTCACAAGAAGCTCGAAGAAGGGAATAAAATATTCATATATGATATTTTTATTATGCAATGTTACATTTTTTTTTTAAAATTGTATTAATTTAAAAAAAAATAAACAATGTACATAATTTTACTGTATTCAGGCTATGAAATCATCTGATGTTCAATTTTATTTTTTGTCTGTGCTGTCTTAGTCATAAGACCCCACTAGAAATAAGCAAGTTTCATATATTGCTTTCATGGGTTGTTCTAGACAAAGATTGATTTAATGTATACAATTTGCATTATCTGTTATAGGCATAATTTTGTATATGTGAATATGATATTGATGATACTGTCACTATAACTGTGATTAAATCTGGAGTGCTACCGTGTAACTGTGATAGCTATATGCCAAAAATTCATTTGTGACCCCCAATCGATATTAATAATGTAATTGTATATTACTATTTGTAACTTATTTGATGTTTTATGATGCTTTTTCTAAATAAACATAATAATAATAGTGATTACTTTTCTTGACCATTTTTCACCTGTTCAGTAGAAAAACAAAATTATTTCAGAAACGTGTATGACTGTAATTCATAACTTTTTCAAACAATTTTATCGCTCTGTAGAGAATAGAAACATTACTCTTTAAGTTCCAATTTTATTTCTAGAATTAAACACTCTTCTGACTACATTGAGTTTGTTTTTGCCAAATAACACAAGACAGAATTAGTTTTAAATTTTATGGTCGTGATAATGACCTTGTTAGCAAATATAACCTATCATTGGATCGTATTGCGGCTGACGTGTTTTATTACAATTGTTAGGCTTTTGTTCCGACTACCTGATCAATACATATGGCTCACGGTGGATGTGACCGGTCAACAGAGGATGCTTACTTCTCCTAGGCACCTGATCCCACCTCTGGAATTTCCAGGGGTCCGTGTTTTATTCCTTCTTCACAGATTTGTATTGTTTATAGATTGTTTAAAGATCGATCACTGTTCGTTATCTTCACCTTTTTCATTCTCAACAATGGCATTTATTATGAAATGACAAAATATAATCCATAAAATTTGATTTTAAAAAAATGTAACATTACAATAAATGGCCTTCAAAATAAAACATTTCAATTCTTTAAAAACAATATAGTTGACCTTAAAAAGAACATAATAATACAATTATGTATACAAAGCCAAAGGAAAAAAATAACAAATAAAACTTGTAATAGTCAGAACTGGAGGTGACATACGTTACTCTCTGTTGTTTATTTCGCTTTATTTTATACTACATGTATGTTTTGGTTTGGGCCTGAAAAAACGTATTTGTTATATTTCCTCCACAATTACACTTTTTAAAAGAATTATTTTGTTATTTATTTGAGGTCCATTATCAATAAAAATATGTTCTAGTTTAAAAGACATTTCTAGAAAAGCTTAGTTATAGCTTGTAAATCATTCCAAAATTTAGACATATTTTTGTTAATTTATATGCAAAATCTTGTAATTGATATTTCATAATTGTGATTTATATTCGAAAAGGTTTTTAATATTCTTAAACTTGTGATTCATATTCTATATTTTGTGATTTATATTCAATAATTTATCTATTTGTAAAATCACCTAAAAAAGTTGGGCGACATCCTGTTCTTGTTTTACGTTCATGTTTTCCACCGGTACTTCTCGCAGATGACTTGGACAATCTTAATGATACTTTAAAATATCAATAAACACTAAGTTTAGTTGTACATGTAACATTGAATTTTTTTCAAAACGGCAACGGAAGACAGAGGAAATTTGAAAAATTAAATATCTTTTTTTTTTCATTAACAGCCCAGCCAATTCTTTGAAACCTTGAATAAATATTCTTTGTATCAAGTAAAACTGATTTCTTGTCAAAAAATAATTGATGTAAATTGCAAATACTTTCACTGTTGCCATGGAAACACAAAGGAGGGATTTTTTTATTTGTTTGTTTTTGTTTTGTGTTTGCTTTTTGTCATCTAAATGTATTCCAAACTGGAAAATATTAATATGTAATTGGCTCCCAAAGTTTCTATAAACTAAAATTTTCCAAATGGCTTCAGACCAGTTGCCATGAAAACAAAATTGGATAATTTCTGATTTTTTTTTTTAATTTTGCAAAAAATTTAAACTACACATGTAATAGTTGCTTTTTTGCTTTCAACTCCAATATTGCATTCGAAGAAAATGTTATGTTTATTCAAAAACTTGTAACATATGTACAAATATTTTTCAAAAAATCTAAAACAAGATTTTTATAACAATTCAATGTTTCTTATATCCCATACTCAGCGTATGGAATCTCTATAACATACATGTATGACTGTGAAACAGGGGTAAACTTTACTGTACCAGTCCCCAGATCCGCAAGATCCGCGCGCTCGTTGCACTGAGACATAAGATTCAAGTCACTCAACTGATAGGCTTTAGTCTTGCACACTACTCGACTGGTTAGAGTTAGTCTTGCACCCATCTGATAGATTGGGGTTAGTCCTTGCACAACTATTCGACTGATTAGGGTTAGTCTCGCATCCATCCGAGAGATTAGGGTTAGTTCTCGCACATTATTTGCCTGATCAGGATTAGTCAAGCATCTGCCTGGGAGATTTGGGTTAGTCCTCGCATACCATCCGAGAGATTAGGGCTAGTGACTCGCTCTTTTAGATAAATTAAGAAATTCAGTTGTTTCTGTATTTTTTGCAAGATTTTAATTCAGCTTCAACGGCATTTCGTTGGTTTGTTCACATGAAAAAATGGCTAAGAACGAAAGAAACGACACTAAGCACGCGCTTCGTTGACAATTATTTTTGACGATTTTTTTCAATGAATAAACAATATTTAATAAAAAAGAATTTCAGAGAACGAGGTTAAAAAAATTAAACTGATGAAACTAAACTTTTCAATGTAGAATTCGATTTTGGAGTCAAAAAGGCAAAAAAAACCCCTTATTTCTTCATTTTTTCGATCGCTCACACGATCTTATATATATTGAAGTCGCCTACGGTGACATTATATTTTAGCGCGTTTTTCTGGGGACCGGTAAAGTTAAGTTGTTCCGTGAGACAGATATTTAGATATAAGATTTATATTTGCTTTTCTGTTTTGTTACCGTCAAAATATTTTTTATTCGTGTTATAACACTATTTCAGCCTATGATTCGACTTATTTTATTTACAAATACTGCGATTCGGATACGTGTCTCTCGATATGTACATTATAAGCATGTTCTACGTACGAACAATTTAAATGAGGCAAGGTATTGCCAAATACGTTGATGATACAAGGATAGTAACAGTCTCGCTTAAAGTCAACATTTCGCAAATTCCATGACCTTGTTAGCAAATACAATATATCGTAAAGTGGAATGTTTCTTTATACAAATCGTTAGTTTGTTTTGTTTTTGTTTTGTTTTGTTTTGTTTTTTTTTTGTTTTTTTTTTTTTTTTTTTTTTGATTTGCCCGATCATGAAAAGGAACATACGACAAGTTTGATCGGTCGACACGGCACCTGATCCCACATCTAATGTTTTCAGAGGTCTGTGTTTGCTCTGCTCCAATCTGTATTGTTCCAATGGACTTTGAGTATGATTCTGTTCGTTGTCTTCTTATTTTATTACGTAATCTGACAGGCAGACAAACATCCTCCTGTACTTTGTAATTTTAATTTTTTAACTAAAACAGATTTGACAGTAATGTTATTTTCGAAATTTACTATTCGGTCATAACATTTGTTAAGAGTATTTTTTACTGAAATGCAGATTCAAATTTTAAAATTATATTAAAAGAAATGCACGTAAAACTTTATGTATGCATTTATTCCTCATATTTATACTTTAAATTAAATGTAAAATGTTAAAATATAAAATTGGGTTTTTTTCTTTTAGAAAAAAAGTATATGTTTGACTGAAATTTAATTAAACATTTAATTTTAGATAATATGTTTCGTGCATACATTTGTAAAATAAGGTTTCCAAATTCGCGGATCAAAATAATGCAGATTTTCTCCAAATAGTACAAAATCATTGAGGTTTTATAAATAGCTCTTCAGGAGTCTTAATTTAGAAATAAATATTCCACTTAAAGAAATTAAAATTTTTAAAGAAATGAAATTTTCTCTTAAATTCATAATATATTCTTTTAAAGTGCCTGGAGCGATTGCTCTGTTTGGGTTAAGCGGTTGATTTCCTTTTTGTACTAGTCACTAATCGGCCCCTGGTCTTGGGTGGGACAAAACTATGTCAGAATTGTCTATTAAACCTACCAAATAGCCATGTTTGGTTTTTTTTGCAACTAAGGCGATGTATTAAATAATTGTAGTAATTGAGTTTGATTTTTTATTAGTAGTACCAAATTTGTATGAGGCCATTAATCATTTTTATCAAACGAATGGCATGTTCTCTGTTAAATATATGTTGGTGAATTCACTCATTAATCAATAAAGCGTGCAACCTCAATAGTAGTATTACACCTGTAGTTTTAATGTTAATCTTGTGTTCTGTAATTATAATAGATTATCATTTAATTTTTTATTCACTGAATTTTTTTTCTTTGTTAACTTGCACTATGCTTGCCAAATTCACCGACTGAATACTAGTTAAAGAGGCACTACTTATAATATAATTATTGTTTGACTATTGATATGAATAAAAATAACATTAAGATCTACAAGCCATAAAGTATATAAAACAGTTGCTCTTGTCTGATTGCATTTATCGAGCTTTTCAAAATTTCTTACAGCTTATGAATGATTTATTTAATATATCAATTTTTGAATGAAACTGTACTTTTCGATTACAAATACATCTATCTATTCATGTAGGTATAGGGTCTAGGGTCACATGAATAGGTTAGGGTATGTGAATAATATGAAATAATAATAATAAAGTAAAGCAGACACACGTATCAAGAGTCCATTTTGTAAGAGCAGGCTAAATATGTATAAAAGTTTCTTTTTCCGTATAAGAAAAAAGAATAGTTCCCACATTCACGTTTGCATCTGACATTAATTGATTTTGCAGCACTTTCAGACATGTTTAGAAAATCGGGGGGACCTATACTGCCAATGATTTGCAAAGAAACAAAATACTATTATATACATGTATTTACCATGACAGGCATTTTCTTAAATGGATATTAAACTTTTTTGAGTAAATAAATATTATTTGTAAGAGTTTGGAGGCATCACTAATTTTAGAATAAGTACTTTTAGAGTAAACATCAACAAAATCAATTGTCTGTACCGAGGTCCTCTAGAATTCCTTTTTATTATTCAAGCTCTTCTCCAAATCTAAAGCACTGATACGATTAAGAAACTTTATTACACTGGCTTCGATGCACAAGCATAAAAATAATAGAGCTATTCAGGGTTATACTTTTAAACTTATTTTGGAGATGACAGATCTAACCTGTCGATTGATAATTGTGAAATTTACAATGTTCATTCTATAATTAGTCATAGCAAATACCGAAGAAATACATCATTGCTTCTTAATTTACAGCTTCAATGTTTAAGAAGATAGATGAAATTTAAAGGGAGAGCCTAGGAATAAAGTTTCAGCAAATGACTACTTGAACAATAAGTTTTCAAGCTTACAAGGTTTGTAACAAATTTTTTTGTAAGGCTCATTATTACAGTTGCATTTTAGAGAAGCTATCCTTAACTCCACATCTCTGAAAATCCATCTCCTACTTACCGTTTCCTTTCAAGTGCTGACATTGTTCAAAAAATACATTTTAACCTTCCGGTCAAAAGAAGTGAAATTAGATTTCCGGTACCTGCATTGTATACAGGATTCCAAACCTTCACAAAAATCCTTACAGAGTAAGATACATTGCTGGATTCTATAGGTTTCCATTAGGCCCATATATTTTCTCCTACAAAAAACTTTAGACGCACTTTGCTACATCATATTCAAGACGCATTATTTATCACATGTGGTTTCTCAAAAACTTTAAAAGACTTTTAGAAAATTTGAATTTTTTTTTTAAATCAATAACATCCTTATATATTATTTTTCTACACTTTGTACAACCATTCATCATAATAAATTTAAGACAGGCTTTTTGTCTCCATTGACAACTGCTTCCTCAAAAAGAAACGGAACTTGGAAATTTTCATCTTTTGATTGGCCACCTATAAAATTGTTATATTAAAAATCATTCTGATTCTACACATAAGTACTACGAAGATGATATTGGGATGCTTGGGGTTCCTCATTGTCAGTATCGATGTAGTCCTTCGAGTACAGGCCTTCTATATCATCAAAAGGTTTTCAGATGGACACTAATTATGCTCTTTAATATCAACCTGTTTTATATTCTTTAGAAGCAGAATTAATTCAAAAACTTCTACATGAGAAGAAGAAAAAATTGCTTTAATTTGGTCTTCAATTTAGATAAAAACTTTATGACAAACTTAATGACTTCAACATTTCCATCGTCAACTCCCCCGATTTATGTAGTAATATTTTCACGATCATCTGCAAATGGTTTTTATGTCTTCCAACAACCGCAAAAGCACTTTCTGAGTATGGTACATTTTTTAAACCGAGGTAGGCTACTGAAAAATAAATTGATGCTATAGGTATTTCCACAAAATCAGCATTTTGCATATTCTATGGTCATTTTATTAAGCTCGTTTACAAATACATCCTATCTAATTGGATCGTATTTTGACTGAAAATTCTTTACCAGTTGTTAGGCCATTGTTTTAAAACTAATTTTGACTAGGGAACAATCCGTTTACCGGCTCACCGCGAGTCACGTGGGACCGATCGACAGAGGGCGTTTACTCTTCTTAGGCATCTCATCCCACCTCTGGTATTTTAAGGAGTCTGTGTTTTTGCCCTGGTCACGTTTGTATTGTTTACAAGAATTATGAGGTTGAGTTATCTTCAGCTTTCTCATCGTTAAACAGCGAGGGACATAATACAAACAAATCAAGAGTTCTGACATATATCCTGACAAATTTTGTAGTTATCAGCCTAAAAATATTGGTATTTTTTACGGGCTTTCCTATTTTTCCAAGGTCGTTTGCTTCCTTTCCACAAGGTCTTATTAAACATTGCAGTTAGTACTTTAAAGTAATTGTTGCATAGCAGATTCCTTAAAAGAGATTGTTGTGATTCAATCAATATAGGTGAATTAATGCAAATATTATGCATCATATATCAAAATGACGAAACAATAAAAAGTGGATTGCACATAAATAAGAATTGCGATCAAATTAATTTTTGATTTCTATTTAGAGAGAGAAACAATTTATTAAGCGATACAATGTATTCTCAGAAAAAAATGTTTTGCATGTAAAATATTTTTTAAAAAATTGAATGAAAACTTGAAGTTTCCATGAAATAAGGAATATATTTGTATTTTCAAAAATAAGAAATTTGATTTATTCATTAACCTGTTAGGTGACCACAAACAAAACTACTCAAATATATGCATACAAAATATGTTTTGAAAAATATAGCTATTTTCTCCGATTTACGCAAGGCAATTCCTTGTATGATGTGACATCAAAATATAGTAAAAAAGAGAAAAGATGACCTTGAAATGCAAAATCTGATAGGTTTTTTTATAAATTATAGGGAAAAAATTACTAGATCGGAGTCTACATTCTTTTCTCAATGACACTTGCCTTTAGATCCTTCAACTTATCAGGGTTTTATTATTCTAGGAAAAATGATAAATAAAATTTTGTTTCTTGAGACAAATACCAATTGCTGTTTGTGATCAATCGTTTTCAAAGATTTCAATAATATTAAATTTCAATAAGCATCTTTAACTGTTGCTTTCTCTAATTCTTCACTAAAAAGGAGTACAAAAAGATCAACTTAACTATGTTTATTTATGAATAATTTAATTCTCTTTTTATGGTATATATGTTTTATTGACATTATGCATTTAGTTGAATTCTTCCCTGCTCTGCATCAAAATTTAATTACAATAAAAAAACCACAAACCTCTCCAAGCGCTGAAATATTAACCGCAATGGCAATTATCAATCACAATAAAAATACTTTTCTTAATTTCATATTGTTTTTATATTTACAGATAATAATTGTTAAAAAAAATGAAGTGTCTAAGAAATATTTCCAAAAAAAGGATACGATTTGTTATAACTTTAAGAAAAAGAATCGAATATAGAAAAATTGGGTAAAAAATACTGATAATATTGGAAAGATTTTGATTCTAACAAAAATACAATCAAAATCTCAAAAGTTATATATATTATGAATATATGATTGATCATGGGGTTGTGAAAAACATTTTCAAACGATGAGGCTTTCGCAATATGTATTTTCTTTAAAAATTCTTGTTCAATATATATGTTTCTCTTTTTTTTTCTTTTCTTTTCAATTTTTTTTTTTAATTTGGTAATTGCAAAAATTTATCTCATTTCAATTGGCGACATGGCCACACGGCTGTTTGATATGTATCACAATAATAAAATTGTTTTATATTAAGAAGATTGACTTTAAACTTCAAATTCTGTTTTATGGGTTTGTTATTTTCAGATTATATTCAAAGACCTGTCAAGGTTTTGTAATGACACATGCAGGCAGTACAGGCGCATTACTGTATAACGTCTCTTTTACATACTATCACTATTTCACTTCTACAGGCACTATTGACCAATGAAAATTGTAGGCTTCAAAGTAGGCGATTTCATTGGTTAAAATAATATTGATTTTTTATTAATCGCTATAGGATTGGAACGTCGTAGTTTACTGGAATTTAATTGATTTAAAAATGAAGAAAATGTTAATAAAGCTTCATAATGAGTGGACTTATTTTCATCTTATTGCTGTCTTGTTAAATTCTCTGAAAAATGTTCTCATATGAATTTACTAGTACTATTTTAACTAAGAAATCAATATTTTGATAAACAATCTGTTAAATCATGACTTAAATCAAAATCAAATATGTATGCCACTAATAAAATCTCACAAAAATATGACTCCCTAAAAACACTCAATATATATTTCGAAATGCATTGGATATAAATGTTATATAGCTAAATACACGTACATGTCTTTTTTATGTATATTTCTAGAATTTCTTATCATCTCAATAACATTTTAACTCATTTTTTATTTTACAATTACTAAAATATTTTTTTCCAAGTTTGCTTTGATGAGATTATTTTTATGTCAAACATGAAATTTATAACCGAAATCATTGCATTTCATCTATGACATTACACGTTCCTATCTGAACATTGAGTAATATTGTTTAAGATTTTTTGATAAGTTTAAGAAAAATACTTCTTTTCCGCTTATATGTCAGAAAACTTTAAAAAGTTGATTTTCAATTTTTATTAACATTTACTTTATTAATCAAGTGAACTCCCTTTTACACGAAGTATATATTGATTCTTAATTTATAAACTGTTGCATATATTTAACGAGATATTTTATGTACAAAGTCAATATGTAACTTTCTAAGATTTTTCCCCCTACTTATGACCGACGGTTTTGCATTCTTATTGAGAAATACAGAAACGATTTTCTATGTAATCTTTTTATAAAAAGTTTTCTTATTTGAAGTCACCGTTTGATTTATTACGCGGTATATGTCTTTAAAATTTACTTACAATTCCATCACCTATAACTTAGATTCCGGTTCTATTTAATCTTTAAAAAATAATAATAATATACAAATAACAAAGAGCACAAGTGATGTTCACAAGGAAATCATTCATTCGCTGGTGTTAGAAACAAAATGTTATTATTTTTCTTACGTCATATGGGTACATAGTGTAATTTCCTAGTGCACAAACAATTACTTCCTTAATAAAATAATATATCCATATTTACTTTCCTATTTCACTTTTAGTAGACAAAAATAGAATTTTTTCAAATTTGAGTCTAAAAATTCCGAATTGACATTTCTTTAATGATTTACCAGCCAAAATCCGAGAACACCTTAAGTGTTGAATTTAATTAAAATGTTTGTACCAGTGACACAACGTTACAGGTAAGAGAGTCTTAAGCCGCGTCAATCAACGTAGAGCGCTATCGATCAAACTTTGACGGGATTCGGGATCCGGTCACGGGACATTGTACAACATACACTGACAACAAATATATAAGACAGCAACTCCCCCTGCGATGAAGCACATTCGAATATTGCATCTTCACATTACAACATGGATACTCATTACTCCGGTGGAAATCTATTATGTCTTGTGGTCGTCATGACCTTGTATTGTGCTGTGCCTATTCACAGTGGTAAGTACACACTGCTTACTGACTGTTCTTACATAGAAACTAATGTTAGAATCTTTGGTTCCAGTAGCAAGTCCAGTAGCAAGGGCATAATGTAGCATTAAAATCTATGTGTAACAATAAAATTTAACCATACGAGATAAACGGTTGTTTAGTTTTTACCCCTGCAGTATTATCATTTAGTTCAATTTTCTTGTTTAGTTTCATGTAACTATATTCATGAAAAATCATACTATTTAGTGCACCATATTAAGCTTATGACTATACGAAGGAATAACCTATCCTTATGCCTAATTATGCGCATTGCTTGCAGCATTACACTTTTTTCCCAACCTCACATCCTGAAGATGATTAATGCAGTGGAAAATATCCAGAAAAACAATATAAATGCGTAAATGTACATAAACGAATCAATGAATTAGTTCATCAATAACTTTTTATGACGTCCAATTTTCAAAAATGATTTCATTTTCAATGTCTTGATTTTACTGTTATAGTGTAAGTATATATGCATGATGTCACATAAATGACTACTCCTTAGTTTCAAGTCATTACAATTATAAAACATGCTTATGTCTAATTTTGGGATTTAATAGCTTTGTCTTTGATTTTCATTCTGTACCCTGAATCAGGTTTCCATGCTGTATTTTGTGCATGCTGCAAAAATCATCACAAAGATTATTTTTTTATATGCAACATGAGAAATTCAAAAAGACAAACTAGACCAGTGTAATGTAAACTGCAACCAATGTTTATTGATTAATTTGATTTTTGCAGCACCAACACCATACAAGACAAGTGAAGCAACACAAGAACCCCCCGAAATGAAGATATGTCAGTCCTGTGAATTGTACTGTATGTCAAAACACAATGTTGTTACTGATATCTGCAACGAGTGCCAGTGTGAACCACCAAAAGGTATTGTATTTACCGTCAATGAGGAATAACATAGTTAAAGTCAGAGTCAGTTTCTTTTATTGTTAACAATCGTTAACAATTTATTATTTATTTTTTAACAGAAAGAATTTTAAACGCTTTGAAAAACCATTCATTGCACTGGAAACCAACCAGAGAGGTTTTCAGGGTTGCCTTCATCAGAGAACAATTTGTTGTAAAAAAAAAGTTTTTATATAAAGTTTATAAAATTTGTAAAAAAAAAAAATAAATAAATAAATAAAAATATCAAGGTTTATATTTTTTGCCAAACATACCACAAACATACAGCTCCTCACCTGATCCTAACTGGTGTTTCCAGAGGGTCCGTGTGATTGCCCTGATCACGATTTATATCATTTTTAGGATTTATGAGATTGACCATTCTTCATTATTTTCACCCTTTTCTTTAAAGCATCGATCCTTTTGGGAAATTCTTTTAATATATCTAATCAGAAGCACTTTAAAACATATTTGTGCCACCAACAACCACAGGTAATGGATCAAAATTCTAACACCTGGCATATCAAGATTGTACGACATTGCACTGTAAAGTACACACATCTACATACCACAAGCCTGCATAAATCATAATTTTATTCCATATTTCTTTTTCTTGTAGCAGAGCTGACCATTCCCAACAAGCACTACTGCTATTTCAGGAAATGTGAACAAGAATGTGATAAAGGATATCAAACTGATTCAAATGGATGTCCTACGTGTGATTGTATTGCTTGAACATGAACATGAACAAATATTATTGTATTGCTTGAGCATGAACATGAACAACTATTATTGTTATTCTCTTTGAATTACCTGGCTGTGATCTCTATCTTTGTTATCTATTCTTGTTAATACTTTTTTTGTTATATTATATTATTTATTTTATTTTCTAATAAAACTATTTTTCCATTCTTTAAGATTTTGTTTTGCTTTCCTATGACCAAAACAAGTTCCGATATGAGGTTTTGAGTGTCGATTAAGAACAGGAATTATGATGTCAAGAAATAATTATTTTGCAAACATTTGTATGGACAATTGAAATAAAAAGCAACAATCGTAAAAGATGTTAATATCATATGTATGAAAAAAGCCATAACTGTACTGTTGCGCGTGACCTGTCATATTTGGAAGGGATATTTTATGAATACATGGTAATTAAACATGAATGAAAAAAATTACTTGCGTGATATTCAAAATCCGGCGAAACTATTGGCCCCTCAAAGCTATTTTACAACGATCAAATATTAATAAACTGTCTTGAAGTAGTCACAGACACCCAAACATTTCATGCAAAATATGTTAAATACCTGTGATCCTTATAGTAAAAGATATTGAAGATTGCAATGGAATGCAGCTGTATGACAAGTTGTATTCATTAAAACATGAATGCCTGATTCTGTATTTTCTCCCAAATTAATATAAAGGAAATGTTTCAGACGTTTTTTGAATTTTTAAAAACAGTATTAATTTCCAAAAGACTTCTTAAAATGTAATCTTAACCATTTGAACTTTTGAATTTTTTTCTTCTACAGATGGAATATGTTTATCATAATATATCATAAGAATATTAAAATCACGTTAAAGTTCATATCTAGTTATTTTGAAATAAAATGATCTATGAATAATCTATTTATTTGAACTTTAGCTTAAAATTCTATTTCTAGTCAAATTCAGCATTCGTTGCATAATAATATGACAATCGTTAATTTAAGATCTATATACAAATTACTTTAATGTCTATATCTTTATCAAAATGCTGTCGAGTTACTGATTGGAACTTAGCTTAAAACTTATTTTCCAATTAAAAGAGTGATATCAAATGATTAATTCAACACATTTTTGATACAAATTTACTAACTTAATATAGTTTGTTAGAAACTGCAACAATGTAAAAAAAAAATAACATCGATATTCGACTTTTAGAGACTCATTAATAAACCACGGAGAGTTCAATGAATGTAAAGACTCCAAAAAATAGGTATTCCATAAATGTTGAAGCTGTCAATTGATACATAATCTAAAATAGGACAACGTTTCGGAATTCTAAATCACATCTTTAACTTAACAGAAATTCGATATAATTATATGCGTACACACCAAGACGAACTAGATTCCATTAGTTTCAGTGACAACATCTTGATTTATGAACTTAGCAGTTAATTTTATCACTAAATGTTATCTCTAAGACACAATGTAACACTAAATCACATTTTACATCTTCATTTACATAACTGTTCTTTTTGATTCTCGCTTCATAAAACTTAGAACATTTTGCTTCATCTTTAAATTTACATTTTAATAAAAAGCGTGAGTTAGCATTGAATTGTTAAAGTATCATTAATAGGCTAAACTCGTAACATGTACGAAATAGAGCCAAATGTGGAAAGGGACCGATTGATACAATTATTTTTGTATGATTTATGTTTTCTTCTTTTTGCTATGGAGTGTATCTAATGACCTTTTGTACAAACATGATAAAATTGATGTTTTTTACATCTGTTCTCTTGTCTCTCAGTATGGTGCGGGGGTTACAAAAACTTAATAAGTACAGTTCACAAGAAAAAAAAGTTGAAAAGTTCAATCTAGACACGACATTCTTTTTAGGACAAATATGATCATGATTATGTGTTCAAACAAATGATATTATGATGGTCATTTATATAACCTGGGGTTTGTTTTTGTTTTTGTTTTTTTTTTTTTTTTTGGCAAAATAATCATTATTTTACTTGCTGTATAAGCAAGAGAGAGCAAGACAAAGTTATAATCTGCTATCTTTCAGTAAATTAACTTAAACAATTACAAAAAGACAATGATATCATCAGCACATAATGAAAACTATATGTGTGAATGCGATAATGTAATTTTTAAAATAAAAATATATAAGTCCAAGAGGCCACCTTTACGCAAGAGCATGCTCTACATTGTACGTACGAACAATTTCTAAATGAGGCAAGCTATTGACAAACAAGTTGATGAAACAATGATATCAACAGTCTCGTTTGAAGTCAACATTTCGCAAGTTCTATGATCGATACAATGACCTTGCCAGCAAATACAATCTATCATTAAGTCGAATGCTGACATGTTTTTCATACATATTATTAAGCCATTCTTTACACACTGAATTGTCTGTGGATTGTTCAGTTTGCTCAATCATGACAAGTATCACACGGTGGGTGTGACCGGTCGACAAGGGAAGCTTTCTCCTCCATGGCACCTGATCCTACCTCTGATGTTTTTAGAGGTCCGTGTTTGCTCTACTCCCGATTTGTATTGTTTCAATTGACTTTTAAGCTTAATTACTGTTTGTTATCTCCATATTTCACTTTATTAATATTAGCAATCTATCATCTTATAGCTGATTAAAATCACCTCAATGTTTGCAGTTTAATAATAAAAGAAACAAAAGTTTGTTCTAACACCATTCCAATTCAGGTTCTTAAATTTGACTTATGCTTGGCAATTATAAGATCTAAAATCGATCTGAATGTCAAGCTTACAGCCACATAACACCCCAAAAAACTCTACATGGCTAAAGATTTTTATGAAATTCAAATTTTAACTCTTAAAAGTAAATAATAATAATCGAAAATTGAATTTCAATCTTTAATTCGGCAGCTTGCAACAATACACTAAAAGCGAGACCGAGTGCAAAAGGTTACGTTATGTCACATGAAAGGAGTAACGAATAACGGACATAGATAAAATAATCTGTCCAGCCAAGCAATGTACTTTTTGGACATCAAACTTGTTTAATTGTCCAACTGTGTAAACTATGGATAAGATCCTTTCCCTCCTGCAATTTCCTCTCACTTCTTATAAAGAAAACTAGATTAAGGCACATATAGGTTCAACATACTGTAATGACGGACGAACAAAATACATGTATCATCTACTTGTAAACAGAGCTCAAAAAGGGAACTTTTCATTTTATTCTTTATTGAAATATTAAACATTTATGAAGGCAAAACTTTCTTCCCAAATATAATTTTTCGGTTAATAGGTTAGTGTATTTGTACGAATACGAGGCATCTCACTTTAAAAAATAGTGAAAGATTATTTCGTGAAAGGAAAAAAATGTTTTTCTCACTATATAACAATATCTATTTCGTTATTAAGAGAGTTTTTTTTTATTAATTATTATTATTATATTTATTTATTTATTATCAATTTCCTTCTTGACTTGTGAATGGCATGAAACAAAAATTGAAATATTTCAAAAAAAACCAAATTGTTTAAGATATTTTTGAGTTTTAAGAACATTCAATAGGTAAATGGTGTCACCATATTTGACCTTTTACCTCAAGAAATGACCTTGACCTTCATTGTGCATAAAGGTTCATACCTTCAAATATCAGGTTTCTGAAAGCTTTAAAAGAAAAGAAATTTGCACTTTATCATTAGTGCACCACAAAGATGAAGCAAACACATTGAAGATGTTAGGACGAGTTTTTTTCTCGCTTTTACGATATAATTGACTTGTTATTACGAACTACTTTTCTCGTTATTAATTAATTCATTTCGTAATAACGAGATAATATTCTCGCTTTTTTAAGAGAAACTCTTTGACTCTCGTAAAAACTTGGTATATTATTTACATGCAGAAACACCGATGCAATCCTTTCACAATTTCAAACATTTTCTAACTGTAGCTATCATAAGAAAATTGATCCACTTCTATTGGATGAAATATGGAGATAACGAACAGTATTCAAGCTCAAAGTCCATTGAAGCAATACAAACCGAGAGCAGAGCAAACACGGACCTCCAATAGCAGAGGTGGGATCAGGTGCCATGGAGGAGTAAGCATCCTCTGCCGATCGGTCACACCCGTCCTGTGCTCCTTTTCATAATCGGTAAATAACGGAAATTCCGTCGACAATTCAGTGTGTAAATAATGGCTTAACAATTAGTATGAAAAACGTCGGTCAGCATATGACTTAATGATAGATTGTATTTGCTGACAAGGTCATTGTTTAGACCATAGAACTTACGAAATGATGACTTTAAACGACTCTGTTCATATTCTTGTTTCATCTTGTTTGTCAATAACTTACCTCGTTTTAGAAATTGTTCATACGTAGAGCATGCTCTTGAGCATCGAATCAATTGAGAGATGTACACCCCATATGTGATAAGGGTATATTGCTGCATAAGTAAGGGAAGTTGGCGATTGAAAAGTTAATGTCATCATATCATAAAGCTTTGTTGTTAGATTACCATTAACGTCTTTTTCTAGTAAAATATCCAAATATGAAACAGATGTGTCAGACTCTGTGGTATCTTTTATTTCAAGCTCACTTGGATATATCGTGTCCACATCTGAATGGATATAACTATTGTTAATTGATAATACGTCGTCGATATATCTAAATATTGAGTTGAAGGCTACAGCAAGAGATTTCTTTTCCTCATGTATACGATTTTGAATAAATTCTGCTTCATATGAATACAAAAAAGGTCTGCTAACAAGGGGGCGCAATTGGTATTCATGGGAATTCCAACAGATTGTTGGAAGACCTGGTCCCCAAAATCCACATAGATATTGTCAATCAGAAACTCAAGCATCTTTTTAATATCATCTTCAGAGTACTTGTGTGTACAATCAGAATTATTTCTAACAAAATAATTTTGCAAATGACCTATGACAAGGTAAGTAAATTTTCACTGAAAAAGCAGCTGTCAATGATGTCAAAAAACCTGGACTTAAATTTATCGTGGGGAATGGTTGTATACAGAGTTGAAAAGTTTCTATGTTATTGATTTTTGTAAAATTTTGTGATTTCAAATTTTCCAAAAGTTCCTTGAAATTTTTGAATATCCTCATCTGATTTACACCACTTCTCCAATATATTGTTGCACAGTACTCTTGAAGTTTCTCATTCACTCTGTTAATATTTTAGTGAGGAGTAAAGAAAGTGGCTTGGTAGAACATTTACTGGAACCCGCTATGTATCTTTCTACGGATTTTTATGAAGTTTCGGAATCCAATATAAATATGGTAATTCAAATTCATTTTAGTTGTTGGGAATATTAAAAATATTTAAAACTGACATATGATTTTAAAGAGTTTCCTCCTTAGAAGGGGAGCTGTGGGTGTAAGTTGGATTGCCACCTGTAGAATTAAATCTCTGCAAAATGTTTTAAAGGTTTCATAAAAGACTTAAAAGTGAAATTGAAATAAAGTCGAGTTTAATAGTTTGTGCATTGTTCGTATGGAGGAAAAAATACAAAGATAGCACTAAATGTCAATAAGAAGAAACATATATATGAGTAGCACTTCAAACAACAAGTTAATTAAAGTAATCTGTCTTTTAACGGGAAGATCAATAGAATAAGTGGTTTTTGGAAGAATAAGGATTGTCGACTGAAATTTAATCATTTCGTGGTATCCAATGCCTCTATAGCTTTACGCAGGTTACAATGTTTAAGATAAATCGAACATGAAGATAGAAGGAAAAAGGATAGCCACAGCTGCCACCTTACGATTGTAAATAGTGGGTGGGGTCAAACGACTGAACATGTGTGACGTGCATCAAGGATAGTTAATGTTTTGATCTTAAATAAAACAGATAAACGTTTATTAAGGAAATACAATCGGTGTGTACCGACATCTTGTTGTCTTTCAAGTAAGTGTGATAATGATATATGGCCTATCAAATATTGATATATTTCGCCCTTCATCTGAGACCTTGGAGTGTTAGTGCTCTGATAGAATTTGTTTTCTATTTGTCATGTGTCCATCATCTGTAACTCCATGTCCTTGCAAAAATATGTGTTATCTGAATGCAGGTTCTCCGCATCACATTTTAATTTATTTGATCTCCTCTCCAAAATCCGGAACAGATTTTATTATCAATTTATTAAACTTGATATAAATTTCACATATTTAGAACCTTATTTAACAAATTTAAGATAATAGTTTAATTTCAAACTAACCTTTGCAAGAAAGTAATACAGCATTCATATTTGGACAAAAATCATGACATAGCAAAATTATGTATACCTTATACAGCTACTTTTTATTTCATAGGAAATAAATATTCCCCTTTAATTCCAAAATTCTTTTTACTACCAATAGCAAAAGTAAATGCTCCCAAATCTGCCAAAATCATTATTGATTGAATCCTTTAATGCCACTAGGTAACAAATCATTTATTACACGGAGAGAGGAACAATCGATTATTAGCAGGAAGGTTGTTGCACTTTTATGTACAACTTTATATTAATTTTGCATGTTTAAAATACCATAGTAAAAACAACAGTAAGTGTCGCCATGTGAAAAAGTAAGGCATTTTTTTAATTAAAAAAAAATAATTCCGTTATTCTCATTCGCTTCTTAAAATAATGAAAGCAAAACATCTTTATATATCAATTATAAAAATTTTGAAAAATGTAAAAGTTCCATGGTAGGCCAAGAGTATATATAAAGTGCTATCTCTCTACAATTATGAACTGCAATTGCCATTTTAGTTGTCGACAGGTCACAATAGTTGTGAGCCCTCTGTATTTTAAGGTAAGCAGAATAATCCGTTATCAAAATATTGACATTAAAAAAGGCCTAACAGTTGGTATGAACTATGTCGAGCCAAAGTCATAATAACGACCACATAATTTGTCAAATGCTTATTTTAAACGAAAATACCACAACTTCAACTTGTTTGTCTGTGGCATGACTCGGTTAAAAAGTTAATCGTAGACAGAACATGTTCTTACGGACCGAAGCAGTCGGGAGACATAACCTCATAAGATTCTAGTTGATATTACTACATAAATGGGGACAGTTAAGGATGGAAAAGCCAATCTTCCCGTTTCTCATATACTTTACTAAGTAGTTGATAGTTGGCCATTGACGTCGTAAGTCAGTAAAACATCGAAATATGAAACTGATGTGACAGACATTTGTTAGTACAATTACATATATCGATTCGACAGATAATGAAAATAGCCATGGTTAATAAATAAATATTCCTCGAAATATCTAAATGTTGAATTGAAGGGTACAACAAGAGTTTTTTTTTCTTGTCGTAAAGAACCTTTTTAATATATTCCTTTTCAGAAGAATACGAAAGCAGGAGCTCCAGAATCAAGTTAAAATCAATTTCACAGTATTTGTGTGTAGAATCAGAAATTTATTTTTTACAAAGTTATTTTATAGATATCCAATCACACAAGCAAACATTTCCAAGTTCCATTTTAATTGAAGAAGAGGTCGGCTATGATGTTAAACAAGATTACGAACAGCTATCATGCTCAAAAGTCCATTGAAACAATACAAATTTGGAACAGAGCAGACACGGACCTCTAAAAACAGTGTTGGGATCAGGTGCCATGGAGGAGAGAGCATCCCCTGTCGATCGGTCACACCCGTTGTGTACTCTTTGAGGATAGGGTAAACGGTGAAGATTTAGTAAATTTAGTATGAAAATAATGGTCTAACAATTTGTATGAAAGACATCTGTCAACATTCGATCTAACGACAGATTATCATAGTATTTGCAAACAATGTCATTGTGTCGACCATAGAATATACGAAATGTTGACTTCAAACGAGATCGTAGATGCTCTTGTACCATCAGCTTGTTTCTCAGTAGCCTGTCTCGTTTAAAAAAAATTCTTAAGATGATGTTCCTTCGTATCGAATCAACTGAGAAACATAAATCCCATCCCAGGTGATAGTGGTACATAAATAAGGGGAGTTGACTTAAAAGTTAAAGTTTTCATGAAGTGTTGAATTGTTGGTTTGCCATCAATGTCTTTCTCTAAAAAAATATCCAAATATGAAGTAATTGTGTAAGACTACATGATGTCTTTTATTTCGAGTTCAATGGGACATATCGAATCAACGTGACAATTTTTATTTAGATTTTTGTGAAATTTTATGATTTTATGAAAAAAATCATGAAAATTTCATGACTGTATAGGTGAGGTGCATGGTTAGTAAAATGATGGTACAAACTACTGGAAGTTGCTTGCCAAGATGAGACATTGTTCATTCAGTACGAATGTTGATGTATCATATAGTGCAAATATTGTATGTAGTATTCTTTTTTCCGCCAAATAATGATAAGGACATGAAGATCAATACTGTATTGTTTTCGCATATTATCAGGGGAGACAGTTTATATATATATATATATATATATATATATATAATCCGGACTTCTTGGTTAGGGAACCCAGTTAAGCATTTATATATCGGTCTGGGACCCCGATGGATTAAGCAGACTTTTTCCGGTCTCCCTAATATTTTAACTGATCCTTAAGGCAGTGTACTTTGTGGTAAGATGACTGATGTCCTGAAATAAGACTCTTTCGTAATTATTTTTTTCAATGCAATTATAATTTCTGCATTTTTTATTCGCATAGCGAGAAATAATTAAATTATTTATAACCCGGCATATATTTTCATAGGAATATATATATCTATTAAGTCGCCCAGAGAAAATGTGTAATATTAATCAAAATCCGCTATATATGAATAGTTTTAATTAATATCCCATTTAGTTTAATCATTTCCTATATTTTCTTACCCTTCATTCATTCGTGGGTTCAGTATTTAAAATTTCGAAAATTCATGGTCTACAAATGACTCATGTTTGTCTGGCAATAAGTTGCCTGGTTTCCGGTCGACCTGGAGAACCAGAAAAGAAGACGATGGCAGACGCCTCGAAGTGCTTTGGATCCTTTTTCGTAAGTATAAATCTGTTACTTACTATCATTTGCAGCTGTTTTTTTTTATGTTGTATACGTCTTTTGTATATTATTTTCCCCTTTTTTATACGACGCGCTTGCATAGCGTCAATATTGACTAACAGCGAACGTCGAGGAAATTCTGAATACACATTTTTAATTTCTTTTCATTCATAATGATACATCTTTTTAAAAATCATCAAATATTTATTTTAATTAATTATTAAGTTTTTGGATGCTCATGGTTTGACGTTCGAAACATGGATATGATTGACGCATTATTTAAAGAAGCTGATAGTAAGCGCGGGGGGGGGGGGGGGTTCTTGTGTACGAGAATCTGAGATTTGTGTTTTGAGATACAATAACAAACGATTCTACAAAAATTAATGCAACACAAACCACTTCCTTCCTTTTATGACACTCTTTAGTTTTTGAACAATGAGTAAAATTTGGTTTAAGATTTGAACAAGACTTACAATGTCATATGTTGTCAAAGACTACTTCTACAATTACATGTTCAAGAATTTAAGGTATTGCAGAGATTTTTACTCTATTCTGCAGTTTTCAATGATGTAAACAGTTTCTGTCTATAATTTTAGATATTATAAGTAAAGATATGTTATTTTGTAGTAACAATAATTTGGCTATTAATTCATGTAATTTTCTAAGGTACTACATTTGATAATTTTTATGTATAAATATTATTTTTTAATATTATGTCATAATCTGTTTTATCAGCATATATCATAATTATATTAATAACAACTCAAATATGAATCTGAGTCTTCAAGGTCTTTAAGTGTATAATTCCTTTTCACTGCCTATAAAGCATTAAAATAAAATTTGTTATGTTCCCCAGAAACATAATTTTAGGAGGTAAATCTATTATTCGTATTTTAAATTTAAAATCCTGGATGAATATGAAATTTCTATTACCGTAAAAAACTGTTCTTAAAACAGTTTCTATATACCCCTTCCCCCTCATGTGTGCCAAAATTTAGTAAAGGTGAAATAATCATTTTTTTTGGTTAGATATTGCTTTTATTATACATAAAATATACATAACACAACTCACAAAACTGATTTAAAAAGGACCCAAATCCTGGGAGCTTAAAGGGGCTTTTGTCCTTTACCCACTGGGGCCACAAGGTGGCCCTCACTGGCTCAGACCCCATTATTAGCCTGTTGAACCCCCCTTTAAAAAATCCTGGGTCTACCAAAGATAATTTTTAAGTCTAAATATAAGTCTTTATATGAAATGATAAAATGTATTTATTAGCAAAAGAAAAAGGATATAAAACGGGGGTAGTGTACCACAACTACCCAATTTAAAAAAAAAATCAATAAAATTCTAAATAGAAGATTTAAATGTCAAAAAAGCTTCAAGATAAGTATACATACATATTTTTGTTGTATGATACATGTACTTACATGTATGATAACTCTGCTAATTGGTGTATTAATAAAATTGGGTTTACTTGTACTTTTTCTTACTTATATGCCTCTTTGGGGCACACTGTACCAATAAGTGTGTTATGAAGTACTTTTATTAGTATTTTTAATTACTACTTACTTATCACAGGCACTTGTTTCAGTAATAAATTTTTTAACCCATAGTATAGTAATAACGCAATATTATTATACTATGGGTTAATTTTTTTTTATCGAATCAAGTGCCTGTGTTACTTATACTTTTTTTTTGGGGGGGGGGGGGGGGGCATATGCCAACCACAAGATTTTTCCAGGACTCAATCCTGTGCAATCCTTAAATTAAAATCATTAATAAATGAATATACATTTTGGTGGGTTCTGGTGCATCCTTGAAGTCAGTTTTCACATAAAATAAAGAAAGTCTAGCAGTGTTACTTTAAACAAATGAATTATGATCTACTCTGTTTCAAAAATGATATTTTTGAGTGTTTCTTCAGGGGAGGGGGGGGGGGGGCTTGTGTCCAACATTCCCCACCATTACCACTTCTCTGTTCCTACGGCCCTCTATTCTACTGTACTGCTACCCTAAGAGGGGATAATAGTCTGCTCTTGGGATAGTCAGGTTGAACTGAATTCCAGCAACACAAATTAAAACAAAGATAAATATTTGATGTGAAATTTTATTTACAAGGAATAAATGAGAATAAATGAGAAACATGTACTTCCAGTTGTACTCAAAATAATGGGAAAAATGTGATTTATATGATTAATGAAAATTTGAAGGAGTTTAAAATTTTATTAAAAATTACTTAGAAGATATGGATTTTAGAGAAATCCGTTGAATTTAGATCGGGTTCGAAATTCTTAATGTTCTCAATATGGCGCCTAAGTAAATGCAAAGATTTGGAGAGAACCAAAAAAAAGGTAAGTTATTAGGAATTCATTGCTCTCATAATTTGTACCGAAGTCAATATGGAGTGGTCAGAAACGGGAAGATGGGCTAAGTTGCCAAGAACAGTGGACGTAAGAACTCACACAGCAGGGGTGTGCAATTACAAAAATTAGTTACTAGCCCGTCGGGCTAGTGGCAGTAACAAAGTTACTAGCCCGAGGTTGCCAGTCACTAGCCCATTAACTACCGAAAACAATACATGTATAAGTATAACAAAAAGGTTTAAAAAAAACATTTAAGTTGAAATAAATAAAACAAATAATGGTTTGCGCTTTTTTCTCCCTATTTTTATCGACTATGATAATCAGGGACCTATATACTAGGTCCCTGCTATAATTATTATGTCACTGAAACGACTGGCGATAGCAACACACAAAACATATAGGTTAAAACGAATTAAAGATTATGATTTTACAACAAGGTTAATTCGTACATCAATTCAGTCGCCGTAAATATATGTATACTTTCGTTTTAGATTTACCAGTGTTTACTAGCCCGACGGGCTAACGCAGTATAGATTTATGATAGCCCGATCTCTAAAATTGGTAGCCCCGGGCGTCGGGCGATGGTAATTGCACACCCCTGCACACAAGACAATCGAAACAAACAAGTATGGTTAGAATAATGTCCGTCGAACTCAGTAACATGTATACAGTCATGTAACAGGAATGATGCTAAAAAAAATTTAAAAGGCATGCTCCATAAACTGATTAACTGAATGTAAAGTAAATCAATTAATACCTTGCAAATGAAGAAAAACTCGAATTCATTTAGAAAAAAAAGTGTTAAATATGATATTTTCTCTAATCTGCTAACAGGGACCTATATACTAACAATATATAGGTCCCTGCTGCTAATTACAACCAAATTTTGCTATTTTTTCCAAATAGAAAAGCCCAGGCTCTTGATTTAAAGACCTAGAAAAACCCCTGTATGTTAACAGTACATGTATCACCGTTGGGTGAGCGCAGATGGTGGAATATTGGATACATATTCAGTTTTAACTTTAACCCCTTTGAAATATGTTTTGGGATGTGTAAAAATGCTGTGTTCTGATTGGGCAGAAAAATATTTACGTGTATATGATGTATACTTATGGCAACTTTCAGTTATCGTTCTTGACTTCCATTTTTGGAAATCGTCCAGACCTGATAATGTGCCAAATAAATAATAAATATGTCGACTTCCATTTTTGGAAATCGTCCAGACCTGATAATGTGCCAAATAAATAATAAATATGTCATCAGTAGTCAAGTAAAGAGGTGATATTTCTTTTTTATTAGCTAAATTATGTAACAATGTCATTATTTTGAAATCAATTTCACAGGTATCATTTGCAATGAAGCGTAACTAACTAATCCCATCGTCTTTCTGCACGAGATAATCATGCCACATTGTGTACACAAACTGTAATTAGTATTTTTACGTGGAATCCAATTTCAGTGTGTTAAAAACTGCAGGTTTTAACTTTTTCTGTAATGATAACCTACTACATTAGAAAATGTTCGGTAATACATTACAGCCATAAAAAGTGCTTACCACATGTTTATAGCTATGTATTGGTAGGCAGGTGTATGTTCATGACCATCGGAAAGAATTTTTATTTTTCTCACTCTTGAAATTTTTTGGATTTTTCTTTGAGGCATGGTGATGAAAGTAATGGTAAAACAACCAGTTTTGGAAAAGAAATTAGCAGTATTATAACAGCTGGCTTTGCATATAACATTTAGAATTAGGGATCCCAAGGGGGGGGGGGGGGGTAAGTAGGATAGTTATTCAATTCGTTTCGCCAAGCTGTCGGGGAACCACACCTGGATGCCTTAGGGCTCTCGATTGTCTATAATTAGGGCCATTCAAGGGCCCCATTCCTAATTCAAAAGAGGTACCTTTCTTCCCATTTGAATGTGTTAATTTTCCCAATAGTCATTTATCCCCAAAATTAATGAAAATATGGTTGGATCTGTAATAACTAAACTTGCTATTCATATTCCTCTGTATTACAAAACAAAAATTTAGTTCATAACAAAGACCAGAAACCCAGTACAGTGGACTCCGGATATAACGAGATGCACGGGACTTATTCAGGACCCTACTTTCGTTTTGTGTACATGACTTGCATTTCGAATTTATACTTTTCTCTTTGTTGCCAGCTTACAACGACAGATTATGGTCCAATATTCATTATAACATGTGAAATTAATTAACACACACAATAATATTGAAATTGTCTAATTAAAAATTATTTTTTTAAAAAAAAAATTGTTAAAGTGCAAACCAGCAGAGCTACAGTCTCATCAGAGACTTCTGGTTTTGACACAAGTCATCAACATATTGACTTCATTTTCATACCATGATGTCATAAACAAAATGTGAAGATTTAAAGAGGCTGGGGGGTTGTGGCCATTTTTAGACTATATTGATCTCCATTAGAAGAAGAGCTCCATATGAAGATATAGAAAATGATCAAATTTTAAAACTAAAATTTTTGAAATTTTTCTTTGCCAAATGATAGTTCACAGCTTAAGATACCATATCTAAAAAATTAAGTTAAATCTGGTGGTTAATTTCAGGGTTCGAAATTCACTATATACAACTCGCAAAACGCGAGTTAGAATTCCCCAATTGCGAGTTAAAAATTAAGTAACTCGCAAAAACTTGCGAGTTGATTTTTTTTGCAATTGAAATTGTAGCAAAATTATATAATATGACAGAACACAATGCCTTTGATTTAAATCAGTAATTTAAATAAAAGTCACACTGTAGTTGTGTTTTGTGTATTGTACAGTAGTTACTTTTTCCTTAAGTTACATGTATTTAATTTATATGAATTTAACTTTATATGAAAATTGCGAGTAGTCTTATAAAATTGCGAGTTCACTTTCTTGGTACTCCCAATTATTTGCGAGTTGTAGTTTTAAGGAGTTTCTAACCCTGAATTTGTTGACCCTCCAGCCTCCTTAAATGTAATATGTATGCCAAATTCTATTATGATCTGAATTGTGGTTATGTTACTCCTTGTATTAGACACAAAATCCTTTAACAAATATGACTGGCCTCATTGCAAAAATGGTGAGAAAAAAGGGAAATTTAAATGAATTTTGAACAAAACAAAGAAAAAAGCAAAATGGTAGTTAATTAACAGGGAAATTCCAATCTTTCAGGTGATGAAAAGGTGACTACAAAGATATTTTTACTTATATAACTAAGCAAATTTACGTTTGATCTCTTGAACTCTCAGTCTCTTGATTCAGAAATCCATGATCCCTCCAAGTCAAAATGCAGTCTTGATATGAATAATCTGTTGTTATTTACTCTCAATACCTCGAAGTGTCTATGTTTTAATGTTTACATGTTTTCAAAAACCCCAGTCACATTTCCAAGAAAGACCAACGGGTGACAGTTTTTGAGGCAAAAATACCTTCTTCAGGCAACAGTCAGCTGTTCATCTGCCATTGTCTTGCCCGAATTTGACCTCTTTTTTTGACAGCCTACCAATTTTGTGTCTGTTGGGCCATGTTATAATTTTCTCTGCATCGGTGGTCGATTCCTTCAATTGAAGCAGTCGTACAATAGTCTGTCGACCAACCTTCAATCATCATCCGAACATTGGTAGACAGTTCTTAAAGTCGGTCGTCGATGGGTCAACATTATTGGAATTGGGTTTTTGTAAATCTTGGCTGATGGTGAAAATCAAACTGTGGCTTAGTGAACGATGATTGGGTGACTATTGGCCAACTTAGAATTATCTAAATTTTGAAAATTACCAGTGTTCTTAGGAATTAATGTGACTGCTCCACGTCGCTCGATACTACTGTCGGCTGATCATGTTTTTAAGCTGATGATACGACAAAAATTTGATATGCTTGACCATAAGCTTAAATGTGCCCTAGGCATAACTCTGCACACTTTACTGAACACAAACCCACAACACATGATTGCAGTCCTGCATACTTTGAGGTATTGAGAGATACCTATACTAAATGTAGAACTCTTCAGTGAGCAGTGTTTAAAGCTTCCTTTAATTCAAACAAAGGTGTGATGGGGGGTGGGGGCTTGTGATTAATTCCAGATAGGTGAACTTGTTACGTGTCTTTGAGATCAAAGACTGTTGAAGGAGTGAACAAAATAGTAGTTTAGACTATATGAATCAGCCTTGATAGTTCAATGGTTAGAACATATGACTAGTGAAACAGGTGTCCTTAGTTTGATTCCAACCTTTTATTTTCTTTATACATTCCTTTTCTACTACAGTAGGTTACAGATTAAAAAAAAATGTATATTTATATTTTAAAAATGTGTTTGTTATGACTTATTCACAAACAAAGGTGTGATGGGGGTGGGGGTGGGGGCTTGTGATTAATTCCAGATAGGTGAACTTGTTACGTGTCCTTGAGATGAAAGACTGTTGAGGGAGTGAACAAAATAGTAGTTTAGACTATATGAATCAGCCTTGATAGTTCAGTGGTTAGAACATTTGACTAGTGAAACAGGTGTCCTTAGTTCGATTCCAACCTTTTATTTTCTTTATACATTCCTTTTCTACTACAGTAGGTTACAGATTAAAAAAAAATGTATATTTATATTTTAAAAATGTGTTTGTTATGACTTATTTACATGTTAAGGAAAACATTTAGATTTTAGAGTGATTAATAAATCTGTTAAGAGAGGTACTTTTGAGTTTGATTAAAATACCTGTAATTATGAAGCTTTTATTTCCCTACAGATGTCAACAATGAAAATGAAACAAACCAATCAGTGGGTCGAATTAAAAGTTTTGGTAAAAGAAAACAGTTGCATATACATGTACATGCTAACAAGAAAGGACTTACATGAAGAAGTGTTGTACAACTATGAGAATGGAAGGAGGATTTGGTGTTTAATTGAGGTAATTTAAAGTGTTGATTCCTAGGGCTGTTTGTTTGATGAAATTTAACCATTAGAATATTTAGTTTTGAAGAAATTTAAAATAAAATTATGCATGCAATTCCATTCAGGTGAGTTTTGTGACCAAAAGTCATCTTTTTCCTGATATTTTATCACAAAATTTTGTAAGAATTACAGTAAAACATGCTTATAACAAAGTGCCAGGGATGGAAAATTTTGCTTCATTATAAGTGTAATTCGTTTATATATCCATTAAGTTTACAATATATTTTAAAGTCACAGGGAATAAAAATCACTTTGCTCTAAGAGTCAATTCATTATAAGTGTGTTAGCTATAAGCGTGTTTTACTGCATGTAGAAAGAATGATATATAATTTCAGAATCTGGTCACCTTAAAGATATTTTAGTTAAACTGTAAAGAAATATATTCTAAAGGTGAAGGTAAAGTTGTTAATTATGTAACGCTGTACACATATCCACTTTGAGGTATCAATGGTAAAATACAATAGATTATGCACAGCGGGTCTGCATTTTAACTTTGAGGGTTTTGAGAGATTGAGAGTTAAGAGATCAAGAGAAAATTTGCTAAGTTATATAGAGAAAAAATCTGTGGATCTTTTCACAAAAAATCTTACAACATATTTTTATCTTAAGTGAAAACTTACGATAAAAATCGTTTTTACAAAAATTCTTAAGAAAGTCGTAAGTGCAAAATCTGTCATAACTTTACGAGAGCCCCAACCCTCTCTTAAGTATTTTAAAAATGATTTTATTGTAAAAATATAACCGCAAAAACCAAAATACATGTAAAATTGAACTTTGTAAAGCAACTTACAATAATATTTTATATTTTTTTCACAATCATTGTCAAAAATTTAAGTGAATTACACTACAAAATATTTATGATGTAAGTTTCACTTGTGACCTTCTTTTACGTCAGACTTTTGATTGTGACATAGATTTTAAACTTCCTTGCTTCACAAACGATTGCATTCGATATTTGTTGTCAATAATGTTTGTTATGCTGACAAATGTTAAAAACTAAGTTTTATTTTTATTTTCACCCACTTATTTAAGGATTATAAAGCATATTGAAGTCGTTGCTAGGGATGAAGTCTGTCGTAAATAAAATCTTAACTTCAATCTGCTACGAATGTGTTCTTGTCGTAAGAAATTCTTAAGTTAAAATCTTACGCAAAAACTTAAGTTTTTTTGTGAAAAGGGCTACTAGACCCAAGGCTAATATTTCAAGCAATCAAGAACGTCGAAAGATCGAAGTTTGAGCCATTTGGAGTTGCCTGTAGTAAGGAAATGTGTTGCTTAACTTTATAATATCTGAGAATTTTCATACCTGTAATGACATAATCCCCCTGTTATTCTGGCATTCCCCCCTCAACCCCTTTAGCATAGCTAGAGGAATCCAAGACACCCTTCTACTTTTAAAATGTCCCATTTCTATTTCATTTCTTATGGATAACCCTGAATACCTGGTCACCTCAATAATTATTTTAAATTTCAAGGATCATACATATATCTCTGGTCCCCTTAAAGCTGACATGAACTCTTAAATATGCGATATTTTCATCCTGGTACAACTTATTTCATTCTCGTACTCCCTTTTTCCGCCATATTTCTTTCAGATTCGCTCTCTTATTTTACTGGCTATATAAACCCTGATGACCCTGATGCCTTTGTTACACTTGAGTGATTTTCTAGCCTGGCTGTCGACATGTACACATCTCTGATAGCAAAGTCTTGGAACACGCCATGAACTGACATAAAAACATGTAGACCTGTACACATCTCTGATAAAGCAGTTTTGGAACATACCATAAATCTGAAAAACTAGGAATTTTACTGAAAACCATAAAGAAGTATTTAAATTTTGAATAATTTAGATGCAATGCATTAAAATCAAAATAGCACGTGCATGTTTGATTCACACATATATTTGAACAATAAACAAGAAAAGGCTACCACATGCTACCTCATTTTTCGAATAACACTGTACTATTGAGCATTATGCCTGCTACACGGTATATGCACATACTATGCAACTTATGCATTCAAGTATAACAAATTCAGATGTACATGCATGCATGCCGAGAAAACGCATCGAATGCTTTAAAATCTACCTGAAATACTGCTATCGGTACAGGGATGTGCACATGTCGAGAGAATAACTTCCTTTTTAATGAAATATGCATCATGGAAGAAATAAATCCATTTGTAACTCAACGGTAAACACATAGTCACTAGCACTTAAACACATGTGGTCCCTGTTGATCAGTATTTTTGGTCAGGGAAAATATCAAAGGTGAAAGTGACACTGGTATTTTGCCTGATTACACAAAATAGTCACGCAAATAAAACGTTTCAGAAATCAAAATAACTGTTTCGATATATGTATTAATAGTTCATGAATGTGGCTTCATTACATCAAATTTAATACATAAACATACATTCTTGTTACGGATCTTACATCTTTTAAAGAAAATAAAAGGAGGGAGTGGGGGTGGAATATGTATAATACATTCTTCAATATATTTTAAACAAACGTTGGAAAAAAGTTGGATTTTCCTTGATCAAATATATTTAAATACAGGTGACTCTCGATGGCTCGAACTCCGATCTCTCGAAGTTCTCGATCTCTCAAAGTGAACCTCCGGTCCCATTTTTTCCCTCTATATAACTAAGCAGATTTACTTCCGATCTCTCGAAACTTCCAATCTCTCGAAGTTCTCTATCTCTCGAACCAAGACCTGGGTCCCATTACACATATTTCATTGTTTTTTACTCTCTATCTCTCGAAGTTTTGAGATATACTTGTTCATGTGTACAATCAAGCGTAAAATTAATGCAGCTTGGACTTACCTGGATAACGGTGAACGCCTGGGGTTGGCATGGAGGTGTTAATTGGGTGTTTACATAGATGACACTATATCTGTGAGCATCCGAGTGTTGATATAAATAATTAATTGGTTATAATTGGTAAATTAGAAAGGAATTGCTTCACAACTTATTTTGACTTGACAGCGAGACGAAAATATTTAGAAAATAATTTAAGAGGCGTGTCAATAATTTTCCATAGATTATGAAGTTTTATTAGAGTGTACATAATCCCAATATGACAAACATTGCACAAGAAATCCTATCTCAAGAATTAAATACTGATTTAATACGAGAAATCTGGTAAAGGACCCCATCAAGCCCGGGGGATAGCCACACCGACGATTGCTATTCAGGTTTTATGCAATCATGAAATGAGAACAAATAAATATTGAAACTTAAAGAGATCGTTTTATTTATTCAAAATACGATCATTGTTGTTGAAATCAAGTGAATTACCTGTAAAATGCGCATGAAAACATGCAATGATATTATCAACATATACTTCCGGTATTTATAATAGTAGAACAATGATGATCGGAACTGAAAATTCCGGATTTTATTCACTTTCTATCTCTCAAAACCCTGGATGTCTCGAACTTTTCTTGCGGTCCCTTGAACTTCGAGAGATCGAGAGTCACCTGTACGTACAATGAACTGGCTTCAACTGTTTTAGATATAAAACTAAAACTAATATATCGTAAATTTAAGCAACACTGAACAATTTGTTTCTGTACATAGATTATTTTCAAATTGGGGCCCTTTCAGGCATCACAAATTACAAGCATGATTGATACAATTACCGACAAGAACAGACATAATTATGTGTATATAAAATAATCTACAGTACATGTTTTGGTTTAAATTGAAGTTGAGTAAGTACATGTATTACACTATTAGTATATATTAGGGATGTCAGAGCCGTTCAAGAATTGTTTGGTTTTGTAGATTCAAATTATAAAGCTTCAACCTGCAATTCCATAAGATCTGACGTGATGCAACTATTCATAAAGAATATTAAACAGCTGTTACAAATTTGTAAATACATGTAAACTGGGGGACAGTTATAAGTGTAATTAAATGGATATTAATATCATGCAGTCTTTTTAGCTCACCTGAGCTGAAGGCTCAAGTGAGCTTTTCTGATCGAAATTTGTCCGTTGTCTGTCGTTGTTGTCGTCGTCGTTGGCGTTGTTGTAAACTTATCACATTTTCATCTTCTTCTCTAGATCTACTGGGCCAATTTCAATCAAACTTAGCATAAAGTATCATTGGGTGAAGGGGATTCAAGTTTGTTCAAATGAAGGGCCACGCCCCCTCCAAGGGGAGATAATTACGAAATAGCAAAAAATTAATGGCATTATTGAAAAATCTTCTTCTCAAGAACCAATGGGCCAGGAAAGATGAAACTCATGTGGAATTATTGTCAGGTAGTGTAGACTCAAATTTGTTCAAATCATGACCCCCGGGGGTAGGGTGGGGCCACAATGGACGATCAAAGTTTTACATAGGGATATAGAGGAAAAATCTTCAAAAATCTTCTTCTCAAGAACAGCAAAGCTATGATTGGTCATATTTATATGGAAGCATCCTCAGGTGGTGTAGATTCAAGTTTGTACAAATCATGACCCCCGGGGCTAGGGTGGGGCCACAATGGACGATCAAAGTTTTACGTAGGAATATATAGGAAAAATCTTCAAAAATCTTCTTCTCAAGAACAGCAAAGCAGTGATTGGTAATATTTATATGGAAGCATCCTCAGGGGGTGTAGATTCAAGTTTGTTCAAATCATGACCCCCAGGGGTAGGGTGGGGTCACAATGGAAGATTTAAGTTTTAATTAACATAAAAGTATATAGGAAAAATCTTCAAAAATCTTCTTCTCAAAAACAGCAAAGCTATGATTAGTAATATTTATATGGAAGCATCTGTAGGTGGTGTAGATTCAAATTTGTTCAAATCATGACCCCCGGGGGTTGGGTGGGGCCACAATGGATGATCAAAGTTTTAATTAGGAGTATATAGGAAAAATATTCAAAAATCTTCTTCTCGAGAACAGCCAAATTTTGATTGGTCATATTTATTTGGAAGCATAATCAGGTGGTGTAGATTCAAGTTTGTTCAAATCATGACCCCTGGGGGTAGGGTGGGGCCACAATGGGTTATCAAAGTTTTACATAGGAATACATAGGAAAAATCTGTAAAAATCTTCTTCTCAAGAACAGCAAAGCCATGATTGGTCATATTTAATTGGAAGCATCCTCAGGTAATGTACATTCAAATTTGTTCAATTCTTCCCCCCCCCCCCCCCCCAAACCACTTTTATATTTAAACTTTTCAACCTTTCAAGACTGAACTGATTTCTGCTTTTTCCTCGCCATATTGCTCATGTGAGCGATGTGGCCCCTGGGCCTCTTGTTAAGATTGTATTGATAATTTGCACAAAATCTCATAATTAAAAGTTCTCTCTGTTTTTATAAGAGGCACACTTTAATTGTTTACCAGTCAAAGGTCACTGACACGACACGTAGAAATGGCTTCAATTAACGGGTACATGTAGTCTCGTTATGACAAGAAAGGACAAATGCAAGCATTTGATATCCTGCATTTAGATAAAATGTGCAGTAAATATTATATTAATTTTGAAATCAAATGCATTGGATAAATGTAGATGTATAGTATTTATTGTACTACGTAAATGTTTACAAATCAGAAATTTATTGTATAATGGTGATAGCGTAGGTTAAATATTGTACAACTAGTCTATAAAAGACAAATAGTGAAAATGACATGAAAAATTAATTTAAATTTCAACGAATATTCGACTATCATTCGACTAAAGCCTCCAACTATTCGACTAAGCTGTTCGAATAAAATTGACATCCCTAGTATATATGAAAGTAACATTGGTAATTGAAATAGTTCTAACCGTGTACCCAAATGTAAAGTGAGGAGATTCTTGAAACCACTCATGTATGCTTACATGAGAGGGAGAGAGAGAGAGAGAATGTGTGTGTGTATACTTGTATGAAAATGCAAAAAAATATTTATCCACAATCTTGCGGGTAGGGTTTCAAGTAATCCTTACAGATTCTCTTAAAATACAAGAAATTGTATAGGTATCAAATTTTATACTACCTAGGGAAAATTTTCAAACTGGATGGGCTTCCTATACATACATATAAAACAGGCACGTAGCACTGTTTCTCAAAATGTGTATATGCGATGGGGAGCAGGGGGCAGTAAAATGATTGATAAGCCAAAAAAACAAAAACAAAAACAAAACTTTCGGCACTTAAAAATTTGGAGGGGTTCAGAAAAATGCCGAAATACTTGGGGGAAAAATGAAAAAGGAAAAAAGGGATTGAAAAAAATCCGTAGTCAGGGGGAGGACAGATTCCATTCATACTATCATTTTCAGAAGAAAAATATTTGAGTATTCAATACAGTATCGTTGGATGAGAGTGGGGAGAACCAGCCATTCTTTTAAAAAAAAATCCTTACAAAATTAACCATTAAAGACAGGCCTGTAGAACGCGGGGATTGGGGATGCCCCCTCCCATTTTTCCAGAGCATTTTTTTAGCTTGTCAAAGATTTTTCAGTAAACTGTCAATTATTTCTTCTGGCTGTCCCCTTTCAAAAACAATGCTACGTGTCTGAAAGACACTCTCAAAAAAGAGAGTATCTCCCCCCCCCCCCCCCCTACTCCCCACGTGTGTGTATATTTGTTAATTTGTGTTTTGGTTAGATGCTTTGATGTTGTATTCTAAATAATTTTCTCACACCAAACTACTCAGTTTAGTTTTTAGATAAATACGAAAATCTGGCTTACATGCATGAAGCTATCATTAAAGCTGACATGAATTCTTAAAAGCGCAACATTTGCATCAATGTAGGACTTGTTTCATAATTAAAAAATTATATATGAAGCCTGTAATGCAATATATAACACACAAAGAATGTTTGTATGTTTATTAGATCTAGACAATTTTCAGTTTCACTTCATGAACAGCAATCAGACTTTTTTTTAATGATTTCTTATTTTTTATCCAGTCGTGTAAATACTAATTCCCCTTCTCACTTTTGATATTTTCCCTAGCTGACCAAAATCTGATCAGCACGGACTAAGTGTATTTGAGTGCTAGGCTGTATGATGACATGACAACGTCTTCCGGTTGAGTATTTATAGAGTTTATTACTTTTCTGCGATGCATATTTCAATGAAATACAAGGTGTAAATCACTCGGCATGTGCACATCTTCGAACGGGTACAGTGGTCTATTTTCCAGGTATGAATAAGTTTACAGCGTTCGACGCGTTCTCTTGGTATGCACCATTATATTTGCATATGGACATGCATATCAAATATGCTGGTTGTTTGTTCCATTCTTACAATAGATAATTGCAAATTGTTTGTACAATTTTTACTGTGAATTATTCCAAGTTAATTATGCTATATATCTGTATATTGGCATGCTTTTAAAAAACATGCACAACTATGTTTTTTTCTTCCAAACTTGCATTTATATTATTCAAAACGATACTTATAAATATCTTTATGACTGTTTTTATATCTGCTGTGGTTTTGAAATGTTTTCATCAATTCATGTGTTCCCAGATACTTTACTGTCGGAGATGTGCACGCGTCGATAGCCAAACCAAAAACTCACTCAAGTGTAACGAGGGCATTGGGGTATATATTGTTACAATAAGACAAGGTATCTGAAAGAAATATGGCAGAGTACGGCTAGTTGGTATGAAACAAGTCATACATTGATGCAAATGTTGCGCTTTTAAGAATTCATGTCAGCTTTAATGATAGTTTCATGCATGTAAGCTAGATTTTTGATTTATAGGATTAGTTTATTCATCAGTTTTAAGAAAAAGTGAGGAATCATTGCTTAAATGTAATTGATTAATGTTTTACATGCTTAAATATAGAATATATAAGGTTGTGCTCAAGATGTGGGGGCCAGGGAAATTCCCCCATCTGTAATTACTTATTCCCCCTGTCATTCTGGCATTGCTTCCTCAAACCCCACTAGAGGAGGAATCCAAGACACCCTTCCACTTTTGAAATGTCCCCTTTCTATTTCAGTTCTTATGGACAAACCTGAATACCTGGTCACCTTAATAAAGATTTTAAAGTTCAAGAATCATGCATATATCTCTGGTCCCCTTAGTGATGGGTTAATGCATGTAAGCTAGATTTTTGATTTTTAAGGATGTTTTATTCTTCAATGTTAAGGAATAGTGAGGAATCATGTTGCTTAAATGCAGAATACCCAAGGTTGTTCTCAAGATTCAGGGGCCAGGTAAATTCACCGCCTGTAATGACATAATCCCCCAGTTATTCTTGCATTGCCCCCTCAACCCTCACTAGCAGAGGAATCCAAGACAGCCTTCCACTTTTAAAATGTCCTCTTTCTATTTCAGTTCTTATGGACAAACCTGAATACCTGGTCACCTTAATAAAGATTTTAAATTTCAAGGATCATATATATATCTCTGGTCACCTTAATAATGGGTTTTATGCTAGATTTTTGTTTGATACATTTTTATTCACCAAATTGTACCACCAATTTTTTTCTCTTTGAGTTTTGCAGATCATTGTGACATTCTAGATGAAAATTGGGTATTTCATGACCTTAATAAAGATTTTTGAGTTAAACGAGTACTTGTATGAGGGTTGTCCAGAAAGTTCTTAGACAAATGCCATAATTTTCTTGATATTGACCACTCTGCCAAATGTTTACAACATAATTTTAATATAGACCATGATTTAGTAAATATATAAAAATTAAACAATATACACTATTTCACAAAAATTATAGGTGTGAATAGATTGTATATACAAGCTGCACAGCCCAGTATGACATTAAGTTAGTTTCATGATAACGTCAAGAATATGGATTTTGAATTTTTAGCTCACCTCAACGAAGTTGGGGAGCTTATGTAATACCGTCAGTGCAGGCGTCCGCATCCCAGGTTAAAGTTTTTGGAGCAGATTTCTTTTCAAGTACAGTCAAACCTTGTTATCTCGAACTCAAAGGGACAAAGAAAATACTTTGAGATAACCAAGGATTTAAGATATTCAGGGTAAAATACTTAAGGAGTAAGCAGATGGGACTTCAAAATATAACTTCGACATATCCATGGTATTTGAGATATATCCGTGTTCAAAAAACAGAAGGTCAGCTGTACTTCTATGCCCTATATTAATCAGAGATGCATGAAGGATGCTTCTAGTATGTTTCATTATACCAGTCAAGATTTCAGATGCTGCAAATTCAGCTAAAAGGAGCATTTCCAAGTAACTATAAGCCCTATATTGACCAGACTTGCATGGATAATACATATAAGGATGCACACTACCGGACTTGCTTCAATTGCTGGATCTGACCTACATTTTCCAGATGAGTGACCAGATTAAAGTTTTTTAAGCAGGTTTCATTTCCAAGTAACTATAAGCCCTAGGTTGAACAAACTTGTACAAATGATACATATTAGGATGCACACTATACTTGACTTCCTTCAGATGCTGAATATGACCTACATTTTCCTTCCGGATGAGTGACCAGGATAAAGTTTTTGGAGCAGATTTCATTTCATAGTAACTATAAGCCTGGTGTTAACCAAACTTGCATGGATGATACATCTAAGGATGCACATTACTGGACTTGCTTCAGATGTTGGATCTGACCTACATTTTCCAGATAAGTGACCAGGTTTAAAGATTTTTAACAGGTCCATTACCAAGAAATTATAAGGGCAATCTGGACCAAACTTGCATGATGATGCATCATGGGATAAACACTCTCAAACTTGCTTCAGATGGTGGATTTGACTTACATTTTCTGGATGAGTGACTAGTTAAAATTTTTTAGGTAAGTCCATTCCCAAGTAACTGCAAGCCCTATTAGACTAAAATTGCATAAATGTTACATGTAGGGATGCAGACTACTAGATTATTAGTTTAGTGTGGGACTTTGCCTTACTTAAAGACAACATTCGTTGAGGTGAGCTCTGTTATCTCTTATTACCTATGATTATCAAGTATTTGTGGTGCACATACAATTTTTTCTTGATTTAGCCACATGCACTGCTAGTGTGTGTGTGATATTTACATATAGACCATAATGGAGTAAATTTTTAAAATTCAATAAACGATAATTTAAGAGTATCATCAGTATGCACACTTCCTGTATATACATGTAGCTGCAGAGCCCAATCCGATGTTGCGTTTTATTTATTACACATTATTATGCTTCCTGTCAGTTTGTCTCTATATAATCAATACCCAACTATTTTCGCATAGTGTTCTAAGGATTTATATATCGTAAACATACTATGCTGAAATAGCTAGTGCGTGGCTTCTTTTTCTGAAAAAAATCCAACAGCTCCCACGCCATGGATCGAACTCATGACCCCGACATCATCAGTCTGACTCGCTACCGATTACGCCACAGATGACATTGTCTAAAGCACTGTATTATAATATATATAAACTTAGTTTCAAATATTTTACACTTAAAGAGAAAAAAATAAACAAATTAATTTTCTAAAATAGTTTCTTGCAATTTTTTCCCCTTCACTCAACTAAAATTCTCTGAAACTACATGTATCTGTACATGGATCATTCAAAATTAAAGAAAAAAGATAATGTACATGTAGCACAATGTGACGTCACGATAGGGGTGTACTAACATGAATGTAAGAAGTGATGAAACATTGGAAATGGAGAAAATATTGTCGTTTTTATACAGCAGTCGGCATAATAATAACAATAGTGTTGTACTTTGCATGCACTATGCCTAAATAGTAGTCAGGGTTTGACACATAGTGCACTCACCTCCGGCTCGTGAAAAATCATATATACCAATTTCAAATCAATGACCTAAATATATTCTAATAATTTTTAGATGTTTGGCAATGAATAATTAGTTTGTCTCTGACATCGTTTCAACCATATTTTAGATAATACATAATTTTGTGATTGGACGCTGTTCCATACGGATGGCCGACATCGCTTTTTCTGTCAATTTTTGAAACATATTTGTTGCAGTTTTTTCTTAAGGTCAAGAATTAGTAAATGAAAGGAGCATACAATTTCTTTAATTTGAGAAATAGATTCCTTTAATGACTATAACTTGGTCAAATAGGTGTATTGGGGCATAACTTTTAGGTAAACAAGATTTAAAAAAATCATATTTTAAGCTGTTATTTTCAGTGAAAAATTAAGAAAACCTGTCATGAATATGGGAGTTTTTTTCCATGTCAGACAAAAGAAATGTATCCAGATTGCCTAGTATACTGTCTCTAAGAAAACTGTAATTTGTATGTTCTTAGCCTTTGAGGTAAAAAGTTTAATTTAACATGTACCATATAGCTGAACTCAGACAATTAGTCACCAAAATATTTGTCTATTGATGACAGGAAAGTTGAATTTCTCTGCCCTTGACATTAGGTTTGTAACAGGAAAATGCTGCATAAGCAAGAACAGGATTTGAATCCAGCCTTCTGTATCACTAATCAGGTGCTTTAGCATGTTTATTAACGGAGTGATCTGGCGATGGGGATCAAGCCTGTCTGATCGCCAAATTCCTCCCTCCTGAAATTGTATTTGCCCTTGAAGACACAACTCAAGTTCTTTTTACCCCTGGCAAGCCTTTTACCTGCAAGTCGAGGGGTGATCAATGGCACCAAATAAATATGGGATGGACCAAACCAGGATTTGAACCTAGGTCCCCTGAATCACTAGTGTAAGTTTCTTTTTAAAAGGAATAACATTTTAATACACATAGTAAATTAGAATTTCATTTTTTTCAGGAAATGGATAAAAAATTGGTATGTGTCGAGCAACTATAGCCACCTGATAGAAGGGTAAATTAGAAAGTTCAGATTACATTATGCCAACAGAGATGATAACAATGCCAACCAAGCTAAAAGTTGTCCAGGTTAGAATTATTTTTTTCATTAAATTACAATGTATGTACATTTAATATTTTCATATCAACTTACATGTATGAAGGTTGTTATTTTTTTATATACCTGTTGTGTAGGAAAACTTTTGTATTGGAGACAAGACAAGTTAATGACTTAATGATGGACTCACTGCAGAGAGAGATGTTGGAAAAGTGGATTTTGTTAACAAAAGGAAGATAAGGTAAAATATGAGAGGAGTTGTGAGTTTTGTATGACACAGTACTATTTGTTAACCAAAAAATTAATCTGAAAAATCTTGAGAAATTTAACTAAAGAAAACTTCATGAAAAGGAAGCACATGCACATAAGGGGAAGCAACCTATTGAAAATTATCTTGCAGCTGTTCATGGGTCAAAAAGTGATTTAGGATTAATAACTTGTATGCATATACATGTATATAAGGAAAATCTACATAAGAGAAGAAAGGGGGTGCATCTAGATAAACAATTTTATTTCTCTATGTTAAATAGCTGACATTGACTGTGTTCTTGATTTAAAAAAATACGTACATATGTTGGGGTAACTTCAACTGAATGTTAACATCTACTTTAGTTCATCGAAACTTGTGGACAGGATCATATGATCCTGCATGTACTATTTAAGCCTTGATTTTTTTTTTTAACTTAGATGCTTAATTCACCTTTGACAACTGAGTGTGTTGAACATCATTATCAAAGATTCCATTCATTTAAGATTTTATGTTGGTTAAGAAATGTGTCATTTAGGGAGATTTGTTTTTTTATACATGTGCGTAAGTTATTTTGTAATTATTTTATAGCAAAGTAAATTTTTCAATTATGATTGTTCTAAGTTTTAGAGATTAATAGAGATTTTTCTTTTTTTTTTTTTTTTACAGATCAAGGCTGCCAACCTTTGAGAGATACACTTCAAAAAGAGTGTTTAAATTCAAGACATTCAGTCACAGTACTCTGTAAATATTATAAAGTAAAAGTTATTTATTTAATTTGGAAAAGCATTTGAGAAACAGAGGATGTGAAAAAGACTTTGTCCATTTCAAGCTATCTGTTGTCAAGTACCAGGAATATGTGGATTTTATTCAACAACTTTATTATGAATTTGAATAGCAACTTTCAATGTCTGGAAGCTTTTTTATCAGTAGGGATGTAGATGTGAAATTATATAAAAATTATTTTTAGAAGATATTAATCAAGAAAATTTTTGTAGATTAATAACAGGTAAAATTTGTAATGAGAGATCTTTTATTGATCATTTGCAGTAGTAAGCGACAGTTGTTATAATTATACCCCCACTCTGAAGTAGGGGGGTATTCTCATTTACCCTTGTGTGTCTGTCTGTAACAATTTTTTGTCGCAGTTTTCTCAGCAACTACTCATCAAAGATGCTTGAAATTTTGACACTCTCTTTGACTAGTCATGCCATATTGTGGGATTCATGAGAGTGTATATTCACATCAGAGCGGGGGTATTACTAGTGAGCATTGGCTCACAGACTTCCTGTTTGCTGAAGTTTGTGTTTGACTTTCATGTCTTTAACATGATATGGCTTAAGGATATGCGCAGTATAGTTTGAACTATATTTTCTTATTCTCTCTATAATTTAAGAAATCCAGTAATTGAAAGATCTTTGTGCAATTTTATGATACCTGGTAATGCTTGCACACCTTATCTGAATCAAATTTTGAAGAAAATACCACATAAATCATTTTTTTGGGGGGGGGGGGATTTTTCTTTTAAAAAATGCAAGGGTTTTCATCATTTGATATTTTTTCAAAACTCCTGATACATGTAATGTATGCTGATTTTTTTTGTCAAAGAACACCTAATGGTATCATGATTTTCAATTATATTTTCTCTGAAAATTATCAGTTGGAAGGTTCACTGTAAAGTGCATGTACATTGCATATGACCTTAAAAATACTGTGGTGGCAAAAGACAAGAATTTTTTTTTTTTTTTTCAGTTTTGGTACATGTACTATATTATTATTTCGTTAACCTGTCAATTTAAGATCAAATGAATAAAGGTTAAAAACTATTATTTGACTCTTTGTTTTCGTGAGTTATCTAGAGCAGGCTCGTAGCAACAGTTTCAAAAGAAAAAAAAACCAAACTGACCAAAAGTGGGGGGGGGGGCTTCCCGAAATTATCTGACAAGCAAAAAGAAAAGGTGATTTACTGTCCAAATCCTGGAATTTGCCAGTGCTGAACCTTACAACATCAAAAAGTGGGGGGGGGGGGCATCCAGCATCTAAAGGGAAACTTACTATAGCAAAATACTATAACCCCCACCCCCCCACCCCCCGCATTCTACGGGCCTGCTAGAGACATCTAATAGTCTATTTTAATCAACATGTGAATGCAAATTTCAAATGGTTTGTCAAGTAATATAGATAGATGTATGTTGGAAAGGACCAAGAGAATTTTGTAATTATATACATGTACATTATACAGCTGACCATATGGTCTGAAGTTGACATTAAAAATTGCAAAGTTGTAGAGTAAAATCAAAATTTGTGCCCCAAATTTTGTGATGACAGTGGCATTTTTCTTTTTAAAAAAAATTTATGAGTTTAAGTGAGCTTTAATGATTTTTATCTCACATGAGCTGAAAGCTCAAGTGAGCTTTTATGATCACCTGTTGTCCAGTGTCTGCCCATCTGACTATCCACTTGTCTGTAAACTTTTCACATTCGACTTCTCAGGAACCGCTAGGCCATTTTTAACTTAGTTTACTTATGGGGGGGGCCATAAGTAAACTAGCGCATGTGAAACTACTATTTGCAACTGTCAAATAATTGTGTACCTCTAAAAATACCCATTATTATATATTATACATTTCAAAATTATAAAGACCAATAGCGCTTTTGAATTAGATTCAGCACGTACTGTTGAATTGGGTTCTTTGGATATAGGAAAGGGAATTTTTTTTTCAGATATTGTGTGTTGTTCTACTAAAATTTACCTTGAATTTGTTACAAAATTTTATTTACACACGTTTTTCTATACATTTGCTATCTCCAGGTCATCGCTCCACGATTTTAAAAAGTTATTTGTGTGTATCAAACTATTGACATTAAAATTTTAGATCCCTAAAAGCCTTTTCTCGACATATTCAGCCATATTTTGTTTTTAAAAACTAGAAATAAAATTGCAGTTTTGCTAAAAATTTTATTTGAAACATTTTTGCGTATCGGACAATTCCCTAGTGTTTGGAAACATACTCATGTAATTTCTGTCTTTAAAACAAATTCATCAAGTTAATTACATACCGGTATCCTTATTATGCTGCATAGGAAAAATCTTTGAAAGAATATAATGTTCAAATACTTTGTAAATTGTTATACAAACTACATTATGGCAGGTGCGTAGCCAAATAAAAGTGAAGTATACGAAGAGGACGACGGGGGTGGGGTGGGGGTTAATTTCCAATTTTCACAAAAAACTATATTAAAAATATTATCAAATTAGCATGGTTTAACTATGCTACAACAAAAAGTGGATGGGGGCAACCACCCTTTCAGTGAACATTTTCAATAGTCAAAAGTTAGGTTTTGAAAAGAATAGGCAAGGAACCCTGCCCCCCCCCCCCCCATACTACATGCCTGCTGGTGAGGGCCCAGAAGTTTCTGAGTTTTACCAAATACATGTATATCATTCATTTTCTTACAAAATAAAAATTATGTCATTTATCTTTTGTTTAGAAATAGAAGACATAATATTTATTGTTTTAACGCAAAGTTAATACTTCTACGGAAACTTAGTGTACATTTAGTTTAGGCTAAATATCTAATCGATATTTGGTATCATACTCTTTTCTATCGTTCAACAACTTGTATACTTAATGTTAATTATTAACAAAAAAATATCGTATTTTAAATCATATACTACATGTAGTAGATCATGACATTCAAGGATGTGTCTGAAATTTTATTTCTCAAAGATCTTTAAAAAATATCAAAAATTATCAATGTATCAAAGAACGAATACAAGTTCATGAATGCTTTATTTAAATTTGGCAATGATTTAATAAAGGACTTCAAATTTTATTATATATAGTCATGATTATATAAAATTCAAAGCGCTCTTCAGCAGTATGACACAAAATAACTCGAAATCCGAATATTTGTTGGATGGTACTGAGATTTTTTCTTCGAATAACTCTCTCTCTCTCTCTCCCATAGATTTTATTTATTTATTCATCTATTATATTTATTTGTTTATTTTTTACAATTATGTGTATGCACTTGCATATTTGTGTATAGGCAGCTACGCGCCTATGTGGGTTTTTAAGAAATCATTAAACAGTCACCCAGTTAAAAGAAATTTATCATAATAAATGGTTTGTGTTAAACAATAAAGAATTCGAATTAACTTGTTTTGCATTTTGTGATAACAGCAAGACATTCAATACGGTTTGTTTAAAAGAACAAGAGACAGCATAGATTTGCGGGTGAAGTTCTTACCCTGGTACCTTGTTGACTAATTATCTTTTCAATCAATCGCAACAGATCGAAAATAAATTTTCAGTATATTTAGTGAGAAGGACGGAAGCTGGAGTTCCCCGGGGCTCTATTCTTGGACTTCAACTTTTCTTACTTGATATACAAGACCTACCAGGTGGTCTATTGGGTACCTCTAGGATATTGTCATATGATGCATATTCGTGTCAAACACCTTTCAAAACGTGCAGAACTTAGAAAGGCTGAGCAATCACGACTTATAAATGAAGAATGGCTAAAAACGAATTGTGAAATTTAATCCCAATTACCAAGCTAAAATTATTAATATTTTTCAGCAATGAAGATAAAATATATAATTGCACTTAGTGTTGAATAATCAGCAAATGGATCCTTCTCTTGGCCACTATCATCTTAGACTTACATTCTCAAACCCTGGGGAGTGGAAAAACCACACTGACAGTATTATACAAAAGGCTTCCAAAGAAATTGCAGTTTTTCGTAAATTAAAAGGGTTACGTATCGTGACTTCTTAGCTTAAATGTATTCTAGTATTACGTTTAAATACATGTAAGACCGATACCACTTTTGGAATATGCATTAGAAGCATGGAACAGCATCTCCGCAGCTGCTCTGAAAGGCCTGATAAACTTCAGCAAGAAGCTGTACATATTGTAACTGGCGTTCCTGTTTATCGTGCCTTGCAAGATTTTAAGTATTTTGTGCTGCCACGGTATATTATTCTTAAATTGAATCATTTAACTATTCTCTGTTAAATTTTAGTTCACTATAACCTTACAACTGTAAGAAGAAAAAAAATGTCCACCTAAGCCAGATTTAGTACTTACGAAAATATACACTGGTCACCTTAACTCACGTGAAAGGGTTACAAAATATTAGGGAGACCAATTTTTTTGTATATTTTTACCTACAAGTTTTCTGTAAAATTTAGCGTTAAAATGGTAATTAATAAGCCCAAGTACCAACAAAAATGCATTTGGTTTTTATTTCAAAGCATAGGGGAAAAAGATAAATTTTGTCTACTTAAGCCAGATTTCATGGCTTTGGTCCCCTAACCCAGAAATCAGGATTATATATATATATATATATATATATATATATATATATATATATATATATATATATATATATATATATATATATATATATATATACTAAATTCTTGAAAATTGGTGAAAATTCTCAGTGTTACTCTCAACTACATGCAGTATTTATATAATAGGTACTCAGTGTTATCTTCTAACAATTAAAACAATCATTGCAACATTTACATGTAAATGGACAACAACAGTATACCCCAGCACAAAGTATGGGTTAATATGCAGTGAAGCCGCATTCTATCACAAATTTGTTGGACTAAGCATATATATTATTCAACCTCAACATATCAAATCAAAGCACAACTTTAATTTTGTTCAGTGTTACTCTAATTCAGAATGTATATATGGTAAAAATAAGTCTCAAAAAAAAAAAATTCACGATGATACAGGAGTAAGTCATAATAATTGGTATTCATGAAGGAGCAACAAATAAGCATTTTTTTTAATAAGACACATAATCACAATTAGGTGACTATTACAGAAAAAAATCTTTAAAATGAATCTCTCTCTCTCTCTCTCTCTCTCTCTCCGCGTTTTTCTGTTTCATGTTTACATGTATATACATAAACACATGAAATTTATGTGTCATGCTGGTTCTAATGTTCATAATTGAATTCATATATTTTTCAATATTAATGAGAATAAATATTTAATAAAGATTCTATCTGTACTAATTTTTGGAGGTTTTTCCATTCAATGCCTTAATGTAGTTGAAATATTTTGTTTCTTGTAAATAGATAATTAAAGACCTTTGACTTTTTCCCACCTGTTGATTGTGAAAGGGTTAAACCTTTGACTTTTTCCCACATGTTGATTGTGAAATGGTTAAACCTTTGAGTGACATGGACATGTACAAACAGAAACCAAACCTGCCAATCCCATGCAAATGCAGGCACAATTAGTTCCAGATCTATGAAAAGTACACTTTCTTAAGAAATTCTCTGTTGTACGTTTAATTATTCAATCCCTGCCAGAGAAAAATAATAGAAAAGTACACATTCCAACCACAGGCCTCAAGAAAACAAATTTTGCACTGAAGATCCCTTTTAAATATTTACTTTTTTCGCAGAAAAGAACTTTTTTGATGTTTGGTTTATAGTAAGACTAACAAACGCAATTGCACTATTTTGTTAACTATAATATCAAAATAACAAAATCTCGACAAATTATTTGTACCCATGACTGTTCAAAATTATCGTTATTCCTTTTTAGCATGACAAAAAAAAGACATTCTCAATTTATATTTCTCGTAACTTTTTTCTCGTAACTTTTTTATTTCTTTTTTTCCCATCATCTTGCTTTGTTAAGTATTAAAAATTTTGTGTATTCACCTTGGACTTGATGTAGTGGGAGGGCTTTCATGGGCTCTGCCTGCTGACCAATCCCATTGACTTTTGAGAATAAAATATTGCTTAAATAAAAAAAAAATGTTCTGAAAGCTTTTAATTATATGTGCACACAAGAACAATGAATCTAAGAATAATCAAAGGTTTGGCAAATTTTTGTACTTAAGTACCTAGTGCATATGATTTTTTTCTATAATGATAATAAATAATAGTGATAAAGCATGCAAAATGCTTTCGTTTTATTATGTAAAAATGCATTAAGGTGAGACTGAAGGTTCATAAAGTACAAATAACAGATCAACGACCGATAGTACATATATATGAATTATAATCAAATAATTAGCAGGTCATTGGTTAGATAATGTTTTCATTCATCAACAATATGGAAATCAGAAATGAAAAAAAAAACACATATTAAAAGAAGATAAGGATATTTTCTTATGAATGTCATCATCTATCGTCGATACCAACTGGATTGTAACAGTAACGAGAATACTTACATTAAATTTATGTAATATATTCCGGTGATGTTGTCGTTGTGGGTGCTATTAGCTTATGTGTTACTATTCCAAAATATGTTTAATATGAATAGCCCTTTAAAATGCTTTTTTTCAGTGATGAGTTGTCTTAAATTTAATCTGTTTATTTATTTATTGGACGAGCAAATAACAGTCAATGAAGAAGTGCAAGAATATTATTATTATTTAATATTATTAATAAATGACAAATAAATATATCATGTTGTAGCATGCATGTATTTGGGTTTGTAATGTGCCCTTTATATTTTGTTTATTAATAAGCAAATGTTTCATGAATCAAATACAACAATAATTAGTGCTTTTCTGTAAATATATGCTAATGATAAGGCTTTTATATAAGAAAACCCCGAAGAATTGCAAAATATGTTGAGTATTTTTTTTTTTCAAAATTTCTTTGAATTCTAGTATGTAAAAGTAAAAACGAGGGAAAACAAGTAGAAAATTTGTATTATTATGATCCAAATATTGAATTTGTCTCTAAGTTTAATTATTTAGGTGATGTAAATAATTTTAATGAAACATTTCTGAAAGCTCGGAAGCATGCTGCGTATCAAGACAGAAGGACGCTTTTTCAAACTCATTGTCTTATATATTTGATTTACAAAAAAAGTAAAGATAGTTCCAGATGAAGTCATTATAACGACCATAGAATTTGCAAAATGCTGACTTAAACCTTTTTGTAAGCCTTATAACATCTTCTTATTTATTAGTAGCCTGTCTTAATTTACAAATAAGTCGTATTAAGAGAATACCAATCAGTAAACACCCTACGCAGGTGATTGTGGAATGTTACTATATAAATATGGAAGTTGAAGATGAAAAAGCTGAAGTCGTCTCGATTGTCATACAGTTTAGTTATTAGCCATTAACGTTTATAGTCAGGAAATATCCAAGTAAGTAGCAGATATGACAGAGTCTGCAGTGTCCTTTAATTCGAGTTCACTTGGATATATCGAGTGATATATGAATGAGAATAACTATTGTTAATTGATAAAACATTTTGCCCATCGGCCAACAAAGATTTCATAGACGTTGTCAATGAGGAACTCAAGCACCTTTTTAATATCAACTTCATATAGTATGTACAATCAAATGATTTTTAACAAAGTTATTTTGTAGATGACTGTCATAGATAGTCCTTATTCCTTACTTTACTTAATTTAGATACAATTTAAATGCATTGTCCAGATAAAATTACATATTTAATAATATGACATTGTTGTTTGTCCCAATACAGTCCGGTCCTGACGCCGGTTTCGTCCACTCCGAGGACTGGATTGTGGACTGTGGACTCTAGGACCCAAGGGTGGCCACCATGATTGGAAGTTGGACTCATGGCATTAGGTGACCTCACTTTTGTACATGGACTTTGAAGTATGGATGGATGGAACCTGCTCCAACATACACATATAAGTTTTACTTATACATAATACACTCATTATCAAATTAAAAGATAGATGAACACGTCTTAGATATGACCCAATTACACATTCATGAGTTGCTTAAACTACACACACGACTTAAACACAAATGCAAAATTGCGAATTGATACTTAACGGACAAACTATTATGACGTGTATTCAAATAATACATGCTAAAAACTGATAAGAAATCCGGTGACTGGGTGTTTTAGGACAATTGAATGATAAATATAGAGAAAATAACTGAAATAAAATTATAAATATAAACCTTACCTCAAAAAAGCTGGACACACACTGTTCAGAAATAGAACAACAGAGCAACCACTGCAGTACTAGTAACTCGTAATACTGGATATATACAAAATAAACTAGGTGCGAGAGGAGCTAAAGGCATCCTTCTCTTTGGACTCAAAAGTATGACAATATGATTTTAATGTGATAATGCCAATCACAATGAAAAAGGTGAAGAAAACGAATAGTGATCGATCTAAAAAAAAAAAGTCTACAATCAATATGAATCTTTGAACAGGGTATAAAACACGGACTCCCGAAAATTCCAAGGGGGGGGGGGCACAGGTGCAAAGAAAGAGTAAGCATCCTCTGTTAACCGGTCACACCCGCCGTGAGCCCTATGTATTGATCAGGTAGAGGGAACATTCCGTGGTTAAATGAGGCTTAACAATTGATATGAAACACATCATCCAAAATACGACCCAATGATAGGTTATATTTGCTAACAAGGTCATTTTAACGACCATAGAATTTACGAAATGCTGACTTCAACCGGGTTGTTGAAATCCCTGTAAGATCAACTTATCTGTCAGTACCCTGTCTCGGTTTGAAAATTGATCGTACTCAGAGCATGCTCTTGAGTATCGAATAAGCTGGGAGATGTGAACACCAGATGCAAGTGATAGCGGAATATTACTACATAAGGAAAGTTGACGATGGAGAGTCTGAAGTCATCTCGTTTGTCATAGAATTTAGTTGTTAGTTGGCCCTTATCGTCTATAGCCAGTAGAACATACAAAAATTTACGCGTACCATTTTTATTATGGCAGCAATTGTTTATGATGTCAAAAAGCCTACTCTTTTATTTATCATGAGGAATGGTTGCATAACGCGTTGAAAAGTAATAGTTTTGATGTTGATGATTTTCGAAATGTTCTGTGACGTTCAATTTCCCAAAAGCTCTTAGATTTTTGATAATCCACAATTGATTTACACCACTTCTTTATTTGTTGTAGCACAGTACGTCTAAAGATATGGTGATGAGTTAGGACAGGGGCTTGGTTGAACATTTACTGGACCCTTCAATATATCTTTGTAAGAATGTTTACAAAGTTTTGGATTCCAACATAGGTACGGTAAATTAAATTCACTTCCATTGGCTGAAATGTTACAAGTATTCTAAACTGAAATATGATTATGAAGAATTTCAGTTTTTGAAAGGGAACTGTGTGTGAAAGTTGGATTTCTGAGATGTGGAATCAAAACCAAGTTCTTCTAAAATGCAGTTGTAAGAATAAACGTTGTCAGCTGATATCATGTAGTCTTTTTAATTCTTTTATCACTTCTGGTCTACTAAAAACAGAAGGATAGTTTGCATTTTACCCGATGCGATTTTTAATATACCTTGTATTTCTAAAACTCTTAATCCACATAGTGCCAAGGTCTTCTCCTTATGGGGAGGTCAACATTACCGCTGCATTGCAAAAAATTTGAACTCATTACCGCTATATTTCTTCGAAATTTCGGGTGATCATTACCGCTACATTTCATCAAAGAGGCTATTGCCGATTACAGGTCATTAACGCTACATATCGAATCAGCCAGCAATGCCACTGAATATAAGTTCGATTCATTATGATTCATTATCAGAGATTTCCAAACAGCAGTACGTCAAGCAAACGACCTTCAAAGCTCTACCAATTATGTAAAGACTATGTGTTTTATCCAAGAACAATGCTCGGTTTAACTTTAAAACTTTCTAAAATGTTTTATTAAATAAAATAGATTTTAAATAAAAATTAAAAAAAAAAAAAACATCCTGCTCAAATGCTTGCTTTGACTCCCCTGTGGTGAGCAGGGGGAACGGGTCTTACGTGTATTATTTTGTACTTTTAATCAACCTGTACATGCATAAGCCGCTGGCAAGTAAAGGCGGTGTAGCGGTAATGTATACTTTTAAATGTAGCGGTAATGTAACCTTTTTTGTAGCGGTAATGAGAATTTTGAAAATGTAGCGGTAATGATACGCACCCCCTTATGATTACCCATCGTCTAAGCATACTCCTCTACGGAATTCATACTAGAAATGAAATTCTTTTGCTATTTGATCATGAAAGATCTGAGTTACCTTTGAAAGCGTTTTATCACATGTTTCGGAAATATACAGGTTCGACAAAGCTTTTGATGTTAAAAAAGGTTACTTTTAATTTTTGCAAGAAATTGTTCAGAGTCGGTAAGACATACAATACCTATAGAAATAATCTGTATATTTTGCGATTTTGATGTTGAAGAGAACATTCTTATTTGTTCTCTGTAATCAGAACTAAGGTTTTTAAGAAGTTTTGTCGTAAACCAAGTGTTTTTAAAAATTTTCGAATTTTAAAATGTTAATAATGAAAAATATGGAACAATTTGGAGTACAGTATGCAACACAACTTTGGAATAAAAATTGTCTGAAATTGACTGTTTACGCTCCATAAAATTATATAGCTAATAAATAGTCTATAATAAAAAAAAAACTAAAAGTCTAGAGAATTTAAGCGTTCAATATCTTGGACTTTACTAAACAATGAGTTTGCATTACGTATACGAGTATGCTCCGAAACATTCTAAATGCAAGCGTTCAATACTATATCAAAACCGCCGTTGTAACAAAAATGCCATCTGTTCAATAGCTCAACAACAATATTTATGATGGGTAGTGGAAGATAGGTAAGATTTGTCTACTCGGTATTTGTACACACACAAAAAAAATTACTAATTAAAAATTCAGTGCTTAAAAACCTCAATAAAAACTTCAATAAGCAAATCTCAATGCTTGGTAGGGTCATTGGAATGAGGTAATATTATTGATCACTTTCAGGGCAGATGTTACACTTTTAATGTAAATACAGATTTTGAATAATTCTCATTAATTTTAAGTTATTTCATTTAAATAATTTATATAAATCAATGGGAAAACGTTTTAGCTATTTAATACAGGAGTTATTGAACTTAAATTGGTGAATATTGGCACTCGTGGGTTGTACAAATGCACTCACAATCTCGTGCATTTGTGCAGCTTTCTCGTGACAATATTCACCAATATAAGTTCAATAAACCTATATTATATCATATTTATTGTATATCACGTAACAATACAAAAATGTTATATTCTCTAATACTACTAGTAGTAAGCTGTTATATAATTATGGATTACAATAAACTTAAGTGGGGTTGACAAATATACAAAGTTGAATAAATCTTTTTTTTTCTACATCACACCACAATAGGTGAAGAAATTCCAAATTAATACAACTGGTTTATGTTTATTTTATCTTACTTCTTTCACTGCGTTCGGCTAGGACTTCAACAAATGTAAACATTCAAGAAAGATTGCTGTTTCATCCTTCAATACGATGATTTTAACTACCCTCAAAGCTACCCTTTCGGGCTCGGTGAATATTGTACTCCTAAGATGGATAAATCTTTGGGCGAGGTGAAAATTGTACTTCAGGGGAGGCTTAGTTTATCGCATTTACCTCAAAACAGCAATAATTGTATTATATTTACTGCTGCTTTCTCCTTCCGTTTGCGGAACTTGAAATAATGGAAAATTCACAGAGGGACAGATAAAATGTATTTGAAAACATGCATAGAGACCTTTAAAAAGCAAAATACATGTATTTCACTTGTAAATGTTATCCAACTTTATAACTTGTAACATATCAATATATTTATATGACACCATCGATTATCTTCTTTTTACAAATTATATTGTTCATCCAGCAATGATTTTCCTTTGTCCTTTTCCCCGATTTCGCCCTTACTAATTATTTGCTATGAAATATTGTATGCCCTCCTACATTTTAAAATGTATGTTGGTCTCATTCTGCAGGTCACGCGGAATTTTCTAAACATTTGTTGTAAGATTTTAAGCATAATTTGTGATAAACAAAGTAAAGATGAACAAGTAATTTGGCTTAACTACTTTGCTGGTCATAATGTAGCATATAAATACCTTCAAATTGTCGATTACCATGTCATTTATGGTGTGGTTTCTCTAGATTTTCCATTAGACTTTAAGCCTCAGTTTTGCAATTGGACAGTGTATATTTCATGTCTTTTGTTAATTGTTATGACAATATGATTTTTCAAAATTGTTAAATAAATGTCTCTCGACAAATAATTAGAAAATTAATTACACAGTTAATAAACATTTTTGTAGGCGTTGATAGAAGAAAATGTTTATGAAGTACATTTTGTACCTTATTAAAACCGCTACAAGAAATTAAATTATATATTTATTTACAAAAACATCTAAATATACGAGTAACTATAACTTTTTTCCCAAAAATCTCAAATTAATCAAAGATCTAATTATGTATAGAATTAATTTTAATGTATACAAGCTCAAAAACAGTGTATATAATTTATTTGAACAAAAAAGGACGAAAGTTGAAACTCATATATGTATTGCAAAAGACTGGTGCAAGTTAAACATAAAAATTAGACAGACAGTGCATTTAAGGTTGTATTAAAGCAAAACCAATGCTTTATCATGCAGGTCTTTCGAATAATATATAAGTAAGTCCAGACCAAAAGGGAAAATCAAAATTCCTTTCTTTTAAACCCGATATAAAATGTTGAGTTGAAGGCCACAACAAGAATGTCGTCTTCTATGAAGAAGTTTTTAAATAAATAAATTCTGCTTCATAGGAATATAAAAGCAGATTGACTAATAATTGAGCACAATTAGTGCCCATTGGAATTCCAACAGATTGTTGAAAGACCTGGTCTTCAAGGACCATATAGATATTATCAATGAGGTGCTCCGGCATCTTTTCAATAGCAATTTCAGAGTACTTGTATGTAGAATCAGAATAATTTTTTAAAGTAATTTAGTAAATGACCGATCACAAGATACGAAAATTTTCGAGTTCAATTTTTATTGAGGAAGCAGTTGTATATGATGTTTAAAAGCCTTCTCTTTAATTTAATGTGAGGAATGATTGAATTAAGCCCAGAAAAGTCATATGTTTTGATGCTATTGATGTTTGAAAAGTTTTCAGATATTTCAAAAGTCCTTTGGAGTATTTTAGAATCCACATTTGATTCACAACACTCCTTAAATATGCTGTAGAACAATACGTCTGCAGTTTCTCCTTCACAACGGTTAATATTTTGGTGATGAGGAGTAAAGAAAAAAATTACCAGACTCTGCAATATATCTTTGTAAGGATTTTTATGAAGTTTTGAAATTGGGCTTTCTGAATTTATAACCTTTTAAAATGTTCTTGAATAAATTAACTTTTATGTTGTCATTTTGAACTACACTTACACCACCAATAATGATGTGTCCAGCTTGACTATAGTTGGGGGGAAAAACAAGCAAAAAATCAAACAAACATTACAACAGTGGATTCTAAGAGACAGGTAGGTCTCTTCAAACTTTGAATATATCGCATTATTTTAATAACAGAAAAATGATTAAAGAAACTTTACCACCAGAAAGTAGTCATTCTTCAGAAAATAAAAGCATAATTTCGTCAAAATTTACGTCAAAACATTATTCTTAAATCGCGAATTTACTAAATTAAATATAATGCACTTTTGCTGTAATTTAAAAACGTACTTTTATTTTCAAATGTAAATTCATGCTTTAAAAAAGTGAGTACGGGTGCATTTCTAATTTCAGTTGGTGATTCGTCAAATTTTACTGTTTATGACAAAAAGCTATGAAACTATTTAAAGATTTGGAATTCTATTGATGTGAATAACTTGTAAAATGTACTGCATAGTTTAAAAAGTTTAATGCATCATAAAGAAAATTATAGAATAATATTTGATACTTTTATGCAATAAAGCAAGTTTATGAATTAGCACTATAATCAATCATCAAAAATATGCATTTGAATATATTTTTCCAGTGTATTGAGTTATCTGAAAAGAACAAAGAATTGCAAACGGCTGTATATAGTATATTTTCCACACATTAATTTATGGTAAAATGTTGTATTTGTAAATATTATCATATTATTTTTTTTTTAATCCTTAAGCTAGCAAGTGTTTTAATATTGTTGTTATCTTTTTGGTTCATTCTGGTGTAATGGTTGCGTATGTTTCTTCAAACTTGTAAACAATTTTCTATTGGACAAAGAAATCCGTCCTTCAACTATCCTCCTGCTTTTGGGCAATTTGTGGTTTTTGCCGTTAATTTTAATGAATAAAACTCTGAATTCAATGACGTACACATGTTTATTATGAAAGTTTAATCAATCATTTGTTAAGGTGAGAAACCAAAAAGCATACATATATATTAGAATGGATATGTTATAAGTAACAACCAATCATCAAAATCGTAGAATCCTCCCGAGCTTATGATATTATGCATTATGCCTATCTTTTTGCAACAAGTATGAATAATCAAAATTTAACTTTTCATTTCTTTTATTCGTGTTCATTGTGGTTGTGCATGACACAAGCAAGGGTTTATGTCACAGATATTTCTAACTTTGCAGCTAACATGTCTCACATAGGTGTTGAACATCAATCTTTTGGTTTTGATGAAATGACATATTTGCATATTTGTGGCTTATTATATCGAAGAATGATATTTTAAATGGGTGTGCATTTACAATATTTTAATGCATGTGGCTTTCTTGAATAGAGATGATTTACAGATGTCTGAAGCATTTGTTTCTGATGATGTAATATATCAGACTACTCATAGTCATACAATGGCTTTGCTTGCTTCCTTTGATTTTCATTAAGTACATTTGTATATAAGCCTTTCCATAGATATTTTGCAATGTGCAATTTAAAATACAAGTATATATGAATTTTTATATGGATTTAAGCAAATGTCTTTCAATTTTTAATTGCAAATTAGTACATGATTATACCAATATTTTTTGCCAATTAAATTTGAAGGAATAGTTTATATATATATATATATATATATATATATATATATATATATATATATATATATATATATATATATATATATATATATATATATATATATATATACGTTACCGTTTTAAAAGCCACTAAAACTGTTAAATATCAGCATTTTTTAAAAAGTGATTTTTCACTTCACTCGCATCTTTCGTCTGTTTTTACCTTTGTTTCTCAGGTATATTGTGACACTTGTGCACTTACTTTATGCAAACAACTTTCGATTTCTTTTGTTTATTTAAAATGAAATAAAAGGTTAATATGGTTTATATGAGCCAGAATCGACTGTCAAGTGAAGAACATCAAAGATTCCTTATACAAGGTCATGGTAGAGTCTTACTGAAAATAACTTTTACGTTAATTCTTATATGGAAATTCCAGTTCACACTTTGAATTGATTTTCAGTGTAGCAAAAATTTATTAAACCTAGCTAGGAATGTGACAAAGATGTTTGTAAACAGTGATATGTTTGTAACTCATATTCTATCAAACACCTTTACCCTTATCTCCTTCTCACAAAACAATGCATGTTTTTTTTTTTATAAAACTATCGCAATTGACGTTGTTTTTTTTTTTTGTTTAGATCTTATAAAAAACAAATATCTCAACATACGATCATGCTTTACTATAATTTAAACTATACTATGTGCAAGACAAAATAATGCACCATAATAACATTGCAACCCTTACCGTAATTTCAACTCTAGGCTAAACTAATTTTAACCGTTACATTTGCTACCCTAACCCAGATTGTAATTCCAACACTAACACCCTTATACATGCAAGTCCAACCTTTTCTACTCCTTTTCTACTTAATTAAAACCCTATTTAAACATTTATTGTAACATTAGCCTTTTCTACACTAACCCATACAGTAACCCCAGGTTTAGTTAGCAGTTAATATTAGCAAATATACTTATTAGCATATATACTTATTAGCAGCTTATATCAACCCTAATCTTTGCTATGCTACCTTAATGTAATCCCAAACCTAGTTTACACTAATTGCAACCTTAAACTTGAAATCCTTAGGCTTTGTTAACAATAATTTAAATCCTAATCTTTTCCATCGATTTGCTAAACCCATTTGGAACACTAACCTCATTTAGCAATAATTGTAACACTAACTTTTGCTCAGTGTTAGTGTTATCCAACCATAGCGTGCATTCATTTTTACCTTAACTTTTGATAACCCCTCTCATTGTAACCCTTATCCTTATTAACACAAATATAACCCTAGCATTTGGTACCCCTAACCTTATTCATAATTCTAGATCTAGTTAACTCTTATTCATACCTGTCTCTAACCCTAACCTTTTGCAAATCCTTTTCTACCACTATTTTTTTATTTTTCTATTTGATGTCCGAATCTTAATCCATTATTTTATTCTTTATTCTTGTATATAAAATTCAAACTTAAATGACTTCAACAATATAAGATGTTTATTTAAAATTTTAATCTATAAACTTTAAAAAAAAAATACGCAAAAATGATTAAATGGTGAAATATGAAGAAAATAGTACTCTTCTCAACATTACAAATTGAGAGCAGAGTAAACTCGGACCCCTGAAAATCAGAGATGGAATCAAGTACCATGGAGGAGTAAGCATTATCTGTCTACTCGTCACATCCACAGTGAGCCCTTTATCTTGATCGGGTAAAGAGAGTGATCAAAGACAATTCAGACAATTCCGGATGAAAACAATGACCTAAAAATTCGTTTTTAAAAATACGTCAGTCAACATTCGAGCTAAGGACAGGGTTGTATTTGCAAACAAGGTTATTGTATCAACCATGGAATATGCAAAATATTAACTTTAAACCAGATTGTTGACACCCTTGTATCATCAACCTATTTTTCAGTAGCCGTTCTTGCTTTAGATTTTTTTCTTACATATAATATGCTCTTGCGTATCGATGCAGCTGGGATAGATAATCACCATATGCAGGTTTTATTTAGTAAATCCGATTCAAAATTATTTTCTAATTGTAATTACTGTAAAGTCCATAAATAAAGGGATAAATAGGAACGAGAACTTATCTTTCTTTTACTAATATATAGTCGCCCGCGTGACGCAGTGGTTAGAGCGTTCGCTCTAGAGTCGCGGAGTAAGGAGTTGATCCTTGCGTCGCGGGTTCGAATCCCACTGCGGGACGTAGAGACTGGTCCTTCGGATGAGACCGTATAAACCGAGGTCCAATGTCGCAGTAGGTGCTGGCACGAAAAAGATCCCTCACTACTCAATGGCCCTGAGTGCCGAGTATAGGTCAAAATTTGTAGCCCTCCACCGGCAAGTGGTGGCGTCTCCATATGAGTGAAAAATTCTCGAGAGGGACGTTAAACAACAAACAAACAAACTAACTAATATATAATTCTTAAACTCTTTAAAATCACGGAGATATTTATCTTACAAAAAGCGATTTCAGTGTTTCGTTAACTTATCTGATTTTGAAGATAGTTCTTGGTAAATTTGAAAGAAAAAATATTACATTGAAAAAACGGTTGAATATTTGACATTTGCACGTACAACTGTACCCATACATTTCCTATATACATAAATTAAAACTAATCTTTGCAATGCAAATAACATTTCTTTTTTCATAAGCATTCAGTATTTCTCATTTTAGATGCATATGCAGGTGACTGTTTGATTTGAGAAGGCAGATGCTCGCTTAGAAGTTGTCATTCAAACACAAGTTTACAAACACCTTATCGCAATGAACCCCAGATTTACAGATTTCAGTTGCCCATTTACATTTCAGCTATCCATTTACAAATATTCGATTAACATATTAATACAAGAGTTTTCCGCATTTGAAAATTGACTCTGCTAATAAACATAAATATTTATTTATCAAAATGTCATTCTTTAATTAAAACATGGAATTCAAATTCTCAATCGTTTATGACACGTGTCTGTTACTTTTTATGTTTTACACAAATTCCTAGCTCTTTTCGGGTGAAAAATGCTTTCAGAAATGCAGCTTTTCTTGCATTTAAGATAAAGAATCTCTGCACGTTATTTCTAATGTAGAATGTCACTGAATTGTCGGCAAAGCTTTATCATTGCAGCATGCCTTCCCTGCAGTACATATGCATAGACTGAGCAATTTCCTAGCGTATCTAAAACGTCAAGAAAAAAGTCAAATACTATTACTAGTATATATATAAAAGTATTCAATTTCATTATGTCCTACATTTGATTTAAACTATGGCTTCAGACAATTCTAGAACAAGTCTTAGTTGAGCTTGATTAAATAAATGCAATTAAAAAGGAAACTTTTTTGGGAAATCATCAATGGTAATACTTTCATCAGTGTCTTCTATATTGTATTTAATACGACTTTATTTTCCTTGTTAGATTATAATTTAAGAAACTCATTCTTTAATAAAATGTAAAGTAACATAATTTTAATGCACTATTGCTCGAGGGCAATCCGACCCTTTTCAAGGATAAAATAACCGTCCTGTCTAAATGTCTCTTCTTGAACCTCTTTATTCTAGAATCTTTATGTTAAAATGTGGGAGTAAAAAATTCATTTACATGTACCTATTCTTAAATCTAGAAAGTCCATTTCTAATTAGGAATTATAAAAACAGGGAGTCTTTTAAAATATGTCAAATTAATTTTTTTGCTTGAGGAAAGAAGGCATTTATTTTAACTCAAGGAAACACTTTCGACAAAAATATATTCCAAATTATTTTTAGTTAAGTATAATTTATAATCGGAAATACTTCCTAAATCACTTTTTCCAGATACAAGGTAAAAAATCAGAGGATTTTTTTTATCGATAACTTTCCGCCATGATGTCAAACTTGACATGGATTTAAATAATAACAAGAGAAAAAGTTATCAAAGAAAATTCATTACGTCAACTTATTAATGACATCATTCATATCTTAATAGAGACCTTGATGTCAGAGTAAATACAAAAGTCATAAACATTAACTAAATTAATATTTAATACACTGTCTAGCAAGGGAGATAATAAATCTTGTATGAATGAATATTCATTGTGAATTGTCGCTAATATCTGAAAAAATATTTGGAAATACTATTTGATATGAAAAAAGTATATTTTTTATTTGAATTATGCATTTCCAATCCAGATCACGAAATATGTCATTTCGATATGACCACGCTGACTTTCACATAATCTCCATATCATAAAAATAAATTTGAATAATATTGTTGATTTTTTTCATTGATAAATTAAAAAAATTATGGAGAGAACATAAATGTTTAATGGAAACATGAAACGTTTCCTATTTGTGGACACCTACTACCTTTTATCAATGAAAAACAAGACAATGAAAAAATCGTCTACCGTAATAAGTACGTCATTAGAAGACGTTCCAAGGAAGCTTTTGGTAATTTATTGCAGACGAATCGTCTGTATGTGGTCACTCCTAATTTAAATGTCTTCGTTCATTTACAACTTCATCGCTTCAGAAGTTTGTCTTCAAGATTGATAATACTGCATGTACGAGTCCCCCATTCATATCCTGGTGATTTCCTGTGCTTGATAAGTTCGTCCTCTATCTGAGCTCAACAGTAAGGCAATATATGACAATTTACAAAAGAAAAGACAATTTGAATTACCAGTTGACTGCCAATTGGTTTTTGTCGACAAAGTTGTAGTACCTGTATTACTATACGGTTCTGAAGTATGAGGCTATGAAATCTGTGATATTATTAACGTTTTAACTAAGGAATTTTTAAAGTTGTATTTAATTTGAAAAGTCAACAGGGGATGCTTATTTCCCCTAGGCATCTGATTCCATCTTTGATGTTTTCAGAAGTCGATGTTTGCTCTACTTTCATTTCTATTATTTAATTGGACTTTTGAGCACGATTATTGTTCGTTATCTTCATATTTCATATCTCAGTATGCTAAAGAAATGTATGGAGATGATGAACAGTATTCAAACTCAAAAGTCCATTAAACAATACAAATTTTGGAGCAGAGCAAATACTGGCCTCTAAAACATCAGAGGTGGGATCAGGTGCCATGGAGGAGTGAGCATCCCCTGCCGACCGGTCACACCCGCCGTGTGCTCCTTGTCATGATCAGGAAATAACAGAAAAATCCGTCAACAATTCAGTGTGTAAATAATGGCCTAACAATTAGTATGAAAAACGTCAGTCAGCATTTGACTTAAGGAGGGATTCTTCTCGTGTTTATCATATTTAAAAATCAATGAAATTTTCACAGATTCAAGAAGACAATATCACTAAGTGATGACATCAATTACATTATATTTGACCGTTTAATTAAAATGTCAAGGTTTTTTCAAGGTCATTATCTTTTCCTTGTCATTAAGAATAAAATAAAAATATTGTTGCCAATTATGTAATGCTTATTTTTATTTTAAAAGATTTAATCTTTTTCTTTTTGCATTAAGAGTTGATACAACAAAAGGTCTATCAGATGATAATATCAAATTGAGATAAACAGTTAAACTAAATAGATATTGGGTAACCCGAATTTCCTCTATTTTTCTTCACTTTTTAGGGAATATTTATTATTTTAATATGCTTTGTGTATTCAAAATTTTAATATTTTTACATATCGTAGAGCAGTCATGTAAGGGTACAAAACTATACAAAAACCAAAAGTTTTGACCGTTTATTAAGAGAGGAAAACGTTTTTTACTGAATTTTTACTCGAATCTGTTCTTAGAATCCTCAGCTTTCAAAGGCTATAAGATTGTCATTTGTCTAGAAAATCATATTCATTTGATATATTTTAAAACTTTAGTCCATTATTATTAACTTCAGTTACTAAAAAAATTCCTTCAGCCTTCGATTGTTTAAAAATGCCTTTTAAATTTATTATTCTGTAGTAATTTTGTGAAGCAGAAAGGAGATATTTTCATACGCCGCCATTCCGCCATAAATATAGTCCCTGCTAGATTTCAAAGTCAGTTTACCATTACCATTTCAAATTGTACAATTATGAATATGAAAGAAAAATATCATCTTTAAAATCCTTAACATCTAAATATAAAAGTCAAGTAAGCAAATATACTTTGAGTATTTCATTTAGTCAGAAAACAGAGAAGAATCCCTCCTTAATGATAAATTATATTTGCTGACAAGGTCATTGTATCGACCATAGAACTTACGAAATGACGACTTTACACAAGATTGCTAATATTCTTGTTTCATCAACTTGTTTGTCAATAACTTACCTCGTTTTAGAAATTGTTCATACGTAGAGCATGCTCTTGTATATCGAATCAACTGAGAGATATAAACCCCGTATGCATGTGATGAAGGTATATTGCTGTATAAGTAAGGGAAGTTGACGATTGAAAAGTTAAAGTCATCACGTTTATCAGTTGTATCGAATCAACTGAGAGATATAAACCCCGTATGCAGGTGATGAAGGTATATTGCTGTATAAGTAAGGGAAGTTGACGATTGAAAAGTTAAAGTCATCACGTTTATCATTAATTTATCGTGGGGAATGGTAGTATATAAAGTTGAAAAGTCGTAAGTTTTTATGTTGTTGATTTTGGTAAAATTTTGTGATTTCAAACTTTCCAAAAGTTCCTTGGAATTTTTAAATATCCAAATCTGATTTACACCACTTCTCCAATATATTGTAGCGCAGTACCCCTGAAGTTTCTCCTTCACTACTGTTCATATTTTAGTGAGGAGTAAAGAAATAAGCTTGGTAAAACATTTACTGGAACCCGCTATGTATCTTTGTTTGTAAGGATTTTTATGAAGTTTCGGAATTCAATATAGATATGACAATTCAAATTCATGTTGGTTGTTGGGAATATTAAAAATATTCAAAACTGACATATGATTTTGAAGATTTTCCTCCTTAGAAAGGAAGCCATGGGTATAAGTTGGATTACCGCTTGTTTAATTAAATCTCAGTTCCTCTAAAATACAATTTAAATAATGAGCCTTACAAACAAAAACAATGTTGTTACCTGCTTTGTCAGCAGGGACCGGACCAGTACATACTGATCGTGTAATCTATTTAATTCTTTTTTCACTTCTAAATTATTGAACACAAAAGGATAGTTGGTTTTCATTTTGCCCTTCAATCGCTTAATGCGAGATTTTAACATACATCCGATACATTTAATCCATTCTGACAACGTGTTAAGGTCTTCTCTTTCATGTTTGGCCCATCGCCTGGTGTAATCTTCCACAGAATCCATAATATTTATGAAATTTTGACGCCAGTTAAAAGATCGGGGTTCCATAAATTTTGGCCCTTTTAAAATTAATGATTTAAGATCCTCATTATTGACTATATTTACGTCACCAGTAATAACGTGTCCAGCAGGACAGTCTATAGTTGTAGGGTGAAGAAGAACATGAACAGGAAGGGGGATTATGTATCAGATGCTCAAAATCTAGGCTCTGTAAAGTTTTCTTGTAATTAAAAAGTTTGGATGCAATAGTCGATGTATATTTGTAGGAAATAGGTGTAGTCTTCAACTTGAAATATGGTGGAATACAAGACTGGACCCATTTGTGATAAAGAATATTACTTAATATATTAACCGCGTCAATTCCTTTGTTGGCATATTGGAGTTTAAGGAAAAAATGGGTTGTTTTCGCTGCATTTTCTTTTGTAAAACGTGGCGATTTAAAAGGCAATGAATTACCACAGATCCGAGCCTGTATTCTGGTGTCGAGAAATAAAAAAAAATGGACTTTCCTTGACCTTTTCAAGTAGACTATTTAAAAGTTTCAAAGGGACAGAGTAAAGTTTGATGCGAATGTGATGAAGACCTAACTGTTGATTTAACATAAGGTGGTAAATGATCAAAAAGAGACATCGTTTATTAAAGGTTTATTGTATTACATTCTATTCCGTAGACAACATTAGAAGATTTGCAGTTCAGATTTTCAGTTTTGGTATAGATCCGAAGCAGTGTTAGATATTACAATGTCACAGGTTATACAGTTTTTCGTAGAACATTTTGAAATAGAAGACATGGGATCGGAAAAGGATTCTTCAAATATATCTCTAATAGAAAGGACAAGGTATGGTAATGGCCGAATCTGGCCCCTTATTTGATGTAAAAATCAGAATACAGTTAAAATTGTGATACTTTGTAGTTAAGAACTTAAAATGATGCTTGTTTTAAAACCAGCATTAATTTTGATTCAAAGCTTACACGGAGGCCATAAGAGGGTACAGAAGTAGGACATTTTCCCGAATTTCCTCAATTCTGGTGGAATTTCGTCAAAATTGAGAAACTTTTCACTTTGGGAAACATAGAGCACAAGCTTTCCTATCTGAGATTTTTATACATAAGATGCATCTGATACTAGTGTATGAAATATATAAATTTGGTAGATAGGCAATCTTGAGCTCCATGTTTACTGAAACAACATGTACTGTAAAATCGATGAAAATTTGCATAAAAATGAGAAAATTCGGAAATTAACATATTTTCTGAACTTCCTTTGACATCTGTGTATCCCATAACTTAGAACTAATACTCGTTTTGTGGCAGGAGTGACCACAGGTTTTTATTGATAACTGTTGCATCATTCATAAAAATACACCAGAAACCAGGGGCCAAAAAGGGATCTTAGCCTATCTTGTTCTTTACATTCTTTCAATTTTTTGTATGAACTATTGGTTCTATACCAAAACTTGGAATATAAAGACTGCAAAATGACATATGTTTAATATCCCTGGGGATTATCCGAGGGGCACCGAATTAACTCTTTGAGTCTGTGTCCCTTATAGACTCAAAAGAGTGACGTCTTTTTATACTGGGCGATGCATCTGCCAGTATCATTTCGTTATTCTGTGTACTCTGAATGAAAAGGTACCGAACGACAAGTATCCTCGGGAACAAACTGTCCACCAGCAGAGATACATGTTCGGTGGTTAAAATGAAATGTATGGAGATAACGAACAGTATTCAAAATCAAAAGTCCATTAAACATTGCAAATTTTGGAGCAGAGCAAACACGGACCTCCAAAACATCAGGTGCCACTGAGGAGTGAGCATCCCCTGCCGACCGGTCACACCCGCCGTGTGCTCCTTGTCATGATCGGGAAATAACGGAAAAATTCGTCAACAATTCAGTGTGTAAATAATGGCCTAACAATTAGTATGAAAAACGTCAGTCAGCATTTGACTTAATAATAAATTGTATTTGCTGACATGGTCATTGTAACGACCATAGAACTTATGATTTGGCCAAACATGATGTCAATATAGATTATAAATAGATACTGTGGAATCATTCCACAGTAACCTCCTTTATTAAGCAAACATTACAAGTCATTAGGTCAATTCAAAAGTGTTCCAGTAATGTACATGTAAATAATTACTCGGAAGGGAAAAGTGCATAAAATCTTTTAACAAAACTACATCAATAAGTTATTTCCCAAATAACCCATTACATGAATAGAAGAAAACAGTTTGGGCTAGTGAACTCGAAATAAAAGACCCCAGAATCTGCCACATCTATTATATATTTTGATGTTTCATTGACATCAAATAACCTATATGACAAACGGTATGTCTTCAGTTTTTCCACTATCAATCAAATTTTAAACCATGACAGGCAACTTACAAATAAGTTAGTGTTACAGTGCTTTTAACAATTTCGTTTAAAGTTAACATTTCGCATGTTTGTTATAGCTATAACGACTTTGTTTGCAAATACAACCTACTAGTATAGTTGGGTCGCATTTTGACTAACATGTTTCATACCAATTGTAAGGCCATTGTTTTTATACTAATTTTGTCAACGAATTACACTTTTAACCTGATAAATACAGAGGGCACACTGCAAGCGTTTCCAGTCGACAGGGGATGCTTACCTCTCTTAGACACCTGATCCCACCTCTGGTGTTTCAGGGTTCCATGATTTTGCCCTATACACGATTCGCATTGCTACAGGATTTATAAGATATTGATCATTGTTCGATATCTTCACCTTTTGATTTAGCGAGATTGCATTTATCTCACTTTAAGTGGTTTGACTAATTATTATATTTGTGAGTTGCAATTTCATTTCCTATTTTGTGTTTTTCCCTTTTTCTTCCGCTTCCATATCGAACCCAATGTCTGTTTAATCCTTAACAAGGTCACCCTTATTGTCTTAGTAATTCCACAAGTTGTGACAAAAGAAGGAGGAAAACACTTATGTAGGATAGATACTAGTACATGTAGACACATTGTATGTGTGCAAGAATGTATCAGATTGCCCTTCTGTTCTGTTCCTACATGTGCAAGCTTTTTTAAAGGTCAATATTAATAGGACAAGTTTTATCCATCAGGCCCGAACTAAGAGGGGCGGGGCACTTTTTGGAGAATAGTCTTTAAATGTTAAAAAAACTCAAATGGTTAAAAATACTTTTTATTATTTGAAGATACAGTATCATCGATTCATTTGATTCGTGCAACAATTCAATTGAAGATCTTTTCAAATAATTAATGACATCTTCAATTTTTATAATTAGTTAATATTCTGGATTGATGCAAGCAGTAATTGTATTATTGCTCTCTTCTAATGAATTAATGATATCAATGAAATATGAAGATAACAAAAAGTAATCAAGCTCAAAGTCCATTGAAACAATACAAATTTGGAGCAGAGCAAACACGGACCTCCAAAAACATCAGAGATGAGATCAGGTGCCATGAAGGGAAAAGATAATAATTTTATATGTATGGAACTACAATTTTATATGTATGGAACTACAATTGACTAAGTTCATTTTCATTGGTCAATTAGCGGTATGATACCTTAATAAGGCGCGAGACTTCCAAAACAACCAAGTTCATCGTGCCCGATGTTAATTTATACTGGGAAAAACTATTTTGATATGGAAACACTGAAAGATTTGAAAGGCGTCTATTTTTTACTGAACAATTAATTAGTTTACTACAATCTATTTCACTTTCTTTTTCTTCTATTTTACTTTTTTAACCGCATATGATTTGCATGGAAAAACACCCCCCCCCTTCAATAAAAAAAAAGACAGGAAAAAGGTGCAAAGGCTTCTAAATAATAAGTATTCTAGCTTTAATTTAAAACCAGTAAAACTTAAGATCCTTCCCTCAAAACTGCTGACATTAATTGCCTCGCGCACATCTCCCTGGGGAAAAATCACAGATTAACGCTAATTCCGCTTTTATTGAGTTCGCTCTAAAACTAGAATGCGTACTTTTTCTTGGCATGGCCCTATGAATAGGCCGAGTATTTGATACAAAGGACTATATTCAGAAAAAAAACTGAAATGTATTGATTAAAGCACAAAATTTTACAGCTTTAATTGTATATGAGCAATATTTTATTCATTAATTTTCTCTTTTCATGTAAGCAATTTTATTACGAAATATGAATTGTACTTCGGGTTCGTTGCCACGATGCTCTCAGTAAGGAAAATATACACATTATACCGATAAATTTATTAGGAAAACCTACTACACATATGTAATAGTCTTTCGATATATAAATATATTCACAACTTAAAGTGTTATCAATGATTTACCATTATTTCAATGACCATTCACACAAAAGCTTTTTTTTATGTTCCTGCAGCTATAATCGTCTCGTTTTTATTTTTAACATCGGGCTCGATGCTATATGATGTTCTAGAAGCTTCCGTCAATATTAAGATCGGTGAATGACAAAAATTATTTGCACATTTCCCTTTTTAATCGGTTATCAAAACTTATTTCTTTTATGTCATTTAAATCAAGATTTGATTGAATAATTCAGTGATGACGTTTTATGAAATGAATAAACGATTGATTGTTGTCAGTTTCATTGAAAATTGCCAGAAACTTAGATCCGCCAACCGGAAACGCCACCGTACTCACGTTTTTGCTATTTCATGGCTGTTTATAGAAAATAAAAGTAGACTTTTGATTTAATGTACGATACTTACAATGCGAGTGAAATCTAAATATAGTTTACGGACATCATATTGTATCTAGTGTATTCTTAGAGGAGTAAGCAAAAACTCTGGTGCATCCGTTTCGGAGTTTATTTGCAAAATTTATTAATCTATAAGTATAGATAAGCATATATATATATATATATATGTGTGTGTGTGTGTGTGTGTGTGTGTGTGTGTGAGGGTGGGTGTGTGTGTTTAATCGATAAATATTGTAATACAAAAGAAAGTAAACTTTATGTCTGTTTTGTAGATTTTCATAAGGCATTTGACAGTGTTGTTCATAATGGTTTGAAACTGAAACTACTACAATATAATGTTGGAAATAAATTTTATAATATTATTAATGATATGTACATGAAAGGTGAAGTATGTGTCAAGTATGGTAATCTCCTTACTTCCTCATTCCCTATCAAATTAGCTGTACGCCAGGGAGATAACTTGAGCCCTACTTTATTAAAATGTTTATAAATGATTTGCCATTAAAATATTGTTCAAACGATTTTATTTTTTTTTCTGCAAAATTGAAATGATACATATGCCGTCGTAGACTTCCACTCACAAGAACATAACATTATAGCACATAGTATATTGGGTGGGGTGTAGGTGGGAGTTAGGTTCCCCCCGTTTATGGGCTTTAAGATCTCAACAACTAAAATTTTGATTTGGGAGAGTTCTCTTTTTTTCAGTGGGGGGGGGGGGATGTCAAAGATTTTTTTTGGGGGGGGGTGTTATTTTCCCCCTTATGATGCCTCGCCCTTTTTTCAAAATCGATCCTATACACATGCCTGACATTTATTATTTGCACTCTAAAAATAGAATTATATATTGCAAATTAATACAACTGGTTATTTTTATTTTAACCCCGTTTCTCTCATTATGTTTGGCTAGTACTTCAATATTTAAATATTTAAGATGGCATGGATTGCTTAAGGAGTTTGTGTCATTTAATATCACAATATGATAAGGTATGTTTTCAGTTGCTTAATTTCATTTTAGTTTCAGTTAAGCCACCAATTCCTAAACATTGCGCATCTACAGGACACCTCTAATCAGATTTGGCTACTAATTTTGCCAGTAAAAGGGGTTCTAGGAACATGCATGCTTTTTGGGGTTAAAAAATGTTTTTCGATCTCCATTTGCTCTCCAGGGTGAAATGGAGATAATGAAACCTTACTGCACATCTACAAGACACTATCAATAATATTCCAAAAGAACGAATTGGGTATTGCTTAAAATGTCAGAGGAGTTCGAGGAAGAAAAAAAATGTTGATAAGCATCGTTTTTCGATCTCTTATTAGACCACAGGGTGGAAATGAACAATTCTGAAACTTTGTTGCCTACAGGACACCATTTACTATATTCCAAAAGATGAATTGGATATTGCATAAAATGTAAGAGGACTTGAAAAGGGGGGGGGGGTATTTATAAATTCTTTATTGCATAATACACACATATGGGTCAAGCAATACAATTTATAGAACAAAATGCCGTTTTCGACTCCCTCGCCCCTCCTATTCTCACAATTAACATGAAAATTTAAAACCTTAGTACAAATCTAAAGACGCCGCCAATCCTGAAGATTAATTTGATACTACTAGTACTTTTTAAATGTAAGAGGAGCTTGATATGCAGAAGATAGTGTGACAGATGCAGAAGATAGTGTGACAGACGGACGGATAAATGAACCGAAATAACAATACATATACCTGTTTTTTCACAAAATACTGAAAATTCCGAAGGAGGTAACTCTATTCCTTTCGTGTACACACATTTACACCATGCTCTCTCTCTCTCTCCCTTCCTCCCTCGGCTTTGCGTGTCCATAGTGCATGGCCGTAGGAACGGGGGGGGGGGGGGCACGGGGGAGCGTGCCACCCAATAATTTTGCCGATATATAGAATACTATAAAAACATAGCTACTATATGTTTGTGCCCCCCTCAATAATAACTTCTGATGACCTTTTTTTTTTTTTTTTTTTTTGCTTGTCAAGGAATTTTGGTTGATAGTGTCCCCCAACTGAAATTGTATGGTTGTGTCCCCTCAAAGTGAAATTGCTTCCTACAGGCCTGCAGTGTGTGTTATTTTGCCATTGTGCATTACAATCAGGGGCAGATCAGGTTTTACATTGAGGAGGGAGATATGTTAAAATATATGGATATTTTTGCAAAAAAAAAAAATAATAATAATAATAAGATATATAAAAAAAAAAACAACTTCTTGCATTTTGTGAAATGAAACTCACCGTATTGAAATATTTCAAAAATTGCATCTTCGTATAAATTTATCTCTTCAACCTGCAAATAATACTCCTGGTAGTTTGTCACCGATTCAACTTTGGCAATGGAATTTTGTTTTTATACCCGTATTGAAGTATAACTGAATAGGCTGTTCAACTGCTCAGGCCAATAGGAGCCTGTCCGGGGGGGGGGGGGGGATTTCACAAGTATATACTTGTTAGTTACTTAAAATAGATCCGCCACTAATATTTAATCCCATGCTTGATTTCATCTTTTGATCTATGGCCCATGCGTGAAAACTCCAACTTCCGGTATCTGAATAGTGTTCAGTCATACCTTTGATCCCATGTTCGAATGCATTCCATTTCCCGCCATCTCACTGATTCTACAAAAAACGAGTAACTCATGAAAGGTAGTGATTCTTTTAGTATATTTACAAATATTTATTTATATTTAACACTTGAAAGTACCAGCTAACGTTGAAATGGGCTTAACGGTAGCATTCAGCGAACAGTCAGACCAGACTTAGGGCTAAGGTCAAGGTATTTCATTCGTCAGTTTTTGAGGAAAGTTTTGTTTAATAATAAAAAATATCAATTACAATTTAGTATTTTATGACATATTTGAACGTATGACCCTCTAAGGGTAGGATAGGGCCACCTTGGGAGATCATTTGAAAGTTTTACATTGAAATACATATAATAAAACAGTCTTCTCTCAGCTTTTGAGAAAAGTTTTGTCTTAACCCTCTAATACCAAAAATAAAAATTACAATTTAGTATTTTATGACATATTTGAATTTATGATCCCCTGGGGTAGGGTACAGCCACAATGGGAGATCAAAGTTTTACATTGGAACATACTAAAGAAAAAAATCTTTTTCTCAAGAAGAACAAAGCCATGACTAATTTTATTAATATGGAAGCATCCTCAGGTAATGTAGGTTCAGTTTGTTCATATTACCCCCCCCCCCCTTCCCGGGTAGGGTTGGTCCATAATAGGAGATCAGAGATAAAGTTGTACGTGGGAATTCTGAAGAACAGCAGCTGCAGGACTGTGATTAGTCATAGAAAGTCAAAGCAAGCATAGTAGGATGGAGTAGACTTTAAAAAAAGTTAAATCATCATGTGTGACACAATATCTTGATTTTATCTATATACCTGTAGCTTGAATGGGTTGAATTGGCTATAAAGTTTTATTTGGCTCTTCGAAATAGCTTGAAAAAACTAATGATTTTAGTTTTTTTACAAATAGGAAATAGGCAGAAAGTTACAATTTTATGACTTGCTCATATTTGAAGGTATTTCAAATATTGCTGCTTTTGAACATCTTTAAGCAAAATATGTATTTCTGTTGTTTGGGTAATTTTGCACCCACCTTTTGTGCATTGAGGTAAGGCTAAGTATGATTACTTCACATTGTGCTGAATAATTACCTATCAATTACCTTGTTGACCACAACTGACCCCTCTTAGAACTTCAATCAAGAAGTACTTATTACTGAGTGATTACAAATCAAATGCTTATAGCCCTCAAACTTTTAAAAGTCTGGAGGAGACACAGTTTGATAAACAATTTTTGTCAGGCATTGTTTTCAGAACAATTAATACAAAGCTGAAAACTGTCATTGCATCAAAGTGCAACTTTTTTGCATGCTGCAAATTTTTAAACAGTGAAAAAGGCACAATTAACAAGAAAGTACAATAACACAAGAAGGTGTTCTGTCTTCTTAATAACTAAAGCTATTGTGAATAGCTAAATCAAGCTACCGGTATATCTCATTAATACTTTAGATAGCTAAATTGAGCTATATCTCATTTATACTATAAATAGCTAAATTGAGCTATATCTCATACTATAGATAGCTAAATCAAGCTATATCTCATTTATTCAATAGATAGCTAAATCAAGAGATTGTGTGGAAGTCCTGCTCAAGGCCTCTAGGGCTAGGATGAGTCTCTAAGAGGGTACAAGAGCTAATTACAAGGGTTTGTAAAAATAGATCTTTTTCAAGAGAAGCATTAGCTACAGTCATATATAAGCAAAATTTTCTAAGTTGTGTGGACCTTTTTTAAGTCATAGACTATGGACTATTAAGGATTAGGATAGGGCTAATTGAATTGAATATTGAAATTAAATTTTTAGGTCACCTGAGTCAAATGACCTTTGACTATTTGTTTTTGTCCATCATCATGCGTTAACATTTAATCATTTTCAGCTTCTTCTCTGAATTACTTAAAAGTGGAACCAGTTTAAACCAATTTTGATATTTAGCGTCTAAAAATAAATGGGAAAGAAATTGTGAATTTTATGGTCCCCATCCTCTTTACCAAAACTGCCAAATTCATGTACCACATGTGCCAATCAAGATCAGGCCCCACTGTGAGGCTAAGTTAGTTATGTGTAGAAAATACATAAAACTTTTGACACAGTTTTGCTAAATTATGCAATGCATCAACCTTTGAATTGTCATGGACATCTTGCCATCAAAATATTAATAATATCAATATGCCCCACAATGAATATGGCCAGGACATATATTGTTAGTTATGTGCGTCTTCCATTTTTCTGCCTTTTCATCCTTCCATCACACAGTGATAAGCTCAGTTTTCAGGAAAATTTTTTGACTTTGATCTTTCCTTTGACCTAGACCCTACTTTCTTCAATTAGTGTTCAGCTCAGTTTCAAAGAAACCAAGATATTTTTATCAAACCTTACATGCTGATTAATACTAAGAACTATTAAACTGCATCATCATTTTTTTAAGTTTTGACCTTTCCTTCGACCTTGACAGAACTTTTCTCAAATTTGTGTTTAGCTAAGTTTAAAGGAACTCTTTGAGTTATTTTAATCAAACTTTATATATGCTGGTACACACTGATGAGAGCTATTCAGCTAAATTATTGTTTCATGTAAATTAGTTGAATCTGATTCGTCGAGGAACATTTGCTAAAAAACACTATTACCCACTGAATGATGAAGCCACACCCTCCAGCGTAGCAACAGTCAACATTGCTTGACGACGGGTGATATTCCAAAAAATAGTGACTGCGCAGAATTTATGCACGCACAGTTCACTGTTATATTTATCTGTATAAAACATTCAGTATAATATAATAAATATTGCATGTAGTTGAGTGTAACATTGAAAATTTTCACCCCTCAAAAACCATTGTCAACCTCGGCTGCGCCTCGGTTAACAATGGTTTTCTTGAGGTGAAAATTTTCAATGTTACACTCAACTACATGCATTATTTATATAATATCAACTTTTTTAACCTTCACCTTTCCTTTGACCTAGACATTCTTTTCTTATATTAGTTACAGTGATTTTTTTCTACCCATTGGGAAAGGGTCCAGTACCAGTCCAATTGGGAAAAATAGCATCGAAGTAAAACGATGGAGAATTTTCTGACATTTAAACAAATGAAACGTATTTTGCATTTATTCCAGCCTCATTACCTATTACTCGTTATTTTAAAGAATAAAAACAAGTATTTAATGTTTTTCATATCAATGTCCCTTGTTTTCACATTTTCATGCTTTCAATTTGTCAAAATGTATGACACTATGCTGTCTACACCACAGGTCCAGCCATATTACAACTAATCTCTACTTTCAATTTAAGCAGAAGTGAAACAATTAGTCAATTGATAAAAAGTAATATGATGTCATCATTGTCTGTTGCTTGGGAATTTTTAGTCTCAAAATTGGGAAAAATTATTTTTTTTGGCATTGGGAATGGTACCGTTTATCGGTACCAGTTATATAAGGAAAAAAAACCTGAGTTATTATCTCAATTTTAAAAAAACTTTAGATATTTTTATCAAACCTTGTTTGCTTGTACGTAATGATGACAGCTATTCAACTGCATCAACAATTTGGACCTTGACCTCTCCCATGACCTTTTCCTCTCTTCTCTTGAAATATAAGTTTAGTTTCAAAGAAACTCCTAAGATATCTTAATCAAATCTAATATGTTGATGCATATTGGTTTTGTTTATTTGTTTGTGTGTTGTTTAACGTCCCTCTCAAGAATTTTTCACTCCGTCATATGAACAGCCACCACTTGCCGGTGGAGAGCTGCAAATTTTGACCTATACTCGGCACTCAGGGCCATTGAGCAGTGAGGGATCTTTTTCGTGCCAGCACTGACTGCGACACGGGACCTCAGTTTATACGGTCTCATCTGAAGGATCAGTCTCCATGTCCCACAGTGGAATTCGAACCCAGGACATAAGGATCAACTCCTTACTCCGCGAATCTAGAGCAGACGATCTAACCACTGCACCGTGCAGGCGACGATACATTTTGGTAACAGCTATTCAACTGCATCAACATTTTTGACCTTAATTTTTCTTTGACCTTGACTTCAAATTCATGTTTCAACATTTTTGGGCCTTGACTTTCCTGTGAGCTTGATCTCACTTTTCTTAAAATAGTGTTAAGCTCAGTTTCTTTAGCTCAGTTTCAAAGAAACTATTCAAGATATCATAAAAAAAATCTAATATGCTGACACATATTGGTGACAGTTGATCAACTTGATTAATATTTTTGACCTTGACCTTTCCTGTTACCTTGTCTTCACGTTTCTCAAATTTGTGTATAGCTCAGTTTCAAAGAAATACCAACTGTGTCCAATTTTTTTTACCCAGTGACATTTGACTTTACTAAACTGTTCAAGATATTTTCATCAAACTTCATATACCAATACAAATTTATATGCTGCAATACCCTGGTCGTGGCATTCATTTTCTGAGTGGACATAGTTAAAATGCTTAAAAGTTCAATAAAATTTCACCAAAACAAAGAATGAAAAAAACCAAAACAAATCAGTCCTCTCCCTCCCCCCAAAATGGATGAAAAAAAGCTGCATGAATCTACTCTGAAATGACAATTAATAAAACCAAAAGGCACAAGAAACAGCAGTCTAAGATGCCTGGACTTAGGATGGCTACTTTGATACATTAATTATGAGGGTCAGATATATAAATGTAACCATCTTTGTGTTAGGACTTAATTTTCTCTATTTCCTCTGCTTTTACTCTGACACCAGTACTAATGTTACTATAACTTACATGCCTAGCTCGATCTCTTTTCTCTCTACAAAACCCTCTGTAGATATATTGCTGTTTTTTAATGCCCCACCAAGATTATAACTGAGACATATAATGTTTAATTGTCATTTCCATCTTCTGAACGTCCATTTGTCTGTCCAGATCAATACACTGATACATATTGTGCATTGTTTCTGCTAACTTTGAAAACCAAAGGTCATTATGACCCTTGGAAGTAAACTTTCAGGAATCAAAGTGAATTTTTGAGGGTCAAAATATATTCTGGTTTTGCTTTCAGTGGTTATATTAGCTATTCTTCCTTAGATCATAATTTGAGTTTTAAAGATGAAAGTGAAATATATCGTACTTGTGACTTACTTTTTCTTACACATTTTACTGATTTCACCTTTTGGGTTTCTTTGCACGAGTACACATGTCACTCATGCAAGAGGCAACATCTGAAAGTTGTTTGAATGTTTTGCAAAAAACTGTAACAATTCATTAATGATTATGAGCTTCTCTGACCTTTTAATTATCATCTTCGTCCTTTTTTTTTGACAAAGCCAAACTGAAATAAATTATGCTGATGTCAGATGTGATATTTTTTGATTAGGACTTCTTGTTTTAAGAATTGATAGATCATTTAAAATTTTATAGAGAAAGTTGTCGTTGATGTCAATCATATGATGGGGGAGCTTATATAATACCTCGGGCCGTCGGCGTCTCAGGTTAAGGTTTTTGGAGCAGTTTTCTTTTCAAGTACTTCTATGGCCTATATTAGTCAGAGATGCATTGAGGATGGTTCTAGTGTGTTTCATTGTACCAGTCAAGGTTTCAGATGCTGCAATTTCAGCTAAAGAATGACCAGGTTAATGTTTTTTGAGCAGGTTAAAGTTTTTGGAGCAGGTCTCATTTCCAAGTAACTATAAGCCCTATATTGACCAAACTTGCATGGATGATACATCAAAGGATGCACACTACTGGACTTGCTTCGGATGCTGGATCTGACCTATATTTTCCGGATGAGTGACCAGGTTAAAGTTTTTGGAGCAGATCTCATTTCCAAGTAACTATAAACCCTATATTGTCCAAACTTGCATCGATGATTTATCAAGGGACGAACAATCTCAAACTTGCCTTGGATTCTGGATTTGACTCGCATTTTCTGGATGAGTGACTAGTTTTAAGTTTTCAGATAAGTCTATTCCCAAGTAACTGCAAGCCCCATCAGACCAAAATTGCATAAATGTTGCATCTAGGGATGCACACTCCTAGATTATTAGTTTAGTGTAGGACTTTGCCTTACTTAAAGACAACATTCGTTGAGGTGAGCTCTGTAATCTCTGATTACCTATGTTTTCATTTCATGTAAAAAAAATTTGTTACATAATAAAAAATAGTTCAAGATATTTTCACTAAACTTCATACATTAGTCAAAGATACAAACAGGTAAGACCTTTACAAATGTGTCTCCTTTTTTTTTTTACCTTGATCCTTCCTATGACCTTGACATCACTATTCCTTATTTTCAATTTATCTTATTTAAAAAAAAAATATTCAAGATATTTTTATCACACTTCATTCAAATTGATTAGAACTAATCAACTATGTAATTTTTATGCCCCGCCATAAATATGGCTGGGGCATATAAAGTTTGTCATGTCCCTCTTCCATCCTTCTGTCTTTCCATCCTTCTGTCTTTCTGTCTGTCCTTCCATCATGCTTTGCAATTAGCTCATTTCAAAGCTAAGTTTCAAAGAAACTATTAAAGGTATATTCATCAAACTTCATATGCTGATAGATACTGATAAAAGCTATTCAACTGCATCAACATGTATTGACCTTGACCTTTCCTTTGACCTCACTATTCTTTGATTAGTGTTTAGCTCAGTTTAAAGAAACTGTTCAAGATAGTGTAATCAAACTTTATGCTGACACATACTGAAAGATGCTTTTCAACTGCATTAATTTTTTTTACCATGATGTTTTCTTTGACCTTGACCTCACTCTTCTTAAATTTGTGTTTAGCTAAATTTTCAAGAAACCAGTCATGATATTTTTATCAAACTGCATATGCTTATACATACTGATGTAATATTCAACTGCATCAACATTTTTTGACCTTAACCTTTCCTTTGATTTCGACCCCACTTTTTTTTATATTAGTGTTTAGCTCAGTTTTAAATAAACCATTCAATATATTTTTATCAAACTTGATATGCTGATACTTATTATGGAGAGCTATTCAACTGCATCAAGAACTTTTGACATTGCTTTTTCATTTGACTTTGACCTCACTTTTCTTTAATTTGCATTTTGCTTAGTTTTAAAGAAACCATTTGAGATATTTTTATGTAGGCTTATGCACTTATACATAATTTGGTGAGAAGATATTCTCTTTAAACTTCATAGTTACACTAATACAAAGAGCTAGGTTCACTTTATGCATAAAATGGCCATGTCCTTATATCAATTAATTGACTATCACCCTCTGTCCCATTTCATTTATCAAAATAAAGTAGAGACTTAGTGCTCTCATTTTCTATAACAAAATTTCTTTTTCTCATTTTCTCTTTGTGATCTTAAGAAACAGATCTTTAATTATGTAATTGCATATTTTGGAACAGAGGTTGTGCTGTATGTGAAATATTGAAAAAATACCTCAACTTTTGGCCATTTTTAAGGGAATTTACAGGATATGGGAAAAATGAAGTATTTTATGACATCATAATGCATTGACTAGAGAGCAAATTACGTCATGTTCAATAGATACATGGCTACCAAGGGTCTAGGTTATAAATACTGCATTTACAATCAAAACTGAGCAGTTTCGATTTTTCAGAAATTCTCAGGGCCAAAAAAGGCCCTAAGTGGCTCTTGCTCTTTTCATGTTGCATTACCAATATACATTTGGTGAGGAATTCATGTCCTATGGACATATTTCTAGTTTTACCTTGGCTTTCCTTATGATTTGACCTCGTTAAAATTGTTTTGTGACCTTGACCTTCCCATCATCCGTGTCATTATTTTTTTTTCCCCTTTGCATGTCTTATGTCCTTGATCTCCCCATTTTTAAAGTAATCTTTAAAAAAAAAGGTTCAAGAAATTTTCATGAAACTTTCTATACTGATAAAATTGGTATGAGCAATTTAAAATATTCAATTTTTTTTATGCCCATGGATCGAAAGATTCGGGGGGTATATTGTTTTTGTCCTGTCTGTCTGTTTGTCTGTCTGTCTGTTGTCAAATTTAACATTACCCATAACTTTTGATTGGTTGGAGCTATGACTTTCATATTTCAATTGTGTATTCCTTGTGACAAGACCCTTCTTTGGGTACCATCATATTTGACCTTTGACCTTGGAAGTTTGACCCACTTTTGCAAAATTTATGAGACTTTAACCTTGGCCATAACAGTTGGTCTGAACAGTTGGTGCTTGGGGTTTCAAACTTCACATGTGTATTCCTTGTGAAAAGGCCTTCCTTCACATACCAACAATTTGGACCTTTTGACCTTGACCTTGGAGTTTGATTTACTTTTGAAAAACTTCAACCTTGTCCATAACTTTTGAACAGTTGGAGCTTTAGGTTTCAAACTTCACATGTTTATTCATTGTGACAAGACCTTTCTCTGGATATCAACCTCTTTGACCCTTTAACCTTAATGTAGGAGTTTGACCTACTTTTAAAAAACTTTAACCATGGCCATAACTTTTGAGCGGTTGGAGCTAGGGCTTTCATACTTCACATATGTAATTCTTTTGACAAGACCTTCCTTTGGATACAAACCACTTTGACCTTTTGACCTTGGCATAGGAGTTTGACCTACTTTCAAAGAAACTTAACCTTGGCCATAACTTTTGAATGGTTGGTGCTAAGGCTTTTATACTTCACATATGTAATCCTTGTGACAAGACCTTCCTTTGGATACCAACAACTTTGACCTTGACCTTGACGTTTTACATACTTTTGAAAAACTTTAACCTTCGCCATAACTTTTGAACCATTGCAGCTAGGGCTTTCAAATTTCACAGATATATTCCTTGAGACAAAACCTTTCTTTGGGTATCATCATTTTTTATCTTTTGGCTGGATTTTTAATTGCTTTCAAGAAACTTTAACCTTTGCCATAAGCTGCCATACAGGGGCATCAGTGTTTCACAAACACATCTTGTTTTACCTTGGAATACCCTATGACCCTGAATTTCACATTTTTCCTCATGTTGGTCCTAGCTTACCCAGTTTAATTCCATAAAGGATTACTTCAGAAATTTCCATCCCTCAAAAAATCTCACATAAATATACTAATATTACTAAATATACTCTTTTGTTTCAGAGCCACAGTCGTCGATGGATTCAGCGCTGGAATGCTAGGGCTGGCGGCGGTCTATAAGGAGGAACAGCATGCCAACATCGCTGGAAAAGAGGTATTTCTTAGTTCTTAAGAAATGTGAGGTAAGAGTTTTCCCTTCATTCATTGTTTTGTGTTTGCACCACCCACTAAGTACTAACCCCTCCTCCTCCCCACCCTTCGCACTTGTTCTGCTCTTTCGTTTCAGAACCACAGTCGTCGATGGATTCAGCGCTGGAATGCTAGGGCTGGCGGCGGTCTATAAGGAGGAACAGCATGCCAACATCGCTGGAAAAGAGGTATTTCTTAGTTCTTAAGAAATGTGAGGTAAGAGTTTTCCCTTCATTCATTTTTTTTGTGTTTGCACCACCCACTAAGTACTAACCCCTCCTCCTCCCCACCCTTCGCACTTGTTCTGCTCTTTCGTTTCACGACCACAGTCGTCGATGGATTCAGCGCTGGAATGCTTGGGCTTGTGGCGGTCTATAAGGAGGAACAGCATGCCAACTTCGCTGGAAAAGAGGTATTTCTTAGTTCTTAAGAAATGTGAGGTAAGAGTTTTCCCTTCATTCATTGTTTTGTGTTTGCACCACCCACTAAGTACTAACCCCTCCTCCTCCCCACCCTTCGCACTTGTTCTGCTCTTTCATTTCAGAACCACAGTCGTCGATGGATTCAGCGCTGGAATGCTAGGGCTGGCGGCGGTCTATAAGGAGGAACAGCATGCCAACATCGCTGGAAAAGAGGTATTTCTTAGTTCTTAAGAAATGTGAGGTAAGAGTTTTCCCTTCATTCATTGTTTTGTGTTTGCACCACCCACTAAGTACTAACCCCTCCTCCTCCCCACCCTTCGCACTTGTTCTGCTCTTTCATTTCAGAACCACAGTCGTCGATGGATTCAGCGCTGGAATGCTAGGGCTGGCGGCGGTCTATAAGGAGGAACAGCATGCCAACATCGCTGGAAAAGAGGTATTTCTTAGTTCTTAAGAAATGTGAGGTAAGAGTTTTCCCTTCATTCATTTTTTTTTGTGTTTGCACCACCCACTAAGTACTAACCCCTCCTCCTCCCCACCCTTCGCACTTGTTCTGCTCTTTCGTTTCAGAACCACAGTCGTCGATGGATTCAGCGCTGGAATGCTTGGGCTGGCGGCGGTCTATAAGGAGGAACAGCATGCCAACATCGCTGGAAAAGAGGTATTTCTTAGTTCTTAAGAAATGTGAGGTAAGAGTTTTCCCTTCATTCATTGTTTTGTGTTTGCACCACCCACTAAGTACTAACCCCTCCTCCTCCCCACCCTTCGCACTTGTTCTGCTCTTTCGTTTCAGAACCACAGTCGTCGATGGATTCAGCGCTGGAATGCTAGGGCTGGCGGCGGTCTATAAGGAGGAACAGCATGCCAACATCGCTGGAAAAGAGGTATTTCTTAGTTCTTAAGAAATGTGAGGTAAGAGTTTTCCCTTCATTCATTTTTTTTTGTGTTTGCACCACCCACTAAGTACTAACCCCTCCTCCTCCCCACCCTTCGCACTTGTTCTGCTCTTTCGTTTCAGAACCACAGTCGTCGATGGATTCAGCGCTGGAATGCTTGGGCTGGCGGCGGTCTATAAGGAGGAACAGCATGCCAACATCGCTGGAAAAGAGGTATTTCTTAGTTCTTAAGAAATGTGAGGTAAGAGTTTTCCCTTCATTCATTGTTTTGTGTTTGCACCACCCACTAAGTACTAACCCCTCCTCCTCCCCACCCTTCGCACTTGTTCTGCTCTTTCGTTTCAGAACCACAGTCGTCGATGGATTCAGTGCTGGAATGCTAGGGCTGGCGGCGGTCTATAAGGAGGAACAGCATGCCAACATCGCTGGAAAAGAGGTATTTCTTAGTTCTTAAGAAATGTGAGGTAAGAGTTTTCCCTTCATTCATTGTTTTGTGTTTGCACCACCCACTAAGTACTAACCCCTCCTCCTCCCTCCCCTTCGCACTTGTTCTGCTCTTTCGTTTCAGAACCACAGTCGTCGATGGATTCAGCGCTGGAATGCTTGGGCTGGCGGCGGTCTATAAGGAGGAACAGCATGCCAACATCGCTGGAAAAGAGGTATTTCTTAGTTCTTAAGAAATGTGAGGTAAGGGTTTTCCCTTCATTCATTGTTTTGTGTTTGCACCACCCACTAAGTACTAACCCATCCCCCCTCCCTCCCCTTCGCACTTGTTCTGCTCTTTCGTTTCAGAACCACAGTCGTCGATGGATTCAGCGCTGGAATGCTAGGGCTGGCGGTGGTCTGTAAGGAGGAACAGCATGCCAACATCGCTGGAAAAGAGGTATTTCTTAGTTCTTAAGAAATGTGAGGTAAGAGTTTTCCCTTCATTCATTTTTTTTTGTGTTTGCACCACCCACTAAGTACTAACCCCTCCTCCTCCCCACCCTTCGCACTTGTTCTGCTCTTTCGTTTCAGAACCACAGTCGTCGATGGATTCAGCGCTGGAATGCTTGGGCTGGCGGCGGTCTATAAGGAGGAACAGCATGCCAACATCGCTGGAAAAGAGGTATTTCTTAGTTCTTAAGAAATGTGAGGTAAGAGTTTTCCCTTCATTCATTGTTTTGTGTTTGCACCACCCACTAAGTACTAACCCATCCCCCCTCCCTCCCCTTCGCACTTGTTCTGCTCTTTCGTTTCAGAACCACAGTCGTCGATGGATTCAGCGCTGGAATGCTAGGGCTGGCGGCGGTCTATAAGGAGGAACAGCATGCCAACATCGCTGGAAAAGAGGTATTTCTTAGTTCTTAAGAAATGTGAGGTAAGAGTTTTCCCTTCATTCATTGTTTTGTGTTTGCACCACCCACTAAGTACTAACCCCTCCTCCTCCCCACCCTTCGCACTTGTTCTGCTCTTTCGTTTCAGAACCACAGTCGTCGATGGATTCAGCGCTGGAATGCTTGGGCTGGCGGCGGTCTATAAGGAGGAACAGCATGCCAACATCGCTGGAAAAGAGGTATTTCTTAGTTCTTAAGAAATGTGAGGTAAGAGTTTTCCCTTCATTCATTTTTTTTTGTGTTTGCACCACCCACTAAGTACTAACCCCTCCTCCTCCCCACCCTTCGCACTTGTTCTGCTCTTTCGTTTCAGAACCACAGTCGTCGATGGATTCAGCGCTGGAATGCTTGGGCTGGCGGCGGTCTATAAGGAGGAACAGCATGCCAACATCGCTGGAAAAGAGGTATTTCTTAGTTCTTAAGAAATGTGAGGTAAGAGTTTTCCCTTCATTCATTGTTTTGTGTTTGCACCACCCACTAATACTAACCCCTCCTCCTCCCCACCCTTCGCACTTGTTCTGCTCTTTCGTTTCAGAACCACAGTCGTCGATGGATTCAGCGCTGGAATGCTAGGGCTGGCGGCGGTCTATAAGGAGGAACAGCATGCCAACATCGCTGGAAAAGAGGTATTTCTTAGTTCTTAAGAAATGTGAGGTAAGAGTTTTCCCTTCATTCATTTTTTTTTGTGTTTGCACCACCCACTAAGTACTAACCCCTCCTCCTCCCCACCCTTCGCACTTGTTCTGCTCTTTCGTTTCAGAACCACAGTCGTCGATGGATTCAGCGCTGGAATGCTTGGGCTGGCGGCGGTCTATAAGGAGGAACAGCATGCCAACATCGCTGGAAAAGAGGTATTTCTTAGTTCTTAAGAAATGTGAGGTAAGAGTTTTCCCTTCATTCATTGTTTTGTGTTTGCACCACCCACTAAGTACTAACCCCTCCTCCTCCCCACCCTTCGCACTTGTTCTGCTCTTTCGTTTCAGAACCACAGTCGTCGATGGATTCAGCGCTGGAATGCTAGGGCTGGCGGCGGTCTATAAGGAGGAACAGCATGCCAACATCGCTGGAAAAGAGGTATTTCTTAGTTCTTAAGAAATGTGAGGTAAGAGTTTTCCCTTCATTCATTTTTTTTTGTGTTTGCACCACCCACTAAGTACTAACCCCTCCTCCTCCCCACCCTTCGCACTTGTTTTGCTCTTTCGTTTCAGAACCACAGTCGTCGATGGATTCAGCGCTGGAATGCTTGGGCTGGCGGCGGTCTATAAGGAGGAACAGCATGCCAACATCGCTGGAAAAGAGGTATTTCTTAGTTCTTAAGAAATGTGAGGTAAGAGTTTTCCCTTCATTCATTGTTTTGTGTTTGCACCACCCACTAAGTACTAACCCCTCCTCCTCCCTCCCCTTCGCACTTGTTCTGCTCTTTCGTTTCAGAACCACAGTCGTCGATGGATTCAGCGCTGGAATGCTTGGGCTGGCGGCGGTCTATAAGGAGGAACAGCATGCCAACATCGCTGGAAAAGAGGTATTTCTTAGTTCTTAAGAAATGTGAGGTAAGAGTTTTCCCTTCATTCATTGTTTTGTGTTTGCACCACCCACTAAGTACTAACCCCTCCTCCTCCCTCCCCTTCGCACTTGTTCTGCTTCTTCATTTCAGAACCACAGTCATCGATGGATTCAGCGCTGGAATGCTTGGGCTGGCGGCGGTTTGTAAGGAGGAACAGCATGCCAACATCGCTGGAAAAGAGGTATTTCTTAGTTCTTAAGAAATGTGAGGTAAGAGTTTTCCCTTCATTCATTGTTTTGTGTTTGCACCACCCACTAAGTACTAACCCCTCCTCCTCCCCACCCTTGGCACTTGTTCTGCTCTTTCGTTTCAGAACCACAGTCGTCGATGGATTCAGCGCTGGAATGCTAGGGCTGGCGGCGGTCTGTAAGGAGGAACAGCATGCCAACATCGCTGGAAAAGAGGTATTTCTTAGTTCTTAAGAAATGTGAGGTAAGAGTTTTCCCTTCATTCATTGTTTTGTGTTTGCACCACCCACTAAGTACTAACCCCTCCTCCTCCCTCCCCTTCGCACTTGTTCTGCTCTTTCGTTTCAGAACCACAGTCGTCGATGGATTCAGCGCTGGAATGCTTGGGCTGGCGGCGGTCTATAAGGAGGAACAGCATGCCAACATCGCTGGAAAAGAGGTATTTCTTAGTTCTTAAGAAATGTGAGGTAAGAGTTTTCCCTTCATTCATTGTTTTGTGTTTGCACCACCCACTAAGTACTAACCCATCCCCCCTCCCTCCCCTTCGCACTTGTTCTGCTCTTTCGTTTCAGAACCACAGTCGTCGATGGATTCAGCGCTGGAATGCTTGGGCTGGCGGCGGTCTATAAGGAGGAACAGCATGCCAACATCGCTGGAAAAGAGGTATTTCTTAGTTCTTAAGAAATGTGAGGTAAGAGTTTTCCCTTCATTCATTGTTTTGTGTTTGCACCACCCATTAAGTACTAACCCCTCCTCCTCCCTCCCCTTCGCACTTGTTCTGCTCTTTCGTTTCAGAACCACAGTCGTCGATGGATTCAGCGCTGGAATGCTAGCAGAAGGAGCAGCATGGAACAAGGAGAATCCTAGGACTTGGCATGATTCTTATTTCAGTAGGTCAGTCTCTATTATTCTTCAAAGTTTTGTTCATTATTTCTGAGGGTATATGCAATTGCCGGCTTATTAGATAATATTACCTTTGAGTCTTTATGAGTTTGAAGGATAGCATAAATAATTTTTTATAAATATTACATGGTCAAGCCTGGGGCTATGTTCCAGTCTCTTAAATATAAACTTGGTAGAGGATTATTACAAAAGAATCAAAACAACAAGAAATAAAGTTTTAAAAATTATATTCTGTTTCAGATGATATCCAAATTTTTATTATAAATAACTAATCAACAACAACATGAATATATATGAACACGCAGTGCCACTTGCTTGATTTACTATAGGACCCTCCTTGAAATTCAGACAAAGTTTTAATAAACTTTAATTTCTAAAATTTGATTTGATAAATAATAAACAAATAAATAAATTTAACTTACATTGACATTTTAGTAATGACTAAGGTATTAAATTCCAAAAGTCTGGTAACAACTACAATATTAATCTCCCCAAATCTGGTAATGACCGAAGACATTATGCCTGAGTATTGCAAACTACCTAACGATATGATACATATCATGCGATACAACATGTATCATGATACAGCTGTCAACAACTGAATTAACCTTAACATATAATTCTTTGCTAACCTCCACAGTTATAGAAAATATACAAAGAATATCTTGATAACCCTTACCAAAGTTAATAAAAGGTGGATTTATAGTCTTGACATTGTATTTTTTCTTTGTTACCTTTTTTTCAGCCATTTTAAACCATTAAAATTTGTTAGGTTGTATGTAGAAGTTTCAAACAAAACAATGAAAATTATCTTGTACTGTATCACGATACATGGCGATTTGATACGCGTATCGTCAGCCCTTGCGATCAATATGATCGATGTGTTGCTGTATCGTTACACCCCCCAAAACTATTTCTGACTGTGCACTAAACATTAATACTTATATATGGCATAACCTAACCAAACCTGACATTGTGCAACCCATTTGGTCAACTAATTCTATTTAAAAGTTTTGTATGAATTTCCACAACCAGAAACATGAGAAAAATGGAAGTACAAAACATACAATAAACATGGTCCAGGAATGAATTATAAGGTAAAGCAATGACATACAACAAATTAAAAACATTTTAAACATACAATAATGAATGAAGCTTCTGGTTATATTAAATATGAGATAATAAATAAATGAACATACGTACATTTTATCAACACACAAATTTGAGAAATGTTACAATAACTTAATTTTTGGGAAACCTTATTTTCGCATGATACTATTTAATGATAATTGAAGTGAAATTTTCATGATTTTCTGTAATCAGTCATTGCTCTTTAAAATTGTCAATTATAAACAAAAACTAGTGAGAATAATTTTTTTGTGATTAGAAGATGTTGCATAATTACATTAAGATGAGGTTCTCGCATATAAAAGTGATTTACAATAATCTATGTGAATGTTAAGTAACTATATAAATTATCCAGATTAAAGAAAACTGTAGGCAATATAATATCATAGTAATCATAGTAAGCTCTGAGTGGTAATGATCTGTAATGGTCCTAACTCTATTGTAGCATTATTTGATGTCCTGAGGGGATGCTCTGCTTGTCTGTATACAGATCTTCTTCAGTTTTATGTCCTCACACAGAGCCACTAGAAGACAAACACCTGGATAAGAGGAAGAACACAGCAAGAAAAGACCTCATCTCAAAGTATCTACACTTTTGGAAACCAGAGCAGAAGTATGTCATGAGGCCCTCTATGCAGTCAGATATAATGCTATGTAAATTCATCCTTAGGTATTTCTATTGTTATACTAGAAATAACTGTAAATCAACTATTGTTCACAACTAAATTTATCAGTTTATTAAAGTCTCTCTTTGATGACTAAATGCGTGCCTGAGGATTTTTTTTTTTTTTACATAATTACACAATAATAATTAAAACAAATATTTTGCTGCAAGAAATATTTGCAAGTAAAAGAAGTTTAAGCTAAATTCCTGGTTATTTTTTGCATGTGAATAAAAGTTGGTTTACAGTAATTCCTCACTGCAAACAATATAAAACATGTATTTATACAAGTATGTATCCTTTTATCAATAGGTTACCTTTGACCAGATGGACTACCAAAATAGGCATGTCATGACCTGACCTTGATAGACTAGTGCTTAGTAAGGTAATTAAGCATTTTTAAATAAGTTGAGTTAACATCTGTTTTTTTGTCCGTCTTCATCTGTAGTGCATCTTTCATCAGTCAAAAAACTTGGAAACATTTTTAGTGTCTTTTATTGAACTACTGGACTAATTTCAACAATTTTGGCATATGGCATTAATGGGTGAAGGGATACAAAAATTTAGAATTTCATGGTCCCTGTCTTCCAGGCCGGGGCATGAAAGGTAGGGCTAAAACCATCAAAATTAGTGCTACATGTATTTTTAAAAATCTTTTTCACCCCTGGACATCAAGCAGTCAAACTGTTGGTAATGATTGTAATATTTTATAAATACTGATCCCTCTACCAAAATTGTGAAATTCATGGCCACAAGGTCAAGTTTTGGAGGGCTCTAATGATCATATAGTAAAAATGGCAATGCATGGATTCTTTAAAAATCTTCTTCTGTCTCCTTGTATATTTAGCAGATAAACTAGGTGTATATTTTTTTATAAGCAGGGGTAACTCTTCCAAATTTATAAAACTCATAGTACCTGGGTCAGGGATTTTGGTGTTAGGTCAGGGCCCTGTTGAATATATAGTGAAATTGCATTAATTCTTTAAAAATCTTCCCTGCCTCTGGGTATTTAGCAAGCATAGTGCATATTAGTGTGTGATTATGATAAGCAGGGGTGCCTCATCCAAAATTGTGAATTTCTTGGCCCCCTGGGTCTAGGGCCTCTGGTGCTAAGGCAGGGCTCTATTTATTATACATGTATAGTGGAAATACATTATTTCTTTGAAAAATCTTCTCCTGTTTATAAGGCAAACAAACCTAGTGCATAGTAATGATAAGAAAGTGTGCCTCTTGCAAAATTGTGAAATTGCAAGGGGTTCTGGTGATGGGTGGGGCTATGGTAATGTATTATTGTTTGAAAATCTTTTTCACTGCTCCTGGGCATCTAGAAATACAAAGTTGTAATAAACAAGGGTATTTTTACCAGATTTTTGAAATTCTGGACCACTTGGTCGAGTGTTCAAGTGCTGGGCAGGTAAATTTAGAATTTGTAACCCAGTGAGAGAAATCCCTTCATTATTCACCTGCAGTACAGTCAACGCAGTTTATTCATTTACCGCACACCCCCCGCAGTGTGAATCTCATCGCCATTAGTACAGGTGTCTCAGGTAAAAATTGCGTGCCCCACGGTTTGGCCATTCAGGTAATTCACACCGCCGCAGTGCAGACTACTGATCATAGGTGAATAACAGTCTTGGTCTAAAAGGCAAATTATCTCCCTTCGAAATTATATAAAATGAAACCAAACAGAAAGAAAAATAAAAAATGTAAGAGTAATGATATTAAAAATATAGAAGCTGAAATGTTTGAATATGATTCTAACATTTCTTGTACAAAATGAAAATAAATTTTCTAATAAAAATATATTCTCACGTATCTAAGATAACTTTATTGCAATTTTCAAATAGCGTTATATAAGCCTTGAACTTTATTTAGCGAAAGTCAAGCAATGTGTTCATTCTATTAGAAGCCACTACCTTCGATATAAATTACTGTAGGTGATCTAAGTTTTACGACTATGCAAGGTAATATGCCCAATATGCTATTCATGATATTAGATATTAATTAATATTTTCTTATTGTGTTTTGTAAATTTTAGATATATTTTTTTTAGGGGATTTGATTAAAGAGTGCATCTATCGCAGTTTCAATTTTATTGGAAAGGGGGGAGGGACTAATTAATTATTAAAATTCTAATATAAGATTAAAATAAGCAGAAGATTTTGGATGTAATTATCATTCTCGGAGTCGTCTGTGAAACGTCATTCCTATCTATTTCGGGCGTAGTTCTTGAAATCAGAAGGAATGGGATATTGTGTGTGCGTAATTTGATTGCCCACGAGTCCATAGAAGATATGTAAAATTACGTAATGCCTAGAGCTTGACCTGGCACTCATACTTGGTCCTCACACCTGTATACTGTACAAGGTGTGATCCCCTACACCAGCCCTACACCATGTACACCCACATGCCTGAAAGCAGATCAGTAAAACTCTGTCGTATAACACCTTTCATATTTACATCGATCATTTTCAAACAGTTGCTTGTTAATATTATTGATGTGCATTGGTTTCAAACAATTAATTTTAAAAAAATATATGAATTATGTCTGCTAACATCAACATCAAAATCATGAAATGGTTCGGTTTTGAATATATTCACAAGTACATTGTTGTTGGATCAACAAGATTCATGATATTGTGCTTCATCCCGTACTTTACTATAGAGTAATCGGAATTTAATTATAAATAAATACATTTTTTTTCAATATGACCAAAGTGCCTCTGTTGGACGCTCATAATGTTAATGCACTGGAATATATACAAGAAACTGTTCCTAAGAAAAAAAAGGAAAACATCAAATTATTATTTTATACATACATGTACATGTAGTTGTAATTAATTTTTAAAATTTACGATATGCAGATGACTTGCATTTAAAAAGTTAATTTCGATGTAACTTCCATCTCCACAAATAACACCCTCCCAATCTACAGTGACACTATTAATTTGTCTTACACAAAACTTTCACTGTTTTGGTACCGTCTAGTGATGGGAATCGGTAAGAATTTCATAATCGATGATCAGGCTACTGTAACTAACTAATCATCAATTATAATCGGACATTTTACAAAGTCTGGGTGAATAACTACTTTCTGGGTGGTCCAGCTGTAGTTAGAATAATCTAACTGTGTCTCGGGACAAGCCCTATTCCTTAGGACAATATATTTTAACAACAGAACGTTCTATCTAGTCTAGCTGGTTCATAGTTCATTTTGTAGAATCCAAAGTACATCCATACCCAGAATGAGCGTTGTTACCCGGGTATGAATACCACAATGTCTGTTCGTCTGCGCCATTACTATGCACAGGTGGCAGGGGATAGTTTCGTACTAAAGACCCGGTCAAATTTCTTAAAAAACTGAGATATCCCGTTTGATGTGATATTTTATGTAGAAAAATGACTAGAATAATTATGGGACACATTCGCAATGTAGCAGAGTGCTTCCTGAAAAAAATGATGTGCAACATGTAGGTGTCACTTAATGATGCTTATCATATATAGAGTTGTAAATGCAAAGCTAAGACGTGGTCAGTTGCAGAGGAAATTTAGCTGAAAAGCAGTAGGCCTTAGAAGAAGGTGTGTATCTCAGAGGGAAGGTGAATCACTCCAGGTCCCATGTCAATTGATGAATTTTCATTAGGGTATGCATTGATTTACAGACTACTGGGTATTTTATCCTGTTCGCTTGGGCCTGGGGGTGGGTTGTATGGGTGCGACTGAGGCCCAAATCTTGGAAAAACGAGCCAAAAGAGCAGGAGCCACTTAGGGCCTTTTTTGGCCCTGAGAATTTCTGAAAAATGGAAACTGCTCAGTTTTGGTTGAAAATGCAGTATTTATAACGTGGACCCTTGGTGATTGTGTATCTATTGAACATGGCGTAATTTTCTCTCTAGTCAATGCATTATGACGTCATAAAATGCGTCATTTTTCACATATCCTGTAAATTCCCTTAAAAATGGCCAAAAGTTGAGGTATTTTTTCAATATTTCATATAGAGCACAACCTCTGATCCAAAATATGCAATTACATAATGAAAGATCTGTTTCTGAAGATCACAAAATATGTTTTAATTTTTGGATCGTGGACTGTGCTCATATTTTAATTCTTTGCTGAAGGTAGTCAAATACGCATGTTTTCTGCAAAATTCAAGAACATTGCATTTTCTCAAAGCCTGTTTTCCAATACCTGGATTCTCAAAAAGAAATTTTGTTACAGGAAATGAAAGCACTAAGTCTCTACTTTATTTTGATATATGAAAAGGGATAGAGGGTGATAGTCAATTAATTGATATAAGGACAGGGCCATTTTATGCATAAAGTGAACCTAGCTCTTTGGGGAGTCCCCAGGTGCAATTTTGGTACATTATGTTCACTCTAATAGGCAGATTACATGTACTTTGTTGACATAATTTGTGAGCCATGGGCATATGAAGCGTAATTAATTAGCCCCTGGAAAACTGTCCCCATGTACATGTTTTTATGGATCGCATGTATATGTGTATCCCCTCGCCACATGTTTGGCATTAAAAAAAACTATCCTCTGCCACCACAAATAAGTTAATAGATAAGTGGCAGCTGGAATATTCGGCTTAAAAACTATTACACTTGTAAAATAAAATAAATTACCCGATTGATGGGAATAAAAAATTCGTAATCAAACACTTGGATTATGCCAGCAATCGACTGATTTTCATTTATAATCGATGATTGGAACACCACTAGTACCGTCACAACTTTGAATAAGGGTTTACTTCCCAATAGATAGTTTTCAGTAGGCCCAAATTAGCAAGAGTTATTTCCCGTTGGTCACCATATTGGAGGTCAACATGCTCATATTCCTTCATTATTCAACCAACTTTAACTTTTTATACTGGCCATTGTGGGGTAAGGAGCATTATTTTTCTGAAAAATATACATTTGTTAAGGCCTTCTTTATTTCATAATTTTTGTTCTATAAAGATTTTCCCCCAAATATTTCTGCTACACCCTTTTAGATTTGGAAAGACAAAGAGGAAAAATCACCAGGTTGACCACCAAGATGGCGGCCAAGGGAAATAACTCGGAGAGAAAATACGCCATATGAAAACTATCTATACCGATAGCTATAAGCCAAATTGATTGTGAAAATATTGTATTAATGTATTCATTTTCAACCCCCAAAAAGTGGGGGGGGGGGCCAAATTAAGTTTTTACTCAAGCATAAAGTAAAATCTATTAGAACAAAATGCTTGTACACCGTGTAAGCAAGAATTTACTGAAAAGCAATTCATATAGTTCCACCAAAACAATATCGGAACTGTGTGCAGTTAGCATTGGTTAGTAAACCTATTTTGTCCTCGGTACCAAACTTGAGCAAGTTGACCAAACTTGCAAGGATGATACATCTAAGGATGCACACTACTGAACTTGCTTCGGATGCTGGATCTGACCTACATTTTCCGGATGAGTGACTAGGTTAAAGTTTTTGGAGCAGATCTCATTTCCAAGTAACTATAAGACCTATATTGACCAAACTTGCATGGATGATACATCAAAGGATGGACACTACTGAACTTGCTTCTGATGCTGGATCTGACCTATATTTTCCAGATGAGTGACCTGGTTAAAGTTTTTGGAGCAGATCTGATTTCCAAGTAACTATAAGCCCTATATTGACCAAACTTGCATGGATGATACATCTAAGAATGCACACTACTGAACTTGCTTCGGATGCTGGATCTGACCTACATTTTCCGGATGAGTAACCAGGTTAAAGTTTTTGGAGCAGATCTCATTTCCAAGTAACTATCAGGCCTATCTGAAGCAAACTTGCATGGATGATGCATCTAAGGATGCACACTACTGGACTTGCTTCTGATGCTGGTTCTGACCTACATTTTCCAGATGAGAAAATAGGTTAAAGTTTTTTGGAGCAGATCTCATTTCCAAGTAACTATAGGGCCCAACTGAACCAAACTTGCGTGGATGATACATCAAGGGACGAACAATCTCAAACTTGCTTCGGATGCTGGATTTGACTTATATTTTCTGGATGAGTGACTAGTTATAAGCTTTCAGATAAGTCTATTCCCAAGTAACTGCAAGCCCTATCAGACCAAAATTGCACAAATGTTGCATTTAGGGATGCACACTCCAAGATTATTAGTTTAGTGTGGGACTTTGCCTTACTTAAAGACAACATTCGTTGAGGTGAGCTCTGTAATCTCTGATTACCTAACTAAGTATCATTGTGACATCATTGAAAATTAAATAAGTAGCAAAAATAAATTAACAAGATGATATGTAAATTAAAGGTTGCATGCATTTGTTTTATCCATTATCTATTTAAAAATCAGAAATCTCACCATTTGATAACAATACTGCTGAGTATTTAGAAACAAATCTTGTGTCATATACGATGTCATTTGCCTTGACTTGACGCAGTACAAGTGATCCAGAGGAGTGGATCCCTTTGTTTAATAATTTCAAAAATAATTAAATACAAAATCGTCGTCAAATTTTCAGTCTAATCAATAAAACTGAAAACAAAACTTTTCTTAAGAACAACTGTGTCAATAATTTATCAGGATCTTATCTAGCAGCACAGCATCAGATAATGTAAAGAAAATCACAAATCCTATATTAAGCATATTCCCAATAAACCTTAAAAGTGGAAGGGCATACACTAGAGTGTTTAAGACTGTTTAAGCTGAAATGCGGAATATTAATTGCTTATATCATGTAAATCTAAAAAGTGCTGGGAGTTGATTCTAGTCTGAGGAATATTTTTTAAATTCTTTATGATGTGATGGCAAAGTAGAAATTTTTTGCTATTTCACACATTCTTGGCAAAATGTGAGGACTTCCCAAACAGCACAAACCAGTTCCCAGTACTTCTCAGGCAAGGGATGTAAATTTTAATGTGTATCAATTTTTATGGCAAAAAACAACCGGATGCCCATGCACTAGCGTCATTTTCTACATTCAGCCTAATAATTCAATTTTTACACCAGTCATGTGACACGCAGCTAATATATACAATGTAAATTGTACTAAGTACGACATGAACCTATTCATTACTGGTGACTATATTACCTTTCCTACAATTTTATAGTTACCATTTTTACAGTGATTATTAAATGTAATACATATTAAAAACATGTTAAGATAATATTTTCCATTGATTTCCTTTACATAGCTAAGCATAACTGATTGATGTTGACCCTCTAGGATGTGGAAATGAGCAGCTACTGTGAGCCAGATGGGAATTGGTGGAAACAACTGGAGAAGGCAAGATCGATGAATGTTGACCACACAGACCACAGCTAGGCTAAGGACACTCATAGGAAGTATGCATTATCATATATTCCATAAAAAAGATTCAATATTCAAAATAAAAATAATCAGTTTAATTTTGTTGAATGGAAATTCTGCTACAAGTACAAGTATATAGGGTTCTCTTCTGAATTTTGCCAAAGTGACATCACTGATAATATGATCTGTTTGTCACATGACAGCTAGGTTAAAATTAGAAAATATACGTACAGCTACAAAAATTGTGAAAATTTCAATGAGATATGGATACATTTTTTATTTCGAAATTGACCATTTTCGTTGAGACAAATTCCGTCATGTGCTGGGAGAAAGTTTCTCATATTTGGGAACTATGACAAATTTAGCCATCTTTTTATAAAATAGAGAAAAAGCAAAGTATGCTTTGAAGATATATTAAATTGCAGAATGAAGCACACAACCAGCTCCCAACACTTTTTAAAATAGAGGAATACAAGCTACATGTGATTAAAAAGCTAAAAATTTAGAGTAAAGCTGACAACGTTGAACTTTGGGATTAATGAGAACCACTCTACTCTGTCAGTTATTTAATAGTTTATTAAAGTAGAAGTATCCTTATGTCTTATTTCTTATCACAAGACTGATGGACATTGACCCTCCAGGATGTGGAAATAAGCAGTTACAGCCAGACAGGAATTGGTGGAAACAAGTGGAAAAGACAAGACTGATGGACATTGACCCTCCAGGATGTGGAAATAAGCAGCTACAGCCAGACAGGAATTGGTGGAAACAAGTGGAAAAGACAAGACTGATGGACATTGACTCTCCAGGATGTGGAAATAAGCAGCTACAGCCAGACAGGAATTGGTGGAAACAAGTGGAAAAGACAAGACTGATGGACATTGACCCTCCAGGATGTGGAAATGAGCAGCTACAGCCAGACAGGAATTGGTGGAAACAAGTGGAAAAGACAAGACTGATGGACATTGACTCTCCAGGATGTGGAAATAAGCAGCTACAGCCAGACAGGAATTGGTGGAAACAAGTGGAAAAGACAAGACTGATGGACATTGACCCTCTAGGATGTGGAAATGAGCAGCTACAGCCAGATAGGAATTGGTGGAAACAAGTGAAAAAGACAAGACTGATGGACACTGACCTTCCCAACAGCAAGACATATCAAAGTAGATAACTGTCACTGATCAGGTATGTGACATAATCAATGATCATTTTTGGAAAAGTACAGCAAAAGAATATTTGATCCTTGAACTATATTATTTACATATGTTTGTTCTTTTCTTAATTTACTGATAGATGTATATTAACTTATCACAAGACTGATGGACATTGACCCTCCAGGATGTGGAAATAAGCAGTTACAGCCAGACAGGAATTGGTGGAAACAAGTGGAAAAGACAAGACTGATGGACATTGACCCTCCAGGATGTGGAAATGAGCAGCTACAGCCAGGCAGGAATTGGTGGAAACAAGTGGAAAAGACAAGACTGATGGACATTGACTTTCCAGGATGTGGAAATGAGCAGCTACAGCCAGACAGGAATTGGTGGAAACAAGTGGAAAAGACAAGACTGATGGACATTGACTCTTCAGGATGTGGAAATAAGCAGCTACAGCCAGACAGGAATTGGTGGAAACAAGTGGAAAAGACAAGACTGATGGACATTGACCCTCCAGGATGTGGAAATGAGCAGCTACAGCCAGATAGGAATTGGTGGAAACAAGTGAAAAAGACAAGACTGATGGACATTGACCCTCTAGGATGTGGAAATGAGCAGCTACAGCCAGACAGGAATTGGTGGAAACAACTGGAAAAGAAGAGACTGATGGACACTGACCTTCCAAACAGCAAGACATATCAAAGTAGATAACTGTCACTGATCAGGTATGTGACATAATCAATGATCATTTTTGGAAAAGTACAGCAAAAGAATATTTGATCCTTGAACTATATTATTTAGATATGTTTGTTCTTTTCTTAATTTACTGATAGATGTATGTTAACTTCTATTTGATAGTGTGCTTTGATGATTTGGTGACAGTACCCAGTAGGAGACTCAGATGAAGTCATGTGGATGTGCTTGACAAGAATGACAAGGAACCCTCAGGTATGTGAAAGTTACCCTTAGCAGGCCATTCTCTATGACCTTTGGTTTCTCATTTTTACTTCATTGGACCTGATTATTACCTTTTTTCATTTTTTAAAAACAGAAACTAAAGAAGTCAGTAACCATTACTCCTTTCACTTCTTTCCTGAAAAGTGATTAACTTAAGACACTTGCATCTGACAGGTTGAAGAGGAGACTTAGAAGGATGGTGTTGGTAAAGTTTTCTTCAACAATGTGGAGTAGAGCATTTACAACCTACAGGAATTGGTGGGAGCAACTGGAAAATGCAATGCTGATGGATATTGACCCTCGTAGATGTGGAAATAAGAAGCCACATCCAGACGAATGAATGGGAAAAAACTAGAAGAAGCATTAGACTGATAAATGTACTTCAAGATGCAGAAAAAAGTAGTGCATTCCGACTGGAATTGGTGGAAACAACTAGAAAAGACAAGACTGATAGACTTTGACCCTTTAAAATGTGGAAATGGGCAGCTATAGCCAGACAGGAATTGGTGGAAAACCTAGAAAATGCAAGACTGATGGATGTTGACCCTTCAAGATGTTAAAATGAGCAGCTACAGCTAGACAGGAATTGGTGGTAATAATTAGAAAAGTCAAAACTGATGGGTGATGACCTTCTCAACAGCAGAACTTACCAAAGTGGATAACTGTCACTGATCAGGTATGGGACATTATTAATAATCCAGGATCTTTTTTGACAAAGTACAGCAGAAGAACATTATGTTAGAGATATATAATATTTTGCTAAGATATGTCTGTTCTTTTCTTAATTTCTGTTTATACTTATTTAGGTGCTGAAGTATATTAATAAACGTCTATTTTACAGTGTGCTTTGATGTTTTCTGTGACAGTACCATGTAGGAGACTCAGATAAAGTCATGTGGATGTGCTTGACATTATGAATGACAAGGATCGATCGCCTCAGGTATGAGAATAAGTACCCAAGTATGCCATTCTGTAGGACTCTGTTCTTCCTTTCTACTTCATCAGTCCTAATGATTACCTTTTTTTCTTATTCATTGACAGAAAATAAAAGTATTGAAGAGGCATATCCTTGTGATCATGTTTGGAAAAAGACAAAGAAAGATGACAATGCAGAAAGCCAGATCTGTGAAGCACACACAAGCACATTCAGTTTACAATGTTATAATTTGTTATTATCCAGAACATATTTTTTTGAGACATTTGTTTTGGAAATGGGTGTCTGAGTTGTAAGAGGGTATGAGGTCGCCCACTCAGACACGTGGGTTTTCTCCGGGTGCTCCGGTTTCCTCCCACACTGACCCCATTCTTTTTCTCTCTGTCAAAGAGATAATTGTGCTATTTTTATTATTTTATGCAGATATCTTTTATCATCTATCATTATTTTGCTATAATGTTATTTCATGTTAGCATCTTATACATTATAAAATTGTTTAGATGAAGTAGTTGAAGGCTAGTTGTAAGTAGACCTTGTCGATACCCTGGGGCATTACTGGTTGGAACTTCATGGGTCCTTCGCCGCTACGGTTGCCAGGCTGGCCTGGGGAGGAGAGGTTGAAAACGCGACTAGTTGTAGGCTCCTTTGTCTTTCAAAAATCTTTCTTTTTATTCTATCCAACATCAAAAAAATTATGTGTAAATGTTACAGAAGACGTGATTTTTATATATCATATTATTATTCCTGGAATGTACAACTACTTATTACAAAGTTAGGGTGGATATAATGACTATGAATTTATTGTGTAATTGAATATATATATACAATGTGCATTACTGAGGTGACTATAGATTGTAAATGTTAAGTACAGATTTATTTAGCTTATGTAGTTAGTATGTATAGTTGACAGTGATTGACTTAATGAATTTATTGTTCAAATGAATATATATCCAATGTATTATTGGTGTGATTGTGGATATAAAGTAATAGTAAATGTTAAATTGTACATTGAACAATGAATTGTGACTAGTTATGCAGTGATAGTACATGTAAATGTTAGAAGTAAATGTTAAATTGTGACAGTAAACAATGAATTGTGACTAGTGTAATGTTAAATTGTCTGATATCATTGGCCAAAGTTTTGCACAAAAAAAGAAAAACAAACCAAAAAAAACAACAAAAAAAGAAACAAAAAGAAAAAAAAACATGAAAGGAAAAATGAAAGAAAAAAAAAGAAAGAAAAAAAAAGACAAGAAGAAACCAAAAAAGAAAAGCACTAAAAAGAAAGAAAAATAGCACAAAACTTTTAATGCTGCCTGCTTGAAAAAAACATTGCTTCCCAGCATTTATAGGATTTGTGTTTTTTTCAAGCAGAAGGTTCCAAGCCCTTGAAAGCAGAGGAGAAGTTTTTTGTGTAATAATACATACATGTAAAACATTACTTATGATATCCCAAAAGTTAATTCCTACAATCAGTTAGGGCCTGCATCAAGATGGAAGAGCCCTTTAGTGTTCATTTTTAGCTCACCTGAGCTGAAAGCTCAAGTGATCTTTTCTGATCACATTTTGTCTGTTGTCAGTCTGTCTTAGCTTCTGTCTGTCTAGCTGTCCATCTGTAAATTTTTCACATTTTGAACTTCTTCTCGAGAACCATCGGGGCCAATTTCAATTAAACTTGCACAAAGGATCCTTGGATGAAGGAGATTCAAGTTTGTTCAAATGAAGGGCCATGCCCTCTTTCAAGGGAAGATAATTAAGAATTAGTATAAATTTGGTAGCATATAATCTTCTTCTAAAGAACCATGGTGCAAAAAAAGTTGGAACTTGTGTGAATGCTTCATTACATAGTGTAGATTTAAATTTGTTCAAATCATGACCCCTGAGGGTAGGGTGGGGCTACAAGGGGGATCAAAAGTTTTACATAGGAATATATAGGGAAATAGTCACATTGATATGGAAGCATCCTCAGGTATGTAGTATAGATTTAAATTTGTTCAAATCATGACCCTTGAGGGTAGGTTGGGCCTTTTTCCAAAATCTATGGGTCTTCAGAAATTCATTGTTTATTAGAAATTTGTTATCTCCTTTATTTTCTCCTTCATTTAAAATATAATTTCTGGTACTGTAATTCATACTATTGACTTTTCAACCTAATCTCACATACAAGTCTTTAACACAGATATTGAGTCAGGAACCATCAAAATATGTATAAAATTTGAGACAAAATTCAAGTTAACAATCTCTAAACCTGTTCTATATCATAATGTAGTGCACATGCAATGTCACCCATTTTTCGCACACAAGAGTGCATAATAAGGTATATGTGCAACACAAAATGTACCAATGAATTTTAAAATTAAATAAAAATTGAAAATGTTGATTTTACAACAGATGAGTAGACCGTGCTGGCACGAAAAAGATCCCTCGCTGCTCAATGGCTCTGATCATGAGTGCTGAGTATAGGTCAAAAACAGCTCTCCACCGGCAATTGGTGGCGTCTCCATATGAGTGAAATATCCTCAAGAGGGATGTTAAACAACAAACAAAAACCCTCAGTGTCAGCGTCCCAGGTTAAATTTTTTGGAGCAGATTTCTTTTCAAGTACCCCTATGCCCTCATGGACGATACTTCTAGTATGTTTCATTGTACTTGTCAAGGTTTTCAGCTGAAGAATGACAAGGTTAATGCTTTTGGAGCACTGGTTAAAGTTTTTGGAGCACGTCTTATTTCCAAGTAAGTATTATATATCATAGGGTTATCCCCCCCCCCCCCCCCCCTCGTGTTATTTTTGCCCTTTCTTTTGCCCAGTCAAGGTTCTGTTTAAGAAATTATTCTGTAGTCTTTGAGTTTGCCCAGTCTTAAATTTGGTGAGTTGTGTCTAGGGTGAAAGGGGCAAAAATAAAACAGAGGCAAATCTCTCTGTATACAGTACATGTATAAGCCATATATTGACCAAACTTGCATGGATGATTCAACTACGGATGCACACTACCAGGCTTGCTTCAGATGCTGGATATGAACAAAATTTTCCAGATGAGTGACCAGGTTAAAGCCCTATGTTGATCAAACCTGCATGGATGATACAACTAAGAGTGCAATTACTGGACTTGCTTCAGGTGCTGCACAGTTAATCAGAGAAATATGTAAGCATCCTTGCTTTTTGTTCAAGTCATACACCTCTTTTAGGTGTAGGTCACGACCACTTATGCATTTAAACTTTTCAATACTGAACTGATTTTTGCTTTTTTCCTAGCCACAGTGCTAGGGTGAGCAATTTGGCCAATGGGCCTTCTGTTTCAAATTATGATCTCAGTTTTAAAATTCTAGCATTACTAAGAATAATGTGATTATACAGGTACTATCCTTGTATTGTTCATGCATATCATTATGATGATTTTTCTTTCTTCTAATCTGCAGTTAAATTGTACTGGTAATCTGGAAAACAATTGGACAAAATAAAGAAAGTGAAAGAAAATTCTGATTTTTTTAATGATATCATACCTATTGAAATGGAAGGATGTTATGGAATTTGAAAATGTGAACATGACAAAATATACAGTTGAACTTTGGTATCTCGAACATGGATATCCCGAATACCATGGATATGTCGAAGTGATTTTGAAGTCCCAAACGCTTGTTTCTTAAGTATTTTACCCTGGGTATCTTGAATCCTTCGATATCTCAAAGTATTTTCTTGTTCAATGAAGTTCAAGATAACGAGGTTTGACTGTATGTACTAAAACAAGCTCATTCACATTTATATGTTGTCTAATTTTCTTTTTAATTCATTGATTGTTGATAATCACTATAATTCTTGAATTTACAAAGTTGTATAGACTCTGTCAAGTTACACCCAAAAAATATAGATTCTTTAATGTATGCAGATGATATAGTAATTTTTTCATCATCACCACAAGGACTTCAGCAAAAATTAAACTTTTTAGAAAAGTATTGTGATGACTGGGGTATGAAAGTAATTCTAATAAAACAAAAATTATTATTTTTAATAAAGCTGGGAGAACAATTAAACAGAAATTTCATTACAAAAATTTCAATATTGAATGTGTATCAAGTTATAAATACTTAGGCATCCTTTTCACAGCCTCGGGACTTTCTCAATGTCTTGAGTTATACAAAAAGGGACTAAAAGCATTCTTCAAACAACGAATAGATTTCCTTAGCTTAAATCCAGGGATATCCACCAGTCTGTCTTTGCACACACTATTAAACCTATATTACTTTATGGCTCAGAAATATGGGGAATATTTAATGTTAATAATTCAAAAATAAAGCAATATATTAATCTGATGATGTATTGATGCAACTATGCTACAAAACCTTTATAAGTGAACATTTACACAACAAATTCTTGCCAAATGAACAACTTGGTATTCCTCAATAGAAAAATTACTAAGAATTCTTGATATTCCAAACATTATATGTCATATACTAAGAGTAAATTTGTAACTTCATTAAAACAATCCCAGATAAAAAAAAAATACTTTATGGATTGGCAATACTTAAATAAAAATGAATTTAAACACTATAAGAGGGTAAACTTAATTGTCACTTATTTGTTTCTGAAGAACAATTTTAGACTTGAAAAATATCTAATTTATTAAAACCTGAATACAGAAAGCCAATTTGTAGATTATGTGTATCAGCACACACGTACACTCTTTATAGAATTAGGCAGATATAATAACACACCTAGAACAGAAAGAATATGTAAAAATTGTATGCGCAGCTTATTCAAATTGAAGATGAAGAACATTTCCTCATTCACTGTAGCAAATTCACAAAGGAAAGAGAAGACCTATTTTTAACTTAATCTCATCTTAAGTAAAACATTTTACAAAATTGCCTGATAAACAAAAATTATTCTGGATTCTAAATTGTGAGGTGCAGAATTTATTGTACATGTATTTATAACAAGTATTTTTATTTGTGCAGAATTTATGTACATGTATATGTATAAAAACTATCTGGTTTATTCCTTTTTTATATCTTTCTCCTATCAATCATGCAACTCTTTCTCTCTTGTGTGTATTTCTATTGTATAACATGTATATGACAAAATATAAATGTTAATTTACAATGTACTTTCTTTTTGCCCCATAATATTTTACCTATGGCCAAAATGACCTCAGTGCCAAATAATCAAAGTACCTTTGCTCTTAATTTCATTTAATCTAACTCATGGCTTGTTGTACTGTAAAGATCTGTTGCATGACATGAGTGAAAAAAAATGAATGCAAAATTGCACATTACATTATATGCATATCTTTTTAAGCAGGCGATTAAAAGTTAGGGTAGAAACCTTTTTAAAAAGTTGAAACTTAGGATTAATAAATTCAGATAGAACTGATTTGGGGAAATCATAAATCAATAATATCAACTCATCAAATTGTCCTAAATATTAATCTGGAGTTATTTCCCTTTCCTGACTCTTCTGCATTGAAGTCCAAAAAAAAGGTGTCAAAACAACATGGGAGAGCAGACGTCAGAAAACACAAACATACGTCTGATACGATGAAATGGAAATTCCTTGTAATTTTAGCTATGTATATACTAATATCAGTTGCAGTGGGAATAGAGTGTGTCTAAAATTAGTAGATGAAGATGAGAGAGACACAGTTTTGTCAGAAATCGAACCTGTAACCGAATTTTTTTCATCTGTCAAGCTCACCATTCAAAAGTTTTTAAAAAAATCAGAAATCACGACTTATGTCTCCATTACAGGGATGGGGTAATTGAAAAAAATAATTGTAATTGACTGTAATTAATTAGATTTTTTGAAGTAATTGGAAGTAATTTGTAATTGAACATTTTTTCAATTACTTGTAATTTAATTAATTACACTGAAAAAATACCATGTAATTTCAATTACTTTTTCAATTACATTCAATTACTTTATATAATACACATTCATGATATTCATGTATTGTCATCACTACCTCCCCATTTTATTGGGTTTTTTTTATTGTAAAACATATCCTCAATTCTTCAATGAAACAAAGTCTTAAGTTAATGTTTACAAACAAATAACTAAATAATTGGCTTCATGATAATAATAATCTAGATTCTCTCTAATCAATATGTAAATTTTGAATTTTTTGATTTATGTTTATAAATCTGAATTTTGAACCACCCTAGATCTCTTCACCTATGAAACACACATTATTATATTTCAATCTTTGTTGTTTGATCAATAATAAAGAAAAAGAAGGTGTGTGTCATTAATAAGTTCTCTCTTGTTGGGAAGAGATAATTGCCCTCCAGATCACAGCTGTAAATTGCAATCAAAACAAATCAACTCCTCTAAAGAGATATTCATTCCATGATTCAGAAGACAAAGCCAGTGGAGATAATTATTTCAATTTAAAATGTTCAGCTAGCTTTAGAAAAGAAAAACTTTCGATTTGATAATTATTTCAATATCTGAACAGATTTTTATGAAGGAATTTTCTATCTGTACAAGTATTATTTATATTAAAGTATAAATAGCAATTTAGGATGTTCAGGTTACCTAATCAGAAGAAATATTTAATCTGAGGGGTTACATTTGCGAGGCACAGGTATTGAATTTCAAAGTTCATCCAACTAAGTCAATATTACATTTTGACCCCAAAAAATTATATAAATAAGTGAAATAATGATTTAATAGTATCAAACAAAGTATCACAATATATTAAAATATTATTGTTATATATAATGTTTTCAAAAAATGACTTGGGCTCTCCTTATATTTTTTTAACACATTGTAGTCAGTGCTGTACAATATACTACATTTATATGTACAATTGTAGGAATTTGTACTTGCAGTAGAAAACAGTTGACATTACCAAACAATAACCAAGTCTGTCAAGTGGAGATGTCACAGATTAAAACCGAGGAAGATGTAAGTTTTTAAGGAAAATGTGCGTAAAATTGAGAAGTTAAATCAACAGATCACCATAAAACATACATGTATATGTGTATAGATTTAACCAGACTTAATGTGTGCTTACTGCAATAGCTAGACTAAATTGCAAATTTAAATGATATTCATTTGAAATTTATGTATAAATAATTTTTTTTACCCATTTTAGGTGCCCAGTTTAAAAACACCTATTGATGAAGAGTGTGAGGAAAATTAACAGAAAATGGTAATCAAGAGAGGAAGGTGAAGTTTTAAATTGCACAAAATGTCAGCATAAAATTTTCTATCTGAATTTGAAAAATAAAATTATTATAATTATTCCTTAGTATTTGCTAAAATGCATTCTCTAAATATTTTTGATAATCATGATTTTGACATAGTCAGTCTTGTAGTAGATGTATATATACCTGTAGAAGTTTACATTTCAAGAAACTACAGAAAACTGTGTATGTTTGAAGTACAAGTACATTTTAGGTGTTTAAATTTTTCATCAAATTTCACTGTCGGGTCCAAGGACTATTAAGTCTGAGAAATGCACTACATTATACATATGAATCAATAGTTAATTGGTATGTAAAAAATCAATTGAAACATTTAAAGATATAAATTTTCTTCTTTTTTTTTTTAAAAAAAAATGTGAAATGTAGTATAGTTACTGTATACAGGGTTATTTTCGCCCTGTTTCATTTTCACCCTTTCACACTTGCAATTTTGCCCCGGGCATTTTGAATTCGCTCAGTCACCATTATGTTTAAGAAATTATACTGTGTTCTTTAAATTCGTTTCGTTTTAAATTCACCCAACCGTGATTAGGGCGAAAGGGGCAAAAATAAAACGAGGGCAAAAATTTCCCTGTATACAGTAGTTGTACTCAAAATGTGTATTGAGAACCAGCTGTTTAAAAAAAAAACCTAGCCTTACTTACTTCTAAATTTTTTGAAAACTTTTCATGTTTTCCAAATATTTTTCTGTTTAATACTTCAGATCCAACAGACTATTTGTGGTGATAATTAACTAGTTTACCATGTAAACTTTAGGTTTTGGACCTTGAACCGCTGTATTTCCGAACTCCTGATTTCCATTAATATTTTTCAAAAATCACATAGCAAAATATTGTACCTCAGTAAGATTGTAATTTATTTCATAATCAGTGTTGAAGACTTGACTGGAATATTATATTTTATATGAACCAACCCAACCTAATCCTCATTTTCTATCTGGTCTTCAATCTTTCAATTATTTTCTTCCAAATTGCAAATTTTAGTAAATACATAAATTATTTAAATAATTTCATAAAAATAAATTACTTTGATTTTTAGGTCACCTGAGTCACTCAGGTGACCTATTGCTATCTGTTTTCGTCCGTCGTCGTCCGTCGTGCGTAGTGTGTTAACATTTGAACATTTTCAGCTTCTTCTCTGAAACCGCTGAACCAATTTCAACCAATTTTAGCATATGGCATGTATGTGTGAAGAGGAACAAAATTTGTGAATTTCATGGTCCCTGCCCCCCTGGGGCCTGAGGGGTGGGGCTAAAACCACCAAAATTAATGCAATCTTTAAAAATCTTCTTCTTTAATCCTGGACATCAAGCAGTCAAACTGTTGGCATGATTGTAATAAGCATTGAGCCCTCTACCAAAATTGTGAAATTCATGGCCCCAGGGTCAAGGGTTCTGGTGCTAGGGTGGATCTATATAGATCATATAGTGAAAGTGCATTATTTCTTTGAAAATCTTCTTCTCTACTCCTGGGTGTTATTGAAACAAATTGAATACATAGTTATGATAAGCAAGGGTGACTCTACCAAAATTGTGAAATTCATGGCCCCAGAGTCAGGGGTTCTGGTGCTGGGGGTGGGGGGGGGGGGCTATATAGATCATATAGTGAAAGTGCATTATTTCTTTGAAAATCTTCTTCTCTACTCCTGGGTATTATTGAAACATATTGAATACATAGTGATTGTTAAGCAAGGGTGACTCTACCAAAATTGTGAGTTTCATGGCCCCAAGGTCAGGGGTTCTGGTGCTAAGGTGGGGCTATATAGATCATATAGTGAAAGTGCATTATTTCTTTGAAAATCTTCTTCTCTACTCCTGGGTATTATTGAACATATTGAATACATAGTTATGATAAGCAAGTGTGACTCTACCAAAATTATGAATTTCATGGCCCCAGGGTCAAGGGTTCTGGTGAAAAGGGGGGGGGGGTTCTATTGATTATATAGTGAAAAAGCAAAATATCTTTGAAAATCTTCTTCTCTACTCCTGGGTATTATTGAAACATATTGAATACATCGTTATGATAAGCAAGGGTGACTCTACCAAAATTGTGAAATTCATGGCCCCAAGGTCAGGGGTTCTGGTGCTAGGGTGGGGCTATGTAGATCATATAGTGAAAATGCATTATTTCGTTGAAAATCTTCTTCTCTACTCCTGGGTATTATTGAAACAAATTGAATACATAGATATGATAAGCAAGGGTGACTCTACCAAAATTGTGAAATTCAAGGCCCAAGGGTCAAGGGTTCTGGTGAAAAGGGGGGGGGGGCTCTATTGATTATATAGTGAAAAAGCAAAATATCTTTGAAAATCTTCTTCTTTACTCCTGGGTATTATTTAAACAAATTAAATACATAGTTATGATTAGCCAGGGTGACTCTACCAAAATTGTGAAATCTATGGCCCCAGGGTCAGGGGTTCTGGTGCTAGGGCGGGGCTATATAGATCATATAGTGAAAGTGCATTATTTCTTTGAAAATCTTCTTCTCTACTCCTGGGTATTATTGAAACAAATTAAAAACATAGTTATGATAAGCAAGGATGCCTCTTCCAAAATTTTGAAATTCATGGCCCCAGGGATGGGGGTTCTGGTGCTAGGGTGGGGCTATATAGATCCTATAGTGAAAGTGCATTATTTCATTGAATATCTTCTCTGCCCCTGGGTATTATTTAAACAAACTAAGTACATTGTTATGATACGCAAGGATGCTTCTTCCAAAATTGCGAATTTCATGGCCCCAGGGTCAAGAGTTCTGGTGAAAAGGGGGGGGGGGGGGCTCTATTGATTATATAGTGAAAAAGCAAAATTTCTTTGAAAATATTTTTCTTTACTCCTGGATATTATTTAAACAAATTAAATACATAGTTATGATAAGCCAGGGTGACTCTACCAAAATTGTGAAATTCATGGCCCCAGGGTCAGGGGTTCTGGTGCTAGGGCAGGGCTGTATAGATCATATAGTGAAAGTGCATTATTTCTTTGAAAATCTTCTTCTTTACTCCTGGGTATTATTGAAACATATTGAATACATCGTTATGATAAGCAAGGGTGACTCTACCAAAATTGTGAAATTCATGGCCCCAAGGTCAGGGGTTCTGGTGCTAGGGTGGGGCTATGTAGATCATATAGTGAAAATGCATTATTTCGTTGAAAATCTTCTTCTCTACTCCTGGGTATTATTGAAACAAATTGAATACATAGATATGATAAGCAAGGGTGACTCTACCAAAATTGTGAAATTCAAGGCCCAAGGGTCAAGGGTTCTGGTGAAAAGGGGGGGGGCTCTATTGATTATATAGTGAAAAAGCAAAATATCTTTGAAAATCTTCTTCTTTACTCCTGGGTATTATTTAAACAAATTAAATACATAGTTATGATTAGCCAGGGTGACTCTACCAAAATTGTGAAATCTATGGCCCCAGGGTCAGGGGTTCTGGTGCTAGGGCGGGGCTATATAGATCATATAGTGAAAGTGCATTATTTCTTTGAAAATCTTCTTCTCTACTCCTGGGTATTATTGAAACAAATTAAAAACATAGTTATGATAAGCAAGGATGCCTCTTCCAAAATTTTGAAATTCATGGCCCCAGGGATGGGGGTTCTGGTGCTAGGGTGGGGCTATATAGATCCTATAGTGAAAGTGCATTATTTCATTGAATATCTTCTCTGCCCCTGGGTATTATTTAAACAAACTAAGTACATTGTTATGATACGCAAGGATGCTTCTTCCAAAATTGCGAATTTCATGGCCCCAGGGTCAAGAGTTCTGGTGAAAAGGGGGGGGGGGCTCTATTGATTATATAGTGAAAAAGCAAAATTTCTTTGAAAATATTTTTCTTTACTCCTGGATATTATTTAAACAAATTAAATACATAGTTATGATAAGCCAGGGTGACTCTACCAAAATTGTGAAATTCATGGCCCCAGGGTCAGGGGTTCTGGTGCTAGGGCAGGGCTGTATAGATCATATAGTGAAAGTGCATTATTTCTTTGAAAATCTTCTTCTTTACTCCTGGGTATTATTGAAACATATTGAATACATCGTTATGATAAGCAAGGGTGACTCTACCAAAATTGTGAAATTCATGGCCCCAAGGTCAGGGGTTCTGGTGCTAGGGTGGGGCTATGTAGATCATATAGTGAAAATGCATTATTTTGTCGAAAATCTTCTTCTCTACTCCTGGGTATTATTGAAACAAATTGAATACATAGATATGATAAGCAAGGGTGACTTTACCAAAATTGTGAAATTCATGGCCCCAGGGTCAAGGGTTCTGGTGAAAAGGGGGGGGGGGCTCTATTGATTATATAGTGAAAAAGCAAAATATCTTTGAAAATCTTCTTCTTTACTCCTGGGTATTATTTAAACAAATTAAATACATAGTTATGATTAGCCAGGGTGACTCTACCAAAATTGTGAAATCTATGGCCCCAGGGTCAGGGATTCTGGTGCTAGGGCGGGGTTATATAGATCATATAGTGAAAGTGCATTATTTCTTTGAAAATCTTCTTCTCTACTCCTGGGTATTATTGAAACAAATTAAAAACATAGTTATGATAAGCAAGGATGCCTCTTCCAAAATTTTGAAATTCATGGCCCCAGGGACGGGGGTTCTGGTGCTAGGGTGGGGCTATATAGATCCTATAGTGAAAGTGCATTATTTCATTGAATATCTTCTCTGCCCCTGGGTATTATTTAAACAAACTAAGTACATTGTTATGATACGCAAGGATGCTTCTTCCAAAATTGCGAATTTCATGGCCCCAGGGTCAAGAGTTCTGGTGAAAGGGGGGGGGGCTCTTTTGATTATATAGTGAAAAAGCAAAATTTCTTTGAAAATATTCTGGTTAAAAAGCAAAGAAGCTAAGTGTATAATTAAAATGAGCAAGAGTGCTTCTTCAAGAGTAGTGAATTTCATTACCCCTGGGTCAGATGTACTGGTGTAAGGGTGGGGCTCTTGATAATATAGTGAAAATGCATTAATTCTATTAAATAATCCTGTCTGCTCCTTAGTGTTAAGCAGATAAACAAAGTGATTACTTATGGTGAGCAAACTTCTGGTCCCAGGGTGAGAGGCTCCGGTGTTTCTCGGTGGGGAGGGGGGTGGCTCTGTTGATAATACACATGTATAGCGAATATTATTATAGTGAATCTGTAGTAAAAATGCATTATTTCTTTAAAAATCTTCTCTGCACCTGGGCATATCAGAGGCAAAAAGAGTAAAAGTTTTAATAAGGAAGAGTATTTTTACCAGATTTTTGAACATCTGGACCATTTGGTCAAGTGTTCTGGTCCTGGCCAGGGCTCTATTAATTTGTATCCCACTGAGAGGAGTTATTCCCCTTTGCCATTTACTTTTGATAACACTGTAAATAATGTACTTGAAAGGTTAAAAGAATAGGAGAATTATGCAAGAATTTTTATTGTATAATACAAAAAGTACTTTCTTAGTTTTAATGATCAGGTAGACTTGTAAGTAATAGATAAATAAAAATGAGACAAAAATAACTTGTCTTATTAAATGTTCATCAAAGACCAAGAGAGGCCAATGTAAGAAATTTCAACAAGGAATTAAAATAGTACAGAATCACTGATAGTTTGTTAATATATTGTATGGTGAGAGTGAGAACCTAATTTATGAACTGTTAATGAATACTAGACTAATTATTTTGTTGATATTGATCACCCTATTTTCTTGCTTTTGGGCAACAAAGGTTCACCTTTCAGTTCATTTTATACTCTATGGATTCTCTAAATTGTTGTATTGTACTCAGGTGACCGTTAAGGCCCTTGGGCCTCTTGTTTTGGTTTAATTTTCTAATTTTTCAATGTTTCAGGATTGTGGAAGACCATTTTTGAACAATCCAGTGAATATGCAGGCAGTATCTTCTCCAGCCAAACAATTTCAATCAGCAATCAGATTGCTCACAGTCCTCTGTTTGCAATCTTGATAGATTAAATCTTTTTAATCAACTTTTGCAGTCCTTCAACAGAAGTCCTGTGAAACAAATTCAGTCATCATTGGCAAGTAGCAGTGGACGCACACAAAAGAAGATATACATCAAAATTGAAAGATTGTGTAAGAGTTCTTTGTGGTACTTTTTGTCCAGGTGAGGGTGATATCCTCCATGATATGTATGTCTCAGCCTTAATTAGAAGAGAAATTACAGTCTCACACAGAAAATACTGCACTGTGGTTGGCTGAGATATACACGTCCACAGAGACCTGGACTTTTAGAAGGCAAATTCTTTCTATACATGCCCAGGACTACAATTTTGATGCAATCAGCCAGGTGTATTATAATTTTTACTGATTATCAAAATTTTAATTATTATGTATTTTATTCAAGTATTTCAAAATCAAATTTTATGCCATGTAACATATTATATTCGATCTGTTATTCTCTTTCATCAAAGAAATATTGATTTATATATGCTCACTAATGGACTAGCAGTTGATTTGTTTAATACTTGTTGTTTGTCAAAGAATTATCAATTCAATGTAATAAACAATTAATAATTAAATGTCTTTTAATTTTGAAATGTATAGGAAGCTTCTTTTCAGTGATGTTACCATTGTTTTTACTTACGCATTTTTAAAACTATTTAATTATTGGTTTTTAATTTCAGCTGATACTAGAATTGACCAGTTGGCGGTATTGCACAGCAAAGAATCACTCTAATGAACAAGGCTGTGGAGTTCCTGTTTTGACAAATAAAATACAGAGAAATAAAGTCAACATGGAACAGTTAGAACATTTTCTTGATTTTATTACATCTTCAAATATCTTGAAAGATATTCCATTTGGTGAAAAGAATTTGAAACTCTCTAATGGTGAAGTAATTCACATCCCAAATGTTGTGAGATGCATCAGGGCCCATCATCTCTAATAGGCCAGTACCAACATTTATGCGAATCAGAGGAGTTTCATCCCCTTAGGTATGAATTATTTTGATAAAATTTCACAGCTATATTTAAAAGGAAAGTTTTTTTATGCTCCCATAATCCAAAATTCGGGGGCATATAGTTTTTGCTCTGTTTATCTGTCTGTCTGCAAAAACTTTAACCTTGCCGGCCATAACCTTTTGAATAGTTGATGCCATGGCTTTCATATTTCTCTGTATATTCCCAACATTTTAGACCTTTTGATCTACCTTGACCATGAAGAACCTACTTTTCAAAACTTTAACCTTGCCCATATCTTTTGAATGGTTGGTGTTATGGGGTATTATATTTCATATGTGTATTCCTTCTGATAAGACCTTTCTTTAGTTACCAACATTTCTGAACTTTTGACCTTGATATTTCACCTACAATTAAAAAACTTTTTCATGGCCATGAGCTGCCATATGGGTGCATCAGTGTTTCACAGCCACAGTTTGTTTGTACTTTAATACATAAATTGTACTTGGAAAAATATGTACAAATAATTAGTAACAACTCATCTAGCTTTCTGTACAAGTAATAGTCATTAACTGAAGGTAGCAACTTTGTATCAATCCATCAGTCTATTTGTATTTATATTGCATCTTGGATTGTAAATCCCATAAAATTACAAGAAGTACAAGCCTTCTAATTTGGGAAGAGTAGAGCTATATATATATATATATATATATATATATATATATATATATATATATATATTTGGCAGGAACAAGCACTTTGTTCAAGACTTTGAATGAGTATATGAGTGTTCTGCATCAATTAGGAAGAGCATGGAGGGGATTGACTACTTTGTTCTGGAGGCAGGCAGAGGATTTCAAACTCTGGATGAGATCATAGGGCACTTGAGTATTTCACAAGTCAAGGCAAAGGATATGAGGTTTACTCTTGTTGATGGAAAACAGTACCTAAAATCTGACTATAAGTTAATTGAAGGATTTTAACTGTAAGTTCAATCACACTGAAAAACACATTTTCTTTTGCCATTATGTAAAAGATATATCATCAGACATCAATTATTAAACTGTAAAATTTTCCACGTATTACCGTATATACTCGCTTATAAGTCGGATTTTTGGGAGTTAAACTATGGTCCAAAACTCTATGTCCGACTTATAGGCGAGTTATAAAAAGATTGGTATTTTAGAAGGTCAATCCCTCTAATATAAGTTTCAAAAATAAAACCGACTTGCAGGCGGACCGACTTATAGGCGAGTATATACGGTAATAATTTTTGGGGGTAAAGCAGGATCATTAGACTGTGATTTTTTAAGAATTGCAGTGAAAGTAAGATTTGATATAAACCATTGTAGGTTCTGCATATTGAAAAGAGTTCCAAAGTGGCTGATCACTGTCGTCTGTTTGCTCTAAGTGACCAAGACCATTCTTACAGTATGGTATGTGACCATGAACATGAGGCTGGTTGTTCAAGGTGCAACATGTTGGACGACGTATTAGCTGAAATACAGAGAGAATGTATTCAGTCCCAATGGAAAAACAGAGAAGCAACAGTCTCTCAGGTATTTAAATGCATTTTTAAAAATATTTCATGTGAATTCAAATGTCTTACAAAATAAATATACACATTTGTTAGATAGCATTTGAATTCAATGTTGAGAGGGCATTTAAATTAAAAAAAAATAACAGTTAGACAAGAGCAACCATGTCCCCAAATCATAAGAATGATATTTTATTAAAACATTCTTATTTTATAGCAGATATGTTCATTTTTAGCTCACCTGAGCTTTTCTGATCAAAGAGTGTCCGGTGTCTGTCTGTCGACTGTAAACTTTTGGTATTTTTGACTTCTTCTCAAGAACTACTGGGCTAATTTCAAACAAACTTGCCACAAAGCATCCTTGGGCAAAGGGGATTTAAATTTGTTCACAGGAAGTGCCACACCCTCTTCCAAGGGGAGATAATTAAGAATTTGTGAAATTTGATGGCATCCTTTAAAAATCTTCTTCTCAAGAACCACTGGGCAAGAAAAGATAAAACTTGAGTGAAAGCTTCATTACATTACTCTCAATTCAAGTTTGTTCATATCATAACCCCCGGGGGTAGGGTGTAAATCAGAGTTCAGTGTCAAACTCCAAATACAGTCCTCAACAATCCCATTTTATCTTTATAACCTTCACTAAAGTCAAGGCCCTTTGAGAATGCTCAGTGATATCTAGTTTGGTATACATGTATGATGTAATTATCTTTTTAGGTTCAGCATGCAGTTGACAGCATAAAAGAGTTGAAGAGCCACATAATGAGATCAAGAAACCAGGAAGAAGCTAAAACCACTCTCCTCAATGAAATGACTGAAAATGATATCATTATAACCTGTGATTGGGATATGAAATTTTTGCCACGAAAGTTCCTTGAGGGGCAGATGGATTGGTATGGCAAGAGGGATCAATTGGCATGTAGCTGTAAGCATAAGCAAAAGAAGAGGTGCCTTCCAGACCATAACACATATTCACATTTTTTCCTCTCAGGTAATTTTTTAGTAAAATACTTGTCATTAGCATATTTTTTCTCCCATTGGTGTAATACAAAGTTCAATGTCGAACTCCAATTACATTTTTTCCTCTTAGGTAGCACAGGATTCTACTGTCACTGCATACTGTATAAGTGATGTGGCCAAGGATGTGATGACCATAAACCCAGGGACAGAGAAAACCCACATCTTCACAGATAATGCAGGTTGCTACAAAAGCACATTAACATTGGTGATCTTAAGGAAAGAGCTTGGAGAGAACATTAAAACATTTAATTTCTGCGAAGCTCAAGATGGAAAAGGTATGTCATATGCATGCATTTTCCATGTACAATACCTTGATTCTGTCAAAGTCAAACTGAATTATTTATGCACTAGACAAGTTATACACCTTTGAAGTAATGAAAAGCCCATTAAGCAATAGCACAGTGGTAATTAAAGTATAAATATTAATGGCTTTTATGCATGCATCATGAAAATATTTAGTAAATCATCCAAAATTCTTGACTTAAATCCAAGCATGTCAGAAATTTCAATTTTTTTTTTCTTCAAAAACTCTCAATTTATCATACATATCCTATTGATATGTACATTTCAGGGTCATGCGACAGAAGAGCATCGCATATAAAAGGTTGTATAAAACGGTACATCAATGAAGGCCATGATGTGACAAATGCCACTGAAATGAAAATTGTAAGTATCTATTTAATTTTTTCAATGCTTGTTGTACGTTTTGAACATCTTTAAATACGGCCTAAGAAAAATATGTTTGTTTACTATTACATGTTAATAAAAAGTAGGATCGTTCCCAGTATTAAAAGTAATGGATACTAAAAGTGACTTTATGACTTTCATGTTTGAAGGAAACTGCATAGACATGCAATTTCTGGATTTTACACTAAAGAAAAAAAATGGGTCAGGGTATAAAACGGGGGTTGGTTGGGTAATCATTAACAAATATTTTTTTCCCTAAAGCTTAAGGTTCATAAACCCTCGATCTGCTCATTCATATAAAATATATTGCTTTAACTGTTCTGTTTTTCCAAGAGAAATGTATTCTATAAGTAAAATACAAACAATTATAGCATACTTTGCGGGGCAAAATTGGACAAGAAAGACACTTTAACTTGACAAATTTATAAAGGAATAAAAGACATTAATGTCATTAAGAGTTAAATCTCTCTTATCAGAGTATCAATGAATCTTAAAACTGTAATTTTTTAATATAGCACCCATGCAGATGTAAATTGAATTAGCTATCTAATAGAAAGAAAGTTACATATGTTCAAATGAAGTTGTATGCAAAATAAATATCTATATTATATATATATATTATAAATTTTATACAGGCTATAAACCAAAAGCAAAAAGGAAACTACAAACTTAAGTCAAAGTTGTGTAAACCGTGTCAAACCTTGATCCTGAGGATATGAATTTCAGACAGATTCCAGGAATATCTCAACTTTATAATTTGAACTTTAAGGGAGATTCAGTTAGAGTGTGGAAGGCTTTTGGAGTAGGTGAAGGTAAATTATTTTAACATCTTGTATTTTTGCTACAGGGAAAATGAATTTAAGGTAATTTAGTTTAAGATTCAAATTATATATATATATATATATATATATATATATATATATATATATATATATATATATATATATATATATATATATATATATAAATAAATAAATAATATTATATAGATATATATATATATTTATATATATATATATATATATATATATATATATATATATATATATATATATATATATATATATTAGGGATGTCAATTTTATCAATAATTCATATTCAAATATTCAATGAAAGTATTGGAATATATTCGAATATTCGATAAAATAAGTAAAATCTGTTTTATTTTAAATATGCATCATCCTACTTTCATGAAAGGTTTAGCATAGGTATACTTATATTGAAAGTGAAATTGTATGCAGACTTTTGTAGGTTTACAATAAAATTCCATTTGATATTTGTCAATGTTTGAAATAAATAATTGATTTAAATGTAGAAAGGTATAATTTTAACAAATGAAACGTGTATATATAGTAGCTCCAGCTAAGGAACCAGTCGTCTTACCAAAGGCATGATAGTCGTAACGATATACTGTTCGGATTTCAATACATGTAATAAATTACAATTATCTGCCTAATAAGAGACATGATTATAATCTTTGATACAATATTTTAAAAATATAATCAAATATTTCCATAGACAATTTTCCTAGGTAATTATCTAATTTCCCAATAATGAATATAAAACTCAGGATTTTGTACAACCCGAGATAATCAAGTAATTTACACATTTATTCTGAAATTGGGCCCTTTACAATATTAATTACAGACTAATTATATATCGGACATTCATTTAATGATCAATTAAATTTGTTTAGATAAGTATGTATACTCTTCACTATTTAGACATTCGAAGATTTTCATTTTGTTGTCCTCTATTCTAGATCCGATCGTATTTAACTTATGAAAACTATGAAAGTACGTTTTGTATTATACATAAAGCATTATTGTACAATTCATTAACACCTTTTCAAAACAAAATACATGTAATTTAGTAGATCTATAGGATAAGAAAGCAGTGAAAGAAATCAGGCGATCGAAATTGATCACTAGTAAATTAAACAGGGATAATTCCAAACTTTATTAATCACAGTATTTCTTTTTATGAAATCTGAAAAACACCGAATATTCGAATCTTAATTCTATATTCGAATATCAGCTCATCGAATGAATATTCGAATATTCGTTGCCATCCCTAATATATATATATATATATATATATATATATATATATATATATATATATATATATATATATATATATATATATATATATATATATATATATATATATATATATCTGTGTGTGTATGTTTGTTTGTTATATCACATGTATGATCTAATTAGAAAACTGATTTTCAATATAAGTATGAGTATACATATATTTATTTCAGGAAAAGAAATAAAGTTAAACCTCGAAAGTTCCACTGTCCCATCAAATCCACTCAAAGTAGTTAAAAACTGTTCATACTCTACTTTTCATGTTGTTGGAAATAAAGGTATAGGTTTGTTTCATGTTCTTTATGTCCAGTTATACATATCTGAAATGTACATGGAGTTTTGTGTAGTTTTTTTATTTTGTTTTTGTTCTTCAGTACACTTGCTGTAAAAAAAAAAATAATGTACACAGAAAATTGAAAATGGTAAATTTACACAAAGGATCAATTTTGTCATTATTATGTCTCCCCTTCCAAGGAGAGACATATTGTTTTTGTAGATTTTTTTATTCTATTCTTATTCGTCTTCATCCAAATTTTGTCCGGGTCGTAACTTAAATACCCTTTGACATTAAGACTTCAATCTTTGAACATAGATAGATGACATTAAGAAAAAGTGCATGCCTTCAAATTTTTGACCTTGCCTTATATATATGGTCAAGGTCACTCTTTTACATCAAAATAGAGTCCAGGACAAAACTTCAGATCCCTTCAATATCAGAACTTCAAACTTATAACATAGAAAGAAGACATCAATACAAGATGCACTGCATCAGAATTTTGACCTTGACCCTTTCTTCCATCAAGGTCAAATAGAGAAAAAACTTGATTAGATCATAACTTAAGAATCCTTTGTTATAAAGACTTCAAACTTGTAACATGCAGAGGTGGTATGAAGGAAAGGTGCATGCCACCAAAAATTTTGACCTTAATCCAATTTATAAGGTCAAGGTCAATCTTGTACATCCCAAATTAGAGTCCAAGCCAGAACCCAAGAACCCTTTGATATTAGGATTTCAAATTTGGAACATAGTAAGAAGACATTAATACAAGATGCACTGCACCAAAACTTTGACCTTGACCCCTTTCTTCATCAAGGTCAAATTGAGAAAACACGACTAGACCATAAGTTGAGAACCCTTTGACATGAAGACTTCAAACTTGGAACATGGAGAGGTGGTATAGAGGAAGGAAGAATGCCAAAAATGTTTTAACCTTGATCTATTAATAAAGTCAAGGTCAATCTTTTACGTGAAAATATAGTCCAGGTCATAACTTGAGAATTTTTTGACATTAGGATTTCAAACTTGGAACAAGGAAAGACAACATGCACTGCATCAAAATATTTGACCTTGACTGCTTTCTTCATTCAAGGTCAAATTAAGAAAAACACGACCAGACCAAAACTTAAGATGCTTTTGACATAAAGACTTGAAATTTTGTACACAGATCGAGGAATTTGAGTGGAGATGCACTACATTATTAGTTTTGACCATGATCATATTATTGCACTTGTTAATGTTGGTAAAGAAGGTGAGATGTGTGGGGTTTTTTTGATTGTCCACAAGATGCTTGTTCTCATTCTTTTTCTTTATTTTGTGCCTTAGAGGATCATTTGCTCCTTGGCAACTGTAATTACAGGTTAGAAAAAAATGTTTTTAAAAGATCAGGCCAAATCTTTGTATGGTGAAAGAATCAATAACCTGTATTCTTCTAACTATCCGTTCCACACGGATTGCCAAAACCAACTAGAATCACAACAAACTTCCTTGGCAAAGGGCTGGTCTCTCAAAAGTAAGAAGAAAAGGACATATTTTTTGGAAAAACAGAAGAATTTCATCGTGTCATTGTATGAAGTAGGTAAAAAGACAGGAAGTATTGATCCTTATGATGCAGCAAAAGCTATGCAGGAGGAGAAAAGGGATGAGAAGTATGTGTTTTCTGCATCAGAGTATTTGACAGGACAACAGATTGCTTCATTCTTTTCCCATTTAAGGACATACGCAACGTACCTTACCTACTGATAATTTTTCAAAATATTCTTAATTCAAGATTATAGTGCCATCAGATGTTTGTAGACAAAAAATCACCATGCTTTACCAGGAGTTTTGAAAAGATATCAATTGATGAAAATTCTTGTATAATTCAAAGAAAAATATACAAAAATTACTAAACATATATTCTAGATGTTTTGTTTATCCACACTTGTTTTAGAAGAAGTGTACAATAGCATATATAGACATTAAAATGTAGCACACAGTTCCTTTAAGTATTGGAACTCTTCAACTCCAGGGAAAAAGACAATAAAGTTCTAATTACGTTGCGTATGTGCATGAAAGGGAAAACCATAGACATTGTAGACTTAAAAGTAATGAAGATGGAAAATGGAAGGTCAAAATTGAAAAAATGAGATTTTGAGTGTCATATCAGATTAACTGTGTCTGAAACTTTGTTGATCTGTCAATATATATTTGAAATTTTATTCACTAGTAAATGCTTGCTTTTGACGTCATTAATTTGGTACATTACTAAGTTTTTGATAGAAAAAGCTTCAAAATGACTCATTTCTTGGGTTATTTTCTTTAAGAAAATAGTGTCCACATCCCTGGCCACTTCAATTTTCAGAAATGTTGTGTAAAATCCTTTGAAAATTCAAATGTCTCAAAATCTCTGTGGGCGATCATGTGCTCTATATTATCTGAGAGAAAATTCCAATAAAAATTGATGTTTTCTGCAACGTACTCTTTAAGAAAATACTGGAAAATGTACAAGTTCATGATGTCACAATTAGCATTTAAGAGGTCAAATTAGAAAAATGATTTGTATGTGCTTACTGAGTGGAATTTCAAGGATTCAGAAAGCAAGAGTTTACATGTTTATCACTTTCCTATTTTAGAAAAATACAGGGCCAGATTTGTATTGAATCCTGTACTTCGTTCTTCAAAAAAATGTACATCAGAGTAACAAATGATATAAGTACAACAGATTAGTGTGGGTTTTTCCTTGTAAAGAACCAGATGTTGGAAAAGTTCAAGTTAATCATAATGTAAGATAATTTTAAACGAGCTCAGCATTTTTTTTTTCAAATTCAAATTAAAATTTATAGAAAATCTGAAAAATGTGTACTGTCTGTTATGCCAGATATATAAACTGTGCTATTTCAATTGGATGTTAATCTTGTAGCTGGTGTTTATAAGGTATTTGAAAAAATTTTTCATGTCATTATTTTTTATTCATATGTTCATAATATATGTGGGAGAATAAAATTTAAAATGGGGGGGAAACTGATTGATGGCTCCATTTAAAAAAAAAATCACACTTACTATTTACATGTATATTGTTTATTGATGAACAAACAAAAGATTTTTTGCTCTAATATTTAAACACTGGAGCTTTTATCCAGAGATTTTCTTTCAAATATATTTATTTATTTTAAAAATGTAATTTTATATATATATATATATATATATATATATATATATATATATATATATATATATATATATATATATATATATATATATACATGCAGTTGATAATATCCATTGAAAACACAAAATTAAAGGTTTGGAGTTATCTGCCCTTTGCCATGAATATCATATAAAACCATTAATAATTCAATAAAAATTGTTTAAAATATGAAGTATCATAATTTTTTTTTTCTAAATCACTTTATCAACTACATTAATGAAAAAAAAACATGTTCAGAAAATAAATTCTATAATTAATTATTTGCTCATCTGCTAACATTTTACACAAAAATATTTTTCGCAAAATGTCAAATTTCAACGTCACAAATAACAAAAAAGATAAAAATCCCCCATCTTCTTGTCATATTATTAAATTAATGTTAATATGATGTGTTTAAAAAATTAGTTGCTTTATTTTTTCATTGCCTGCATTTCTTGAGAGACTTCTTCAAAAGTAGGGTAAAAATAGTCATATTTCAAATGCGACATTTTGGCCATCTTTGGGCCATCACTTCTGGAATTGCGGGCACTTTGAGAATTATTTCAAATATATGTCATATACAACTATAGTTGTTCTTTTCATATCATGTATGAATTATCTTTGAATATTAAAATTGAAGAAGGTAATTAAGTGACATCAAGTATATAGCATTTTTGTGCTTGAAATGATCATAGTAGATGGGCCATAAATGATATAAATGATGCTCCGTTACCACGGCAACCAAGGTGGTAACCTTCATTTTGAAGTTTGATAATGTCACCATGTATGGACCTTAATCACCTGAGAAAGTTTCATGAAAATCTGGCTTGGTGCGTGCCACAACCCTATAGTAAAATTTTGGTCCTTACAGAGAGTTGAATTTAAAAATGTTTGAAGTTTCAGTCAAGTATGAGTACGTCTACAAGAGGCCCATAGGCAATAATGCTCACCTGAATCAATATGGCCCTGCTATTCATTAGATTTTTTTCATATCCGATATATCTCTATGTCAAACTTTGATCCCCTATTGTAGTCCCACCTTACCCCCACGAGTCATGATTTAAGCAAACTTGAATCTAAAGTATTTGAGGATGCTTCCATATTCATATGACTAATCATGGCTTTGGTCTTCTTGAGAAGCAGATTTTTAAAGTCACTTTTTATATATTCCTCATTCTTAAAGATCACGTTATCTAAAGAATACCAATGAAATTTAAAGAATTCATTTGAAAAGAATTTAATGTGTAATAATGCATTTTAGAATCCATTTAAATGAATTTAATTCAGTATGACAATTTTTTGAATTCGCTGTAGAAATTTTACAAATCTGTTGTGACAAATTTAATTCGTTATAAGTAATTCCAAAAATTGTTTTAACGAATAAAATTCGCTTGAAAAAATTTGACAATTCATTATATCGAATTCAAAAATACCTAAATGGTCTTCTGTATCAATGTAACGAAAATTAAAGCCATAAACAATAAAATGTATTCCTTTTTCTTTATTTCTTTCTGCAATACTGCTGGAAAGAATTACTTCCCCTTTGGTAACTCTCCTTTGTTAGCTCTTCTTTAAAAAAAATGACAGATTCCTTTGTGCTTTGTTGAGCATTTCTTGTGGAAATAATATCATCACGGTCTTGAAAATGTATGATCATTCATTTGAAGTAACTCTTTATTCAAATTTTCACTGTTTAAAACTTGTTCAAGAATCTTGAACAACATGTTGGGAGCGTTGCGGAAGACAACTCTGGATAGAGAATGAAAGGTTCATCGTACTTCTCTATATATCTAACTTCTTTCGTTGGTTTCCGACAGTCACGGAATTGACCGAGTTAAAAACGCATTGCGGGTAAATGCAATCTACATCAAAAATTTTGCATATCTGCATCGGAGCATCGCAAACATGGAAACCAGGGCAAGTAAATTAAAACGTTTATTGATTGACTGGATTCTTGGGCAGAGTGCTGTTTGGTTAAATCAGTGCCGACAAAATGAAAGATGCCTTAGCCCAAACCCACTCAGAAAAAAAATATCCAAGAGTTTAACGATTGTTTGTTTTTACGAGATATATCTATAGTAGGCCTATATTCTAGTGCACAGGGTATCGAAACCCCCCAACATTTTGATGCGCTAAAAGAGGCTTATTATGTATGTCATCACAATGAATATTCGGCATTTAGTAGGGTTGTTAAGATCAGAAGAGACGTTCCGCAATCATACACACCATGGGCGGATACAGGATTTGGGGGGGGGGATAACTTCGTTCTTGAAAACAGGGGGTCTGGGGCCCCGGAAGCTCCTGGGTTTTCGTGAATTTTAAGAGTAAAACCAGACACAAAAATAGTGGTATTGATTAGATATGTACACTACGATATTTCACTTTTTAAAAGAAAACACACACACACACACACACACACACACAAACCAAAAAACGACGAACAAACGAGAATACTATAAATTAAAAAAGTATATTAAAAAGGTATGAATTTAAGTTGCAAAATTAAACATAGTTGATAAATTTCACGCCAGGAATATCCACTGTGTCTTTCTATATATACAAGATATTTTCAGAGGTGATAAACTGATAATTCCCCGCAGTGGTTTAAAAATACTCGTCCTTAATTTTTCGCGCGATAAAGTTTCTTCTTGGATATAATTTTCCAGTGAAGAAATAAATTTCGCCTATTTTTATCGACATTGATTTGTATATGAAAAATGCATTTTCTTTTTGCATAAAATACATGTAGATGTATATACACTATAACGGGTTATAAACAAATTATTTTAAGGTATTTATGAACGGTCGAAATTAACCAGGTGGTCGAAGTTACACCATCTTAACCTATATCCTGACGTTAAATTCCATTTATATGGAAAGATTATGAGATGTGTGTAATAATAAAAGTCTTGTATCTATGTAAGTAAATTACTGCATAGTTACACCATTTGATAAATAAATACATCAATCAGTGGACGGGTTTGTACCGTAGACCGTCTGATTTTAAATTAATTTATTTACCTTCGACCAGCCTTTAAAGACGTACAACACACTGGGGGAGATAACTCTTGGGATTTCAATAAAACTTTTAACATAACGTTAAATTTGACGTTAATTACGAAGCGTCAAAATGACGAGCGATACGATCCCGATGTAATTTTAATTGTAATAAAAAAAAATATATTCATTTAAATGTAAAAAAAAAAAAAGAAAAAAGAAAAAGAAAACTAGAACAGAGGTTTCTTTTGCGGTTTCTTTAGGAATACCAAATCCTATCCTTGTTCATTTGCGCAATTGCAATAAATCTTCCCCCTACATAAAAAAGAAAAAAAAGACATGTTCCTTAAACTTCTTTAATTTAAATCTAGTTAATTAATATTGTATTCATGATATACAGAAAGGCAGTGTTTTAATCTAAAATGTTAATGCTACTCTACATTGCTTTTCCCCGTTACGTATTGAGAATAAATATTACCGGCATGTCTAAATATTATCATATTACGAAAATAAACAATTTCTTGCTTTTCTTTTCTTTGAAAAAAAAATGAAAAAGAGTAACCGTTTTCAGAAGGTTACTGATCAAAGAGAAACAACTCTAAAAATGTAGAGGTGTATGTCTTTCCTCCCCTTAGCTGAGTTATTCCCCCTGTTTTCCGAAGAATTATGGATTTTTTCCCTCACATTACATTTACAGTGTGTTGCAAGGAACACAAGAACTGAAAGCCAAAGTTTATACAAATTGAGGTAAGTATCATCAGTGAAACATTATTTATTGAAATTAATACAACGGTTGCATCCCATTTAGAAAATATTTTACTGTAGGCCTAAACAGTTTCAGTTCGCATTTCCACGAATGAAAACAAAACGATTGATACCAATGTAGATGATACCATTGTAGATGATTCAGGCACATGAATCATTTTAATATTGATAAATAATTTACAATTTGGTACAATTGAAGTTAATATGGACGTATACATCATTTCCATTTATTGAAACAACAGAAGGATACAATATCGGGGGGGGGGGGGCACCACCCCTCTCGTTTGAAAACAAGAATAATTAAAATCCTATACGTACATATATTCCATTTTCATCACAAGACAGTTGTACATACACCACTGTTGGTTCACTTAAAAAATAATATTCAATGCAAGTAGAAGTCATATAAAGGTTTGAAATTGCACCTGTGTGCATGAACTCCAAACCGGACACGTGGTCAAAAAAGCCTTAGAAAAATAGGTTTACTAAATAAATACATTAAAAAAAAATATTTAGAATAACAAAAAATATTATTAGTCAATATTTAATCTGTATACAGGAATGAAGGACATTACTTCAATTATTTATATTATGCAGACGTAACCGATGTTTTTTTTTTTTTTTCAAGCTCGAATGCCCTGCATTGCATAGAATAATGGAGGGAGGGGGGTCTTAAAATTTCAGAAATTGCTTATTCATCTTCATTTATATGCAGATGTAAAGTTTTATATTTGTGATAAATATAATGTACATTATATCTTTTAAGTAAAAGATATTTTCCAGCTAGGAATTTTTATGTGTATTTGTAGATTCATAGCATTGCTTTCGTCCCAAGTCTGAAAGACGCTGTGAGAAACGTAACTTACGGAGAGAGGGGGAGGGGAGATTTTCCGCTATAACTTCAAAACGCGTCGTTTAAAATTTTAAAAAAAAAAATTATCAAGAACATTTTGATCATCAGTTACAAGAAGTAATTATTTTTTTTCAAAATTAAACGACAGATTTTTTCATAAAAAAAAATATTTCATTTGAAAATCACGCATTTTTCAATGCAAAAATGAACCATAGTTTCTCAGTTTAAATTCTTCAAAATCGTTTTTCTCGAAGTGTACCTCTACAAATTCACTATGTTTGTGTGTTCAATAGTTAAGCGAACGATTCAGCAAATTTTGACAGCTAGGCTAACCTTAAATATTAAAAAATACGGGATTTTATAGCTAGTTAGTTGAAATGTTTTTGTACTCGTGATCAGCCAAAGGGGGGTAACTTTAGGAACTTCCTGTCCAGATTCGGCTCGAACGATTTTGACAAAAATGTACATACACATAGCAGATATTGTCATGTATAAGATATAAAAGAAAATAGCGAAAATTAAACGACAGGAAATTTTTGGGGTAGGTGTGCTGTACATCCTTAAATATTGCAGTATTTTTTCCTTGCATCATGATAGGAAATTGACAAGTGCAGTCTACCCTGCAAACGAAATCGGGAGACGTTTTCCGGTTTGAATAATTATGAGATAATATTCATAGCCTAGGGAATGCAAGGTTTTCAGACTTGATTTTTAAGACAACCGATACTTGGTCATTAAGTAAAATTACCATATTTTAATTGACCATTAATTATAAAACCAAAGTATGGCATTATTAATATTAGTCATGTCATACTTTGAAAATTTTAGGGGGGCGTTCGCCCCCCCCCCTTAAATCCGCCAGTGCACAAGTAAGATTGGTACAAAGCATCAAATCCAAATCAGCTACAAACGAAATTTAGCATTGTAAAAGAGTACTTTCACAAAGAAAACGTAAGCATTCAAGGAAAGCGCAAGATATTCAAAGCTGAAAGAGTGAATATGTTTATTTCAGACTGTCTTCTAACTAGTTTAAGCATAAAAAAACGTATTGACATCAAAATGACATTCGGCTCTCCAAGTACACCACTTGCTGATACTCTGGGTCCTCGTCACGTGATGATGCCGATGAGCTGCACGGCGCGATGATGGACAACACTACTGTTTGTGTCATGCCAAGAAATCCATTTTTCCACAGCGATAGAGTCAATAAAAGTGTAAATAGATGCAAATCATCCATATTCCCCTAACGCTGGCGAGACAATTAACGGCAGCAGATTTGAGGGGGTGGATCCTAAGTTTTCCGTTTTCTTAGTAAAAGAAAAATAAACTTCCACCCCAGGAAGTAGCCTCCTATGCCCTGAAAAAAAAAATAGTTCCTGTCAAAAACCTTTATTTGTTTACAAAATATGTAAAATGCACTAGACACAGGTACCAAAATTGTAAAAATAGACTGGAAGGAAATTTTTTAAAAAAATCAAAAGGAAAAGATAATAATTTTATATGTATGGAACTACAATTTTATATGTATGGAACTACAATTGAATAAGTTCATTTTCATTGGTCAATTAGCGGTATGATACCTTAATAAGGCGCGAGACTTCCACAACAACCAAGTTCATCGTGCCCGATGTTAATTTATACTAGGAAAAACTATTTTGACATGGAAACACTGAAAGATTTGAAAGGCGTCTATTTTTTTTACTGAACAATTAATTAGTTTACTACAATCTATTTCACTTTCTTTTTCTTCTATTTTACTTTTTGAACCGCATATGATTTGCATGGAAAAACACCCCCCTTTCAATAAAAAAAAAGACGGGAAAAAGGTGCAAAGGCTTCTAAATAAAATAAAGTATTCTAGCTTTAATTTAAAACCAGTAAAACTTAAGATCATTCCCTCAAAACTGCTGACATTAATTGCCTCGCGCACATCTCAGGGAAAAATCACAGATTAACGCTAATTCCGCTTTTATTGAGTTCGCTCTAAAACTAGAATGCGTACTTTTTCTTGGCATGGTAAAATATATTCCCTCCTCCCCCCGCCCCTTTTCAGTGCTTCTGTTTGTTTGAATTTCATTGCCAATGCATCAAATTCTTTTAAAATAATATATTTAGACAGAAAATGACAATGTCGATTTACTGTGTCGAGCGAAATGCATGAAACCTGCAGAACACCATAACAAATAGAGAAAAGTAACACTCTCTAAAATTATTCATGCACAAATAATTTAAAAATTTAGAAATTAAAAAAACGCTCCTAAAAAGAGCAAATCATGACAAGGCCAATGATCTTATACATGTATCTGCACAATTTTTCTGACCGGCCCAAGCACCTGTAGTCAGAATCTGAGTTGCCCTTCAAGGGTTTTTCTTAAATGTTAGAAACGTTTGCAATCGTATCTATAGTTAAATTCACAAGAGCTTTTTTTTAATTTTGGTTTAACATCATAGTTATGTACATTCTGCATGTAAATGGTTTATTAAATAAGGTAGATCTCTTTTAGTATCAGAGAGTGTGAATTTTTATAAAGGGCTAGTTTTAGGTTCTATTTTGGATTTTTCAGTTGTAATACATCGTGAATGAGTCACAGAAAAATATCTTATTTAAAAAAAAAAAGAACCCTTTGGGTACGGAACACGGGAAGGGGGGGGGGGTCTTGTTGTACCGTCCTATTTAGATGTGTACGTCATTGCTAAAGAAATCTTTGCAGGTCACTGGTTTAGTTGTGTTTACTGACTGATAAACGGCAATAGTTTTCATAAGAAATAAAGGAAATAAAATTCAGTGGATGTAAATATTTCTTGATAATTACATCTGAATGTAAATTACGGCAAGTGAAAGGTCAGGACCCTAATACGCATGTCAATTTTGTGCGGCCGTCTTTGTGTCTGACGTCAGTGGGGCGGAGACTATTGAAATTAACATGGGGCTATTGAAATTAACATGGGAGGCCTTAAATCTATTAGACAGCATTTTCTATTTATATTTACAATTTTATTTCACATCTAAATGTAAATATAAGGAATCACTGTCTAGTTTGTTGGGTATGCCAGAGACATCAAGGACAGTTGGAAATGTGGGATAATTTATGCATAACGGGCTTCGTCCGTTATGCAAATTATCCCACGTTTCCAACTAACGTTGATGTCCTGGCATAGTTTACCCAACCAGTTGAATGAGTCGCAATGCATTATGCTGTTATAAGCTACTACAAATATCAATTCAAACTCTGCGTAATTGACAGAATACGCTTTGAAGTATTTCTAAGTTAATCTACTTAATGGCTAGCGTAAAACTTTTTTTCTTGGTAATATATTTTTCTGTACATGCATACCAATACCATATTAACAAGAGGCCCAGGGGCCACATCGCTCACCTGAGCACCGTGGCTAGGAAGTAAGCAAAAATCAGTTTAGTATTGAAAAGCTTAAATGCATAAGTGTCCCGAACTACCACTAAACTGCTAAAAGGGAGAAGGGGGGGGGGTATGATTTGAACAAAATTGAATCTACACTAACTAGGGATGCTTTACTTATTTTTTTTTTTTTTACTGTGACTTTTTCCCCTTCAAGTTTGAACTTTCATTGTGGCCCCACCCTACCCCTGGGGGATCATGATTTGAACAAACTTGAATCTACACTACCTGAGGATGTTCCATATAAATATGACCAACCATGGCTTTACTGTTCTTGCTAAGAAGATTTTTAAGGATTTTTCCTATATACTCCTATGTAAGACTTTGACCATCCATTGTTGCCCCACCTTACCCCCCAGGGGTCATGATTTGAATAAACTTGAATCTACACCACCTGAAGATGCTCCCATATGGAATGACTAATCAT